>NW_003302552.1:2811423-2813947 GCF_000004255.2 Arabidopsis lyrata subsp. lyrata
ATGATTTAGGGTTTGTCTTGGAAACATAAATTCATTAATGGTAGCGTGCCCAAGTGGTTTAAACCATTTTTGGAAAATCGAGAAAAGGCAATTATTGCATTAAAAGACGAGCCGTTTTCCTTGAGAAAGGAAAAGGCAACCGTCGCATTAACTACAAAAGTTACTAAGGCTCAAGCCCAACAAGTTTACCGAGTTGACTAAACCCGAAGTGGGAAACTCGCTTTAAGCCGAGATCAGTTCTCGCATTCTAAAGAGAAAGGTCTGATCAGCCTAAAAATCTCGAAAGCATTGCCACAAGGCCACAAAAGGTTAAAAGCGGACTTTGCAAACCCGCATTTAATTTTAACCAAACCCCCTTGGGTCACAACCTAGAAAGGTTTAAAAGCCTCCTCAGGCAAATATCTTGTTCAAAAGAAAATAATAATAAAGCCTCCTTAGGCAAAAATAAGTTTGAAATTAAGTCTTAAAAATAAAGGGACAATCCCCAATTTAAAGTGGACACAGCCACTACGGAGCAGCAGCCACCTCGGAGTCCGGCTCAACAGTCGAAGCTTCATTCACGTCCTTGGCAGCTGCTTGATCAGATGAAGCTCCCTGACCACCCTCCGCGGTACAACCAACCTCCGGAGTGACCTCCGATACCATAGGAGCTACGGGCGGGACAACGTCCTCCGCCTCACTTGAGCCTAGGAATAATAATTCCAGTCAATCAAAGGTGCAAGAAAAGGAAAGGTAATAAATGTCAGGAGCCAAGCATTACCTGCCCAGTCTAGACCTGATTCGCTTATAGGAGGCGATTCGGTGAAGAATTCCTCGAAGTCCTGAGGGTTGAAGGTCGAAGTAGGAAGAGCTGCCAAGCGACTCCGCTTTTCAGAAAGATTAGCCGATAGTTCGGTTCTCTCTTGATCCTCGGAGAAATCTGCATCATGGATTTGATCCAGCAGGATCAGGTTGCTCTCGTGCTCCTTGATGTCAGATTCCAAGTCAGACCTAGCCTTCTCAGTCTGCATGAATCGGATGGCCCCTTGGATCAATTCCATCCCGCGTCCCTTGACCTCTTTTCTGGCTTTTGATGCCGACCTCGCCAACTCGGAGTCACGCAATTTGGCGATCGCCTTGTACTTCGCGTTGAGCTCGATGAGTTGGTTGTTCAGGGAATCAGCGTTTGATTCGGACTCTTGAAGCCTACCTTGAATACCAGAAAACTCTTCCTGGAGTTTGAAGTTCTGGTCGTACTGACCCTGCAGCTCCCCCTTTATCTGCGCGAGCTCGGATGTTAAATTGTCGACTTTGTCCTCCAGATCATGCTTGGAGCCGGCAGAAGAACTGAGTTCGGCCTTAAGGGCGGAGAGTTTCTTTGTCCACATGTCAATCTCCTTCTCCCGGCCAATGACCAACCCTTCGTAATGTTCGATCATGTCGTTAAATTCGCTTTGAGCCTGGCGTTATACATGAACCCGGGATGACGAGTCAGTTCGCAGAATGGCAATACAATAAAAAATATACATAAAAGAAAGCGGAACTAACCCGAGATGAGTGATGCGCGTGAAGCAAATAACGTTCACGAATCGCAGGGCGCCATTTGTTGAAATCTGGCAAGATCGAACCCGAACGGGTCTTGAAGCATCGGAAGACGCTGCCTTCTGTCTCCATAGCTGCGAAGAAGGAAGAATTGTAAAAATTGGAATTTTAATAAAGACAAAAGTTTAAGTGTGTGTAAATCACCAAACCTGAAAGCGATTTGACTTGAGGTACAAGAGCAGGCTTCAGCCTCGAGGGAGCATCTCGAGATTCAGAATCTCTTTTTTTCGGAGACGCGCTCCGGGCGGTCTTTCCACTATCAGGCTGGGAAGAGGAGGACATGTCAACCGGTCGTGGAGGACCCATTGGTTCAGAAGGAGGGGATGACCGAGGTGAGCGGTCAGTCCGGGCCCTTGACTTTTCCCTCTGCGGGGAAGGATCACTGCGAGAGGACTTGTCTCTCTTTCGGCGAACCAAGTTCTTAATTGGCTCGTTACTAAAATCATCTCGGGAAGGACGAGGTGAATCACGGCGAGGAGATCGATCCCTCCGAGGAGAACGTGAGTCGCGACGATCGCGACGAGGAGTTAATCTGAAGGAAGCGACAGATCGAGCTCCCTCGGTGCTGCCATCATCAACCAGCAAGGTTCTACTGTAGTCCTTCTTGTCTATAGAAGTCGCGAGAAACTTTTTCTTCTCCTCGCAAGCCTCAGCCATCGGCTTGGAAAGCAACTTACGCCTGGCCGCAAGGGCCCGAGATGACATTCCCTGAGTTGAGGGAGGGGGAGGAATTTGGTGAAGATGACCAGGCGGACTCATCCTGAGTCTGTGGTTAGCTTCTAGGAATCGTTCAAGGGTGAAGGAATTCCAAAGGGTTTCCCCTTCAAGAATTATTTTGAAGAATTCGATGAACTCTTCAGATGGGAGATTGGAAGCGATGAAAGCTGCGAAATGAAACAACGGTTTAGCCAATAAAGATAAAGAAACAATCGGAAAAGATACG
>NW_003302552.1:2814251-2815645 GCF_000004255.2 Arabidopsis lyrata subsp. lyrata
TCGATGAACTTCTCACGCTCAGAAGCTCATTTAGTTCAGCAACTCCGATAACGTAACCGGCCTCCGCCGCGATTGTTATAATTCCAAGAATAGTACGGAGAAGATTTGGGGTTAATTGGGGAAGAGCGATTTCAAGAGCCGCTAGGTATAGAACTAGGGCTTCGGGAAGAGGAAAGGTCAGCCCGCAACCTTTGAAATAAATTTCATACACACAGAAGTAACCATCACGATGGTTCTCTGGGGATTCTGTGGGGGAAGCTATTTGTGCTTCCGCCATAATTTCCGGCGGAATCCGGCAAAGCTCTTTCAACCGCTCGAGGGATTGAAGAGTACAAGTGGACCTATAGTGCGGACCGGCAATGTCACCAGGGCGGGTGCACTCGTCGTTACTAGAACGCCTCTCGTCGAAAGACGGAGACTCGGGTCTATCGGAATCAGAAGTCATTGGGAAGAAAGAAAAATTCAAGATCCGGCGAAGAAGGGTTTTGGTGAAGGAACGAAGAGAGAGGTTTTGATTAAAGTACAAAAGTAAAAGAAGAGAGTAATGGTGAAAAGAAGTTACCTCAAGCTAATGATGAAACCGCCTCGGAAGTCGTGTGGGAAGTGGGAAGGTTTTTCCCGTTTTAATAGTAATTAATCAATATACGGTCATAATGATGACAGATGTCACTCGGTTAAAAATGGCTATTTCCGAAATTAAAGGAGTGATGGGATTTTCGGCGGGAAATCATAAAGATTCTCGAGCGCAATCTTTGGCCACTTGAGCATTTAAAGTCCTCCGAATTGGAATAGCACTTCGAAGAACTTGGGGGGCTAATTGTTGGTGTCGGATCCCGCACCAGAAGTACGAGACCAACCAAAGATTGCCACGTAATCAGGGTAATGGCCCATAAAGGATGAAGCCCATTGGACCCGTGAGCCGAAGGGATGTTCGAAATGGTTGTTACCATTTCGAGAATCCGAAGTGACTGCACTGTGACACGAGTTCAATGAAAAAGGCATGGGTAAGTCGGTTCAAGGACACTTGGGCCAAAAGAGGCGAGGCCCATGAAGATCAGAGTCAACTCAAATTCAAACGTTGAGCATTAAAGCCGAAGAATCAAAACGGACACATTTAAGAAGAAATAATTGTGCTTAATTACTCATTTTAATGTCGTTTATTTATGTATAAATATAGAGGCCAATGGCCATGTAAAGGGGATCTTCCTCTCAAGAGAGAAATGCTATAGCAATTTTCGTATCAATTTATAAGTTTTTTACATATTTATTTTTGTCCCTCAAGAATAATCTTTCCCACTTAACAAAATACTTGAGTGTGTGAATCCGACTTCCACAGTATGCAGTTGATTGATTAATAAAATTAAAGAGCTTGAGTAATACGGCGCTATAAGATC
>NW_003302552.1:2816645-3207536 GCF_000004255.2 Arabidopsis lyrata subsp. lyrata
GGTATTCGCGGAGAATCAACGAATTCCTAACGTTCTCTCGTTTCTGGTATTCTGAGGAATCAACAGATCCAAGAAACCCTAGTTTTCCGGTATTCCGAAGAATCAACGGATCTCTAGTTCTATCCATTAAAGCTTCCACTACTTCAGTTGGTATCAGAGCTGCGTCTCTTTGATTTCTCAATCGAAGAACGATTATGGTGATCATGTTGAGTGGTAACTTTTATCCTTTTGCAGAAGAAAGTTTGTTTGAAGATAGTTACAGAGAAATCTACGGTGATCATATCTATGATATCTATGAAGATGATGCCTTGGTTATTGATCATGTAGATTTTGTGTTCAACGATGGTGCGTTCGAGAAAATCTGTGCAGAATTCGAGCAAGATGTGATATGTGCAGAATTCGTGAAAGATACTCATCGTGCAAAATTCGGGTCAAATCGCGTTCATGCAAATTTCGTGTCAAACCAGGTTCGTGCAAAAATTGGGTCTGATGAGATTCGTGCAAAAATCGGGGAAAATCTAGAGATGGAGATAAAGATGGATCTGCGAAGATCTTCTATGCTGAAAACTTTGTTGAAGATTCGAGGGCGAATCTTTCTTGGTCGGCGAAAGCTGATGCAGCGCAGATACAAGATTCGAGGACGAATCTTTTCTTGGCCGGCGAGACCTGATGCAGCGTAGAATTAGGATAATTCCCATTTATTTATATTTTAATTATATTATTTATTTTAGTCTTTATCTTTTAGTGTTCTAGAATATTCTAGGGTTTTCTTATGTTTTATTATAAATAAGCCGTTAAGGCCTCCTTTTGTATGCAGTTGATTGATTAATAAAATTAAAGAGTTTTTAGCTTTTCAGAGAAGAGTATTCTCTAGTCCTTGTTTTCGGTAGATCTCGAGAGATCTTAACGATTATAAGAAGACATAGGATTCGGTATTCGCGGAGAATCAACGAATTTTTAACGTTCTCTCGTTTCTGGTATTCTGAGGAATCAACAGATCTGAGAAACCCTAGTTTTCCGGTATTTTGAAGAATCAACGGATCTCTAGTTCTATCCATTAAAGCTTCCGCTACTTCACCATGGCTCGTTTTAATTACAAATGAAAGACATTTACAAAAGCTAAATGCAAATCCTGGGTAGAAAACAATATAAAAGTAGAGAAATTAACATGCAAATCCAAATGTAAAATTCATAATTTTGAAAACTAAGAAGAAATTGTGGAATAGAAAATTGGATGAATATGGAAACTTCAATTTCTTTTACTCGATTGAAGTCGCAGGAAACGGCAATCAGAAAAATAATGTTGTTTCATTGTTTAAGAGGAGAGGAAAATGGCTAATCTTGTGATCGTGGGTAAAAAACAGTTGAATTGATTTATTTTTTCTGTCCGATTTTTTTTTATCAGATAATAAAGTGAAAGAGCAAGAATTGAGACTTAAGCCATATGGCAGATGGAGAGGATTGCAGTTATTGTAAAAATGACCGTTGATTTAGTATAATTAGAAATTAGATGTTTGATGAATATGAGGTTTTTCCTCCGTCAATTTATTTTTGTTTTTATTTTTGTTTCTGCAATTTGGAGAATAAGAGCTGAAAATTTTCAAAGAATCGGACCTATTTATGAAGCTCATTCATGAGCATAAATGTGAGTCCAGTTGCTTCTCTTTGCACCAAACAAAACCGAAAAATACGGACCGATCGAATCACCGAATTACCGAATTACCGAATTCTTTAAAAAATTTCATAAGTTTTTAAATTTTTGAACATTTTCTACTTTTTTGGTCTCAACAGAACCGAAATTTGTCAAATACTAGATTTTAACCCGCGGTACACCGCGGGGCTATATTTTCTTAAAAAAATCAAAATGTAATTTGTTTGATAGATTATTTTGATTGTTAATTTTAGGATTTCACCCGTGGTATACTATCTTTTATAAATATCAACCCAAACCCGTCCCATCATATTACCCGTCCCGTGAAATTAAACATCATTTAGTTATTTTTCTTTTTAATAATACTTTTATTTAAAAGCTATATAATTCAAGTCAATTTAAAAATTTCTTTTAAATGGTTCCCATAAGATATATATACATATATATTAAATTTGTATAGAGTTGAAATAATATTAATATTACAAACTTTTTATATAATTTAAATATTATAAATATTTTTAAAAATATGCAATATATATTTTTTGTTATTGAATAAGAGGATATTATGTGTAAGAAATGTAGAAAATAAGAGTTTAATATTTTTATTATGGAGTCGCAAGAAAAATCTTTTATTTCTATACATGTTATTCGCTTATTAATAATAAAAGAAAACAAATCCTTTAAATTAGATATTAACTAAAATAAACGCACCATAATTACTTATTAAGTAACAACCAATAAATTTCACCAAAAATAGGTAACAACCAATAAATTCTAAACGCAGTAATTAAAGAATGAGATATTAAAAAAAAATATCAAATAAGATATAAGAATCTTAAAATAATTGAATATCTAAATAATTTAATTGTTAGTGTCGATTTTAATGCCTTCATTAATGTGGATTTTTTTTTTTACAGAGAAATATTTCCTAAAGATTATCACATTAATGACTCAGAAAATTAAGGAAGATATGAATTTATGATTCTCGAAATCGTGTTGGTAATATCTTTAATTAATATTTTTCAAATTTAAATAATTAATGCCAATGGCATTCATCCGTAAATACATTCCAACTCCAGGATTTATTTGCTAAAAGTCATCCAAAAATGTATATATAGATACCGAAAATACCAAATATTCGACTACAACTTAGGCTCTAAATGATTACCCACCAAATGAATGAGATGAAAACAAATTGATGAAAAAAATTGAGATGAATAGTTTTCATCATGTCCATCTCTTGTAGAGTTGATGAAAACTTTTCTCTTTATTCTCTTCTTTGTTCATCTCATTAGAGATGAAAGAGATGAATAATTGATTTAACACTTTCATCTCAAATGGTAAAATTTAAGATGAATCTAGTTTTCATCCAATTTTTTTCATCTAGTGATGCAACCATTTACAGCCTTATTTTAGGTGAACCGAACCGAACTTTTCAAAAGTTTGTAAGGTCAAAAAGTTGGGTTCTATTGGAGTTACAAAGTCTTTATATCGGAACATATATTCCTCCTTTCTTCCGGTGAATTTACCAAACTAAAGCCACACTTCACCACCTCGCAATCTTCGATCGCTTCCATACCATCTGTCACTTCAAACTCAATATAGGTTTCAGTACAAACACATTTCTCTTCATCGTCATCTTCACTTATTTTGTTGATATCCAACCTACTTGTAAAGCCAATAAAGACATGAGACGACACAAGCTTCCGTGGTGTGTCACTTGGTTCGCTCCAACCTCCAACAGTCCAGCTAAAGCGCTGACTAGACCCGTATTCATTCTTGAACTCACAATTACATTTTAATAAGACACGTTTCCTCTGGTTGTGGTAGCCATCAAATAAGATAACAGCGCATAGACCAATCCCAGTAAACTTGTTGTCACACCAGTGTGCAGGCAGCTTGGGCTTTAACACCGATCCAGAGGCTTGGTGACTGAACCACGCTGGTACTTCCCAACCAGGAAAACAAGTTCCAATCAAAGCTTCCGAAACTAAACCCTGCAAAAGAGATTACCAAAACAAGATCAGATACCACAGATGCAGCAAGGAAGACTGGAAATTGATAGAGAGAAATAGATATACCCCATTGTATTGAGTGAGTTCATCTCGCACTAACTGGCTTCTCCGCAGAGTATAGGATATGATACTATCCTTTGCGTCTTGATCCAACTTGTTGCAGTTGGTAAAACTGAAGGTGGCATGGATTTGATCAGACAACACCGAAAAGGCTATAGGATCTGCAACTCTTTTCAGTGAATCACAGCCATGTGCATCAAAGTACTGTAGTTTTGGTGGAAGCATCGGAACAGATCTCAGCTTCGTGCAATGCTTCACGTCAAGCCATTTCAGATTATAAAGTTTCCCAATGTCAGGTTGCAGGCTGACAAAATCATTTCCACTCAAACATAGATGTCGCAGTGACGATACTCTGTTAACAGCACATGGCCATTCTGTCATGGATCCTAGAGTTTGTAAGAACATATCTGCAGAAGCTGGGCCTTCGGATCCAGTGAAGCATGAGATGCTTGGCATCTCTTTTGCTCCTGTCCCATCGAAAAGTAAAGTGTGGAGATGTTTTAAGCTATTCCTGACATCCGGAAGATTCTTAAGCCTTGAACAACCAGAGAGTATTAGCTTGTCAAGAGCTTTCAGGTTGCCCAGACAATTGGGAAGACACGCCAACATTTTGCAATTTTTCAAATTCAACACGACAAGCCTCTGGAGTTTCTGTATAGCCTGAGGAAGTCCTTTGATTGCTGTGCCATCCAAATGTAGAAATTCTACACTTTCTGAAATTAGCTGAAATTCCTCTAGGTTTGAGCAATCACTGAGGATGAGTGTTTTCAGAGAGATTAAATTCACCTCCGGAAGAGAACAAAGACGTATGCATCCTCTTAGATTCAGGAAAACAAGAGACTTCATATTTTGAATCTCCAACGGAAACTCATCCAAACTCGTGCACCCTTCCAGATTTAGTCTTTGAAGATTTTCAGCCTTTGACAGTGCTGACAAGTCGAGCAGCTCACTTGAGTGGCTTAGATCTACCCACTTCAACCGTGGTGTATCCTATCAAAATTCAACAAGATCAAAAATATTTACGCCATCTAATGAAAACATATATGCAAAAAGATGGCACACAAAGACATACCTTTTCGCCTTCCCAAACTCGTGTAATCTTGCTGTATGGCAGCCTAAGGTCAACAAGATTCTCGGGTCTGAAGTCTGGTGGAAGCTCCTCCAATGGGAATTTCACCCAATGAAGATATCGAACCTCTCCCAAGGGAAATTCAAGCCCATCCGGGAAGTTTAATTTGCACTCAGCGTTACATTGCCGAGGACAACATGAATCATATATTTTCATGTATCGAAGATTGCGCATATCAATGAAGGTTAAAATGTCCAAGCACATGCTCTTCGTTAACTTTGACGTGTCTAAGAAAATACCTCTTACAATATTGGCATCCTGTTCGCAAGTCAAAAGATAACATGTTAGCAAAGCATACACGATGTCTTAATGTAACCGGAAATTTATAGTTTAACAAGAAGCCTTGTCTATATAAAAGTTTTTCTATTTTCTAAGTTATCATTTATTATTGTTATTTCCCGTTTACAAAGTACATAGTGGAAAAAGAGTTCACGATCTATCTTAAAAATTTAAAAATGTTGATTTAATCTCACTGTTCAGGTTTCAGACAGGACAACAGTTTTATCTCTATTTCCTATAGAATAGCCAGGGAAACATGACTGGAAATTCTCTTTAGAGAAAAAAACTTACTGATTTTTTCATTTTCATTAGCTTGTTGATGATATCTTCGTAGTTCCACAGCCTAAGCCACCGAGGAGAACCAAGGTCTTTAGAGAATGTATATAGTGGAACATTCATCTCTACTCGGCCACCAGCAATTGTAATCAGGAACTTGTTGACAAGATCTTTTACTTCACTCACAGCATTAGTAGAGTCAGGATCTCCTGAATCTAGTAAACTCCTAACAAAGTACTCATCCTCTGATTTGAAAAAGCACACTATGTCGAGAAACACATCTTTCTGCTTCTCAGTAAGTTTAAGTTGATCAGTAGAGAATCCCCCGACATCTTGATCTTTCTGCTTCTCACTAAGTTTAAGTTGATCAGTAGAGAATCCCCCGACACCTTGGAACATCCTATTGGATTGTTTTGTCAACATTTCCAATATAGGTGCCCAGTGAACCTCGTCTTTCTCATAAAGTTCCCTACCTAGTAATTTAAGAGTCAATGGGTGTCCTCGAGCATAATCCACAAACATTCTAGAGAGCGTCAGTAAGCTACTGGTGAAATTAAAATTTTGACCATGGAAGGCATGATAACTAAATAGCTGAAGGGCCACTCTGTCGTTCAATTTTGGGACCACATAGGTATCATCAGCAAATCCCTCAAGCAATGACTTGTCACACGTTGTTATAATAATCTTGCTTCCCTTCTTAATCCAGTCAAGTTCACCGAGGAGAAACTCTAACTGTCTCTTGTCACTCACGTCATCGAGAATAGCAAAAATTTTGGTCTTGAGTAGTGCAACTTTCACAGATCCATGTGTTGTCTCGTCACCTATATCTGGAACCTTTCCCTTGAGTAAATCTTCCAGGAGTGTCCTTCGCAGCTGCACTGGCCTATCGTCCTCTGAATTCTTACTGATATCTAGATAAGTAACGCAACTTATAAACTTTCGTTTCCACTTTTCGTGCAGCATCATTGCGAGAGTGGTTTTACCAATACCAGGCATCCCAACAACTCCAATAATTTGAGTATCATTGCCGTCAAAATCTAATTTATTCTCCAATTGCTTCATACGTTGCTCCATTCCAAAGAAAGACGGTTTTTCTCCTTCCTGCTGCGTAATAATCCTTAGAACTTCCTTGACGATATGTTTGATGAACTCGCTCTCAGAACTGCCATAACCATTACGAAAAAAACGTATAAGTGACAACGAAGATATAAACCCGAGGAATCAAGTGATTTCAGCAAACAATCAATTCAAGTCAGTAATAAATTATTATTTCCAATTACCTGTACTCATCCAAGTAGAAGCCCATCGTGGACGCCATAGACATCAAAGCTTCCATCCATTTAGTATTGATATGGTGATCCTGATTCATACGGCACAAACTCCTAAAGTTATCACCGAATACTCCCTTCAGTTTTTTAACCTGTGATGGCTCCACCTTGTAGAAGATTGGAATGGCTACGAGTTTGCCTTCGTCTCTGAGCTCTTTGATCTTCACCAGCTCATTTAAGCACCAAGCCGATTCTGTATACCTGCTAGAGATTATTACGAGTGCAAGTTTTGACTCCTCGATCCTCTTGAAAAGGTATCCAAGATCTACACCCTTTACCTCCATTTCATCTAGGAAGAAGCTGACTCCGTTCATTTTCAAGGCGTGCGTTAAGTAGCTGACAAAATGACGACGCATATCCTTTCCTCGAAAATTGATGTACACTTGATGCTTTTGGTCGTAGGTTACCATAGCAGAGCTTTCGCTTACATTTTCTTGCTTCTTTTCTTCTGTATCCTGTAGCTCAGGGGTTGTTACATCAGAGTCTTTTCCGGGAAGTTTAGGTTCAGTTGGAAGGCTATAAGTTTCCCTTGGAAGAAAGCTCAGAGCCATATGGACTTTCTTGACGATGTCATAAATAAGCGCGGCTTCATCACTGCGAAATGAATATAAGAAAACAATTGAGACACCCTGATCGATGGTAGCAGCACACTCAATTATTGCTATATGATTGACAACACTCTATAGCTTGAGGAGGGGAAAATCCATACCTTTTATCATTTAACACCAAACCCATATTTCCCGAAACGAATTCCAATGCTTCCTTCCATCTCTTGAGCATGTCAAACTCAGTATGCTTCCCGAGATCCCACAAGGAAGATCCGAAATCTCCCTCAAGATTTTTCACTTGCGATGGATCCAGCTTGTAGAAAATGGGAATGGCAATAAGTTTGCCTTGCTCAACTCGTTCCTTGATCTTCACCAGCTCGTCTAAGCACCATGTAGATTCAGTGTACCTTTCCGATAAGATTACAAGAGCCACACTCGATTCTTCAATAACCTCGAAAAGATCTTTGTATCCACGATACATCGGCTGGTCTACAAAGACGTTGACTCCGCCTCTTATCAAAGCCATCTCGAGGTGAGCGACAAAGCTCTGGCGCAGCTCGGCTCCTCGAAAATTGAGGAACACTCTTGGTGATTTCATGTTGGTTGCTTTGTATGTCGCCATGGAAGAATTTCTCTCTAAGGAATTAGTTTACTTACAGAGACGAATTCGAAAATTTGGGGTAATGAGTTTGGGAAAATCAACATCTTCTTCGTCAACGTTTGGTATCGCAACACCACTATCCAATTTTTAATTCCACAGATTTGTGTATTACTTGTCGAATCCGCCACTTACTTGTTGAGCTGTCCATAGCCTGGTGGTCCCTACTGATACCAGCAATAATCGAAGGGTTGGTTTTTCTCAATTTAAAACTCCAGATCCAGATCCAGTGATGCTGAAGACTGAAGAGTCAAGACTCAAGAGCAGGTCAATGGGCAAAAAGCTTATGTCATGAGTTTTTATTTTGATCAAAATTAATGGGCCTTCACACACCCATTATCAGCCCACTAATTACTGTAGGTAGCGGACTTTGTGTTGAAAAGAATCAACCGCCACGGAAGTTGGGATTGAGGAAAGTAAGCAAAAATGGCGACTTGGATAACGTTACAGCCTCCGAATTCATGTTATTTACGGCTGATGCCATCATCAGCGCCGTCGCCTCGAAGTCACCGTTGTCTCCTTAAGCCATTTCGATGCGTTCCACTTCAACAACAAGAGCCTCAGCTCGAGCAGTCGCAGCAGGTACCAAACAAGTGTTTGGACATTAAAAATCGATGAAATTGAAATCGGATTTGACAATTGATTGAGGATTTTTGTGAAGGGAGACGATGAAGCCGTGATTTTGTGTGAGGACTGTAACGGGAAAGGATGGTTGATCTGCGATGTCTGTAATGGACAGAAAACAAATGTGAAGTCTGAGAACAATCGAATCTATCGACGTTGTCCAACTTGTAAAGCTGTGAGTTTTCGTAACTTCAATTAGGTTAAACAATTGATAAGTAACGTACGAGTGAAGCTATGGATTGGTTATCTGAATTTGAGAACTTGAATGATGTTATAACAGGTGGGATTTGTGTTGTGTAGAAAGTGTAAAGTGTTCAAGTGTGTCACGTTTCCTAATTCAGAAGACGGTGATGAACTTATGTTCTAAGCTCTCCTTGTGGTATCAACACTCTTCTTCTCCAACTAAGGACACCATTTGAGTTTTCAGGTTCCTTTCTTCTTCCAATGGTTATATATAACTGTTGTTCTTACTCGCCAAGCTCGAATATCCGATGTAGCCATATGTATGATAAGCACTTTGTAACATTAATCAGACTAGTGATTGCATTTGCTTCTTAACTGATCTCTATGTTCATGTGTGAAGCTGACTTTTTAACCTTTCCTGGTTGATTTTTGTCTGTAATGTGTCTCATTGATTTATCCTTAAAAAAAATAGGATTTCCTTGTCGAGTCGTTTAGGGTATAACCTCGACACTCATCTTTAGAGCAGAAAACTATTGAGTCATTGTCGTACACTCCAACGGTTTTTATGATTCCAAGGCATATGGTTAATCTTCTGCTGGATCTTGCTGTCTTTATAGAACCTGCAATTTATTATCCTCGATATCAGGTTCAGGAGATAAATGCACATGCATTAGGTGATTTGTTCTAGAATGGTGTTAAATCTCAAGGTACAGATGTCATGTGGTGTTTTCCGTTTTATCGGATCTCTATGTTTATGTTTTGACTTTGACTCTCATTAATCATTTGGCAGAGAACTAACATGTGATTTCATGAACATCTTTATCTCCCTTTCTTGAATCATGTTTGGTTTAGGAGATTGTCTAGTCATTCCTTTTGATATTGCCGTACTCTTTTGAGATGATCGTATATGCATGTGATCACACTAATGGAGGTAACTAGTTTACATAAGAATATTCCTGTGACTTTGCTATTAGCTTATTATATTACTAAGTATCCTTATTATAGCTTTAGTTTTCGTAAGAGAAGCTTAGGATACCGTACTTTTTCCTTTGAATTGTTTAATAACCACATTCCACTAGGTGATTAAAAGTACAATTCCGTAATTGTTGCTATGATTAGGTTATCCTACTATTTTAAATCTCTGATTAAACTGCAACTTCCATTCACATGGTTGTTCCTGAAAGTACGCAAACTGCCCAACTAGAAACATGAACCATCTATTTGTTTTCTCTCTCTCTTCTTATTTCTCTATAGGCATAGCATTTTGGATCCTTGTGAGTTTGATTTCTGCTTAAGAGTTAAAAAGAAAAAATGCAGACGTTTAATCTGTGCATGTCATTCTCCTTTTGTTTCATTAGGTTCTATCTTGAGATTATAGATCAACTTCTATAGTATCCAAACTACGATGAATTTTCTTGCCGATGTGATATTTTTCTACTGACTTGTGTTGCATACATGCAGACGACTGGATTACAATGGATTTAAAACACTTTGTGTAAAAGTTCAGATATGGTTTCTGCTTGATTCACTCATATAGTATTTGATTTGTTTTTGGGCTACTGCATTTTGTCATCATAGCTAGTTAGATCAATGGGCTGGTGGGTTTTTATGAGAAATTCCACTAGAGCAGAGAAAGAACAAAGAGTCATTTTAAGTTTTCATCAGTCAGAGGTAACCGCAACAAAAGTCGAAAACAGAGCAGAGAAAGAATAAAGACTCTCAAGGAACAGAGGTCGTCCTGACAGTTTCAATGATCCGTTTGTACATTCAATTATTCAAATCTCTCCTCTTACTCAGAAATTTGAAGCACATATATCCATATTCCTAGAGAAAAAGTGGGAATAAGCAGAATGGCTCAAGTCAGTTCAAGAGGAGGAAGAAGAAGATACAGAAGCAAGCAATGAACAAAACTATCTGCACATTGGGCTGTTGTGAGGTTGGTGTGAAGGAGTCTTAGGGCAGTCCGATGGATGCCGGTAACTCGTCTTATCATCTGCTGCTGCATTGAACTTACACTCCTGCTTAGCTGTGGTTGTCGTCACCAGGTACCCTTCGTTCTTCTCCTCCATCATCTTCAATATGCTCTCAAAAACAGAAACTTCACACGGAATCCTCAAGACACCGGTTTGTTGAAACCCGAACTCTTCTTCTGCCTCACGCAGAAGAACATAGAAAGCTTGGTGGCTGAGGTACTCTGTTGGTATTGTGTACCTCTTCTTCTCTAACCCAACAGAGACAGCTAGATACCCTTTAGGCACAGATGTTACATCTGTAAATGACAGTGTCCTCTTCAGAAACTTGATGCCCTTGCTTCCCCCGCCATTGCTGTTGTTGTCTTCGTTGTTGTTGTTGGCTGCTTTTGATGCAATTGCTTGTTTTCGCCATTTCTTGAGGAGCTGTTGAAGCTTCACGATCTCTCTGATCTTGTTTGACTTCTTGGCTTCCATGGTGGAGATAGAAGACAAGACAAGAAATGGGTTTGGTACTACTATGTTTTGTCTAGCGTTTGTCTCTTTCTATGTGTGTAGTGATTAGGACGTGGTGTTTTGAGCATTGGGGATATATAGAGGTGGTGAGTGGTGACCATGGAATTCTGATTTAATTATTTAATTTATTACAGGTTTCTGTTTAAAATATTGTGCTAAACTGCTAATCATATGCTTTGGGGTAATTTTTTTTTAATGATCTAAACCAACTTGAATTTGTGGACAAACAAAATTAAACAGCTTGTACTTACAAAATTATATAAACATAACGTCAAGATTGTCACCAACACAGACACGAAGCTGGCTCAAGCATCGCTTAAATCCATGAGACACAATCTATTATTGAGATATACTCGTTTCGTTGATACTTGACTCTGATTTCATTCACTCAGCAGTACGTACTCTTGGCTTCTGTTGCCAAATCTTATGGTATCTTTCTCAAAAAGCTCGTAGTACCGTTGTGGCTCAATCGGAGTTTCGTTGATGTAAGTATAATTGGTACTACCAAGATCCATAATGTAAGGCCTCACTTGGTTGTTTGTTTCTGGTTGTTTCTCTTTTTCCACCTCGCGGTACTGAATAACAGCATGTTGCTTGCTACAAGATGGGTGATCAGTAGGAATGTCGGCGATCTTTCTCTCACGTCCAAAGAGGTAGCAGCTTTGGTAATGAATGCAGAGTGGCTCATTCAGTGGTTCACCATCTTTTAAAACATAAAGTCTCCTCCATCTGTCGTTGGGTTTTCTTGTTTTGTAACTGAATTTAACCGAAAAATACAGAAAAAAAATATACAAAATACGAAAAAATTAGAAATAAAATTAAATTTGGTTCGATTATGCAAGAGTATTTAACTTTGAAAAATATATAACTAACAACATTTGGATATGTTGATTCTTTAAAGTATTTGATTGTTTTGAGTCTAAAAATAATTAATATTTTTGAGTTTGTAATTAATAGTTTTGGGTATTGTGGGTATTAATTTTAGGTATATTTTAAGTTTTCTAGATATTTTGGTTATCGTTTCAGTTCGGTTTGGTTCGATTTCGATTGGTTTGGATAGAGGATTTTACAAACCATTTAGTTATTTTAGAAACTTCGGTGTAAATGTTTGAGGAAAAAAAAAAAAAAAAACTTTGGTGTGAATAACTGAATATGGTTCGGTTCGATTCGGTCGGTTATTCTGATACCTGTTTTTTTCAAGCTCTAATTGTGACCACAACAGATCCATTTTGTTCCAAAAAAAAAACAGATCCATTTAGTTAAATAAAATAGATGATTAAATCAAAAAAAAAAATAAAAAAATAAAAAAATTGAGACAATAAACAAGAAACAAAAGAATAATGACACTGTTGTGAAACTTATTGTTGTCTCATTCCATTCCATGAATAATGATACATATATATAGGTATATAAACCTAGGGTTTTAGAGTACATAATGAATAACCCTGATGGGCTTATTGGGCCCGGTTATAAGTCCAATATGATGTATTATAACACTCCCCCTTGGACGGAGTAACCGGACCTGATGGTCAATCGGGATCTCGATAATACGCTGGGGAATGTTGCCTCATTAAAACCTTACCAGGAAAACCCAGTGGGAAAAACCATGGTGAAGGAAAAAGAGTACAACACGCATTACTCCCCCTGATTAGAGCATCACCGTAGATCTCTAAGTCTACGCATTCCTATTTGTTGGATGAGCTTCCGGAGTGTTGAAGCGGGCAATGATTTGGTGAAAAGGTCGGCGGAGTTATCGCATGATCGGACCTGTTGAACGCTGATCGTACCATCCTTCTGCCAATCCGAGGTTGAGAAGAATTTCGGTAGGATGTGCTTCGTCCGATCTCCTTTGATATAACCTTCCTTGAGTTGAGCAATGCAAGCCGCGTTGTCTTCAAACATAACCGTGGGCTCCTTATCTTCTTTCATACCACAATCTGATCGAATGTGCTGAGTCATGGATCGTAGCCAAACACATTCTCTGCTGGCTTCGTGAATGGCCAAAAGTTCTGCATGGTTTGATGAAGTGGTAGTGATTGTCTGCTTTATCGATCTCCAAGAGATAGCTGTTCCTCCATGCGTGAACACATAACCAGTTTGAGACTTGGCATTGTGCGGATCTGATTGATAACCTGCATCAGCAAAACCAACTAGTCCATCCTTGTTGTGGTTAGTGTAAAACAGTCCTAAGTCTTTAGTACCTTGAAGGTATCTTAGGAGGTGTTTGATACCATTCCAGTGCCTCTGAGTTGGACATGAGCTGAAGCGAGCTAGGAGGTTCACGGCAAAACAAATGCCTGGTCTAGTGTGACTAGCCAAGTACATTAACGCTCCTACAGCACTGAGGTATGGCTTTTCTGGACCGAGAATTTCTTCATCGTCCTTCTTGGGACCAAATGGATCACTGTCCAATCCTAGGCTCCGGACAACCATTGGGCTGTTCAATGGGTGGGCCTGGTCCATATTGAATCGCTTGAGTACTTTTTCAATGTAAGCCGCTTGATGCACAAGGATTCCTCCTTTAACGTACTCAAGTTGTAAACCCAAACAGAATTTAGTTTTACCTAGGTCTTTCATTTCGAATTCTGCTTTCAAGCAGTCGACTGTTTGGGAGATTTCACCAGATGTTCCGAGGATGTTTAGATCATCCACGTAAACTGCTATGATTACAAATCCTTTGTTTGAGTATTTCTTGATGAAAATGCATGGACTGATGGGATCGTTTTTGTAGCCTTCTCTGATGAGATATTCGCTTAACCGGTTATACCACATACGTCCACTTTGTTTCAGTCCATACAAGGATTTGTTCAGCCTGATGCAGTATTGATCTCGAGATGCATGCTTATCTTTAAGCTCTATGCCATCTAGTAATCTCATGTATATTTCATTGTCGAGGGGCCCATAGAGATATGCGGTGACAACATCCATTAACCGCAAATCTAGACTTTCTCTTATGGCCAGACTTATGAGGAATCGAAAAGTAGTTGCATCCACCACCGGAGAATAAGTCTCCTCATAATCGATTCCGGGTCTCTGTGAGAATCCTTGTGCTACAAGCCGTGCTTTATAACGAACGACTTCACCGAGTTCGTTTCTTTTACGCACAAAGACCCATTTATGGCCCACTGGTTTGACATTGAATGGTGTCCGGATGATCGGACCAAACACATTTCTGAGTTTGAGACTCTTTAACTCCACGTTTATGGCTTCTTTCCATTTTAGCCAGTCTGTTCTATGAGTGCACTCTATGATAGACGTGGGTTCTAGATCCTCTTGCGTGTTCGCAATATCAAGTGCTACTTTGTATGCAAAGAGTGCATTTAAGTCGACTTCTTTTCTGTTCCATTGGGTTCCAGACATGTTGTAATTGATAGAGATCTCATCGTTATCGATCTCGTCAGAACCTAGAGATTCGGCGTCCCGAACCTCTTCTGGTGGTTCATTAGAGTGAGTCTCAGCGCGCGCTATGTCTGTTATATTGGGAATCCCGGTTTCAACTATTGCACCTTTCTTTGATTTCCGTGGATTCTTGTCTTTGGAACCTAGAGGTCTGCCACGTTTATTTCGTGATGCAGACTCTGTAGCAACTTGAACTTGTCCCGTTGGAACAGTGATTCGTACTGGTGCATTACAAGCTGGTATGTACGATTTGGTTACTTTGTTCGGGTCAGCAAAGGAATCTGGCAATTGATTAGCTAGCTTTTGATAGTGTATAATCTTTTGGATCTCCGAATCACATTCTAGAGTCCGAGGATCTTGCCAATTTAAGGATGTTTGATTCCATGATAGCTCTTTGACCAGCTTGTGTTTCTCTCCACCCAATGTTGGATATACCGATTCATCAAATTGGCAATCCGCATATCTGGCCTTAAATAGGTCTCCAGTGGTCGGCTCGAGATATTTGATGATGGTGGGAGAATCAAAACCAACATATATTCCCATCCTCCTTTGAGGTCCCATTTTGGTTCTATGTGGTGGAGCAATGGGTACATAGACTGAGCACCCAAATGTTTTGAGATGGGAGATGTCTGGCTCATGACCCTGTAATAATTGGGATGGGGAATATCTATGCTTACTAGATGGTCGGATGCGTATTAGTTCAGCAGCATGTAATACTGCATGTCCCCAAGCTGAGACCGGGAGCTTCGACCTCATGAGTAATGGTCGAGCAATCCGTTGTATTCGTTTAATGAATGATTCAGCAAGTCCATTCTGAGTATGGACATGTGCCACAGGATGTTCAACGGTTACCCCCATGGCCATACAAAAATCATTAAACGCTTGGGAAGTGAATTCACCAGCATTGTCAAGACGTATAGTCTTTAGTGGAAAGTCTGGAAAGTGGGCTCGTAATCTGATGATTTGAGCCAATAACCTAGCAAAAGCTTGGTTCCGAGAAGACAATAGGCAGACATACGACCAACGGGTCGAAGCGTCTATGAGTACCATGAAGTACCGGAATGTCCCAGAAGGTGGGTGAATGGGACCACAGATGTCTCCTTGGATTCTTTCCAGAAAATGTAATGTCTCTTTGGACACTTTTACTGGTGAAGGCCGAGTGATCAACTTCCCTTGGGAGCAAGCTATGCACGTGAGGTGCTGAGGGAAGACTCGGTTTTCTCGAAGGGTGTGTCCTTGAGAATTTTGGATTAATTTACGCATCATGGTCATACCGGGATGACCAAGCCGGTCGTGCCAAATAGTGTAGTCTTGGAATCGGGCTTTGAGAGCATTATTAGCCTCAATCATACTGACCTTAGCATAGTAAAGGCCAGTAGATAATGCGGGTATAGTCTTGAGGACTTGTTTATGGCCAAGTATGATCTTAGTGATCAGTAGGGATTCTTGTTCCCTTCACCCTGGGTTTCTATGTGGAAACCATTAAGTCTGATATCTTTAAAACTTAAAAGGTTTCTTTTTGAGCTGGGTGAGTATAATGCATCTGGAATGTCCAGATGTGTGCCGTTTAATAACAACACATGGGCCTGAGATCTGGAATCAATCGAGGAGATCTGAGATCTCGTAGTGGTGTCGTCAGCATCAACTTGCTGGGCCATGTTAGCTTCAGCAGGTGCTTTCCCATGTTTCTGATACAAATCGCAATGAAACTTGGGAGTACGACAGTTCTTTGTCCAGTGATTGAACATTCCGCATCTGGTGCAGGCAGACTGATTGGTTGGGTGGGCAGGGCGGTTTGGTTTAGAGATACCACGGCCCTTACCAGAACCATAACCGAGGTTATGTCGGTTGCCACGTCCATTTCCGCGTCCACGCTTTCCACGTCCACGATCTGAGGATCTGTCTCACTGGACATTGTAGGATTCTTTGCGGGAATCTGGTACTGGAGCCGATCCCGGGGGCCTCTGGGCACTGTTCCTCATTAACAGGTCATTGTTTTTCTCGGCCAAGAGCAAACAGGATAACAAATCTTCGTACAATGTATGTTTCATTGCACGATATTGTTGCTGAAGCACAATATTTTGGGTATGGAAGGTGGATAATGTTTTCTCGAGGAGATCATTATCAGACACCTCTTCACCACATAGTTTCATGATTGAAACTATCCGAAAGAGTTCGGAGTTGTAGTCATCCACAGATTTGTAATCTTGGAACCGGAGTTCCTTCCAGTCAAACTTGGCTTGTGGCAAGAGCACCGTTTTCTGGTGATCATACCGTTTTTTCAGGGCCACCCAAAGTTCGAGTGGGTTCTCAAGAGTGAGATATTGCTGTCTGAGGCTTGCGGCCAAATGATGGCGGATATGAAATATCGCCTGGGACCGGTCTTTATCAGATGCGGTGTTATCCGCTTTGATACACTCACCCAGTCCCTTTGAGTTGAGGAAAATCCTGGTGTCCAGGGCCCATTCGAGATAGTTTTCACCGGAGACCTTGAGGGCCTCGAACTCGACTTTCTGAATGTTCGACATCTGAAACATGAAATTGATTTCATTAGGGGTTTGTTAAAAGGATAGTTATATGAAAATAATTAAATTTTCTATTTAAGGAAACTTTATATTTGAGGAAAGTTTCTAATTTGGGAAACTTTCTAAATGAGGAAAGTTTTCATTCCGGGTCATTTGCTATTTGAGGAAAGTTTCTATATTAGGAAACCTTCTAAATGAGGAAAGTTTCTATTTGAGGAAAACTTTCTAAATGAGGAAAGTTTCTATTTGAGGAAACCTTCTAAATGATGAAAGTTTCTAATTTGGGAAACTTTCTAAATGAGGAAAGTTTCTATTTGAGGAAACCTTCTAAATGAGGAAAGTTTCTAATTTGGGAAACTTTCTAAATGAGGAAAGTTTTAATTCCGGGTCATTTGCTATTTGAGGAAAGTTTCTATTTTAGGAAACCTTCTAAATGAGGAAAGTTTCTATTTGAGGAAAACTTTCTAAATGAGGAAAGTTTCTATTTGAGGAAACCTTCTAAATGAGGAAAGTTTCTAATTTGCGTAAAAGAAACCTTCTAAATGAGGAAAGTTTCTAAGTTTCTATTTTGGGTCATTTGTTATTTGAGGAAAGTTTCTATTTTAGGAAACTTTCTCGGGAATCGTAAATTTTAAAGATACGGAACATAAGTTCGGTTTAATGGTTTAAAGTTGGACCGGAATATTAGATTCCGGTTTGGGCCGAATTGATTTCCGGTTTAGAATAACCAGTTTGAACCGGTTTACCCAGATTGAGATCCGGTTATTATTTTGGAACCGGTTTGATAATCGGTTTAACCGATGAACCGAATTGATATTCGGGTTTAGGAGTTAACCGAGAATGATTTCCGGTTTAGGGGATACACAAAAATTGCGGTTTTGGATTTGATTTGATTTAGGTTTTAAGATTTCGGCCATGGCTTAGTGTTTTCGATTTTGAGTGTTAGGTTTAAGTAATACAAGGTTTTTGATCTTTAAGCTTTTAAGGTTTTGTTTTTACCTTTCACCAATTGGGGTTGAACGAATTGAACCGGGAGCTTAAGACCTCGGTAACTCACGCTGTCGATGAACAGTACCGATGAACAGTGTCGATGAACAGTATCGATGAACAGTGTCGGCGTGAACAGTATCGGCGAACAGTGTTGATGAACAGTATCGGCAAACAGTGTCGGCGTGAACAGTATCGGCGAACAGTGTCGATGAACAGTATCGGTGAACAGTGTCGGCGTGAACAGTATCGGCGAACAGTGTCGATGAACAGTGTCGGCGTGAACAGTGTTTTGCGATTTTTAGGGTTAGGGTTGTTAAGAGCAAACTCGTGCTGATAACGTGTTGTGAAACTTATTGTTGTCTAATTCCATTCCATGAATAATGATACATATATATAGATATATAAACCTAGGGTTTTAGAGTACATAATGAATAATCCTGATGGGCTTATTGGGCCCGGTTATAAGTCCAATATGATGTATTATAACAGACACTTTATTCTTTAGTCTTTACCTTTAGGAGTAAGTTTTCTTTCTTTCGATATCCTAAATTGTTCGCCACGTGTCAATCACGAAACCACATCCAAATATCCTTGTCGTGTTTCTCCAATCATCAAAAAAAAAAAGAAAAAAAAAACTGTCCCAATTTGATCAAACAAATTCATAAACTCGAAGAAGAGAAATACGAAAAAATTTCTTGTTGGCAAATCTCCGGCGAAATCATCTTCGCTGTTTTCTAACACGAAACTTTCAGACATGGCGGCCGCGAAACTCGTGGCTTTGTTACTACTCTTCGCCTTGGTTTTCAATTTCACCACTTGTGTCGTTGCCGACGCTGGAATCAACGGTGGTGAAGAACCGAAACTTAGATCCGACGGCGGTGAAATCGAATTGGATCAGCTTAATGCTAAAATTCGTGCCCTAGGTTACACTCAGTTACTTCAATTTCATTTCTATGTGAATCGTGATAGTTCGCTATGTCTTGTACGAATTTCTCAATTTGATTTTTGTTTTCTTCGTTTTGGTTGGTGAAGAATCTCAAATTGATGATAAAACCAAAGAACTTAAAGGAAGAGAAGAGTTAGTAACAGAGAAGGAGAAACTTCTTCAAGAGAGACAAGACAAAGTTGCTTCTTTGGAGACTGAGGTTTCTTCACTAAGGGTAATTTGCATGTTATAGTGTCTCACTGAAATGGCTTCCATGTTCAGTCATAGATTGCTTTATATCAATCATGGATTGTTGTTTTTTGTTTTCAGAAAAAAGGTTCATCAGATTCTGTGGAACTGTTGAGTAAAGCTCAAGCACGAGCTGCTGAATTAGAGAAGCAGGTGAGATCTTTATTTGAGAACCCATCTTTTATATGCATGTAAGTAAGTTGCTAAATTTATATTGTGTGATTATACTTGTGAATTCAGGTTGAGGTACTCAAGAACTTTCTGGAGCAAAAAAACAAGGAGAAAGAATCGATAGAAGCTCGGACTAGTGAAGCCGAGAAGAAGCTAAACAAATTGAACTCGAAACTTGAGAAAGTACATATGTTCTTTACATCCCTTGGTTCTTTTTTCTCTTGGCACATATTATTTATTCATTTCAAATCATTTAAAAAGCTTAGCTACTTGTACAAGTGATCTGGTTTTATCTACCTTGCTTCACCTTTAGCTGGAATTTGTTAAGGTTTAAGACTACAAAATATTATTGTCTCTGAGTCTCGTTCTGTGTTATGGTCTTTTTGTTGGAGTTTTTGTTTCCCACCTATATAATAGCTGTATAAGACAACTTCTTTTTCATACTCGATGTTTGGTTCGGATGTAGATATTGGAATTGTATGCAAGTTATGTATGGATATGTGCTTTTTTGGTATGCATATTTTAACAAGATACTACTGCAGCTTCACAAGACAAATCAAGAGCAGAAGAACAAAATACGAAAACTCGAGCGTGCTCTTAAAATTTCTGAGGTATGATGACGCTCTTGGATTTAAGTTTAGTTCCCATTGACTTTTAGTTTCAGCCATCACTCTTGACTCTTGTTAAAATAAAATTATAGGAAGAAATGTTGCGGACAAAGCATGAAGCAACCACAAAGGCTAAGGAACTGATGGAGGTTCATGGGGCGTGGCTTCCCCCTTGGTTTGCTGTACACTGGAGTAATTTTCAGGTAAGATTATTAGATTTTATTTTACGACTTCCTGCGTAATAGATTTTCTCAATAAACTTGGGCACTTCCTGGACTCAGACTGTTGCTGGAACACACTGGGACGCCCACGGCAAACCAGTTATGGAGAAAGTTACTGAAAAGGTATTGTTAAATCCAATTGTATGGCCATTACCTGTCTCTGAGAGTGATGCCTAACTAAGTTTGATCATTTCTTAGGTGACGGTAGCGAAAAATCAAGCTGAAAAATGGGCTAAACCGCACATGGCTAATGTTAAAACTGTAAGTAACTTACAGCCAATGTGTTTATTACTAAGGAGGCTCTTATGGTTATGCTTACGAAGTTCTATTTCCAGAAATATATTCCAGCCATGAAAGAGACTGTTAAAACGCATGTTGAGCCACACGTTCAAACACTATCTACCAAAGCGAAAGAGGCTTACCATGCTTCCAAGAGTGCTGTTACTCCACATATTGTCAAGTTTCAAGAACATGTAGATCCCTATTACCAGGTGAAGTTTTTCTAGCTACATTTTTCCATGGATATTAATCTTTCAGCTACATCTATGATGACAATATCCGCTTAATGCGTTTTGTTTTTGCTCTCCAGGAGGCTAAAAAGTTTAGCAAGCCGTACGTTGATCAAGTAGCCACGGCCACAAAACCACATGTTGATAAGGTGAGAGCTACCATAAAGCCTTACACAAAGAAGACAATTCACTATTACAAAGAGTTCCTAGAATCTGCCTCAACATATCACCATCAGGTCAGAATCGGAGGCACTGTGTATATAATTTATGGACACTCTAGTTATGAGTAGGGCCATTTCTGGAGGAAAGTGGTGTCTTTTAAGCTGATAAATGTTGTCTTGAATCTGTGAAGCTTCAAGCCAATGTCGAAACGAAATTGAAGAGCCATGAGCTGATGGAACCTTTTGCCACCAAAGAGTTCACTTGGTTTGCAGTATGTTATCTGGTCTTGCACTCTAAGACAACATGCTTTTTTGTTGTTTCCTCTATCAGCTTAAAATTGATAAACCGTTCACTGCAGGCCTCTGCTTTGTTGGCGTTACCCATCTTCATAGTGTACAAATTCCTCTGTTCGCTCTTCTGGCAAGTTTCTTAAATCATTATTTATAATATGTTTAAATTAGTTTGCAGTATATTGCTCTCTAGTTTTAAAGATACGCCATCCTTGATTCCGCCAAATGACCTTTAGTTTGTTTGTTGTATGTTTATGCAGCACAAAGACAAAGAAGCCTACCCGACAGCCACATCACCATACTCGCCGTAAGGCCAAAAGGGGTCATTCTGACAAGTGAAGTCACATGATTGTGTTGTTGTCACTTCCTCGTGCTATAAATATTAGAGGTATATCTCACTTTCTGCTTAAATACACGTGTTGTGGAACGGATCACGAACAAAGAGAGCTGTGGTTACTGAATAGATCGATAGGCCAAGCCAGAACTTACTTTCCATAGACTTGAGTCTGTCTGATGTTGATATGTGGATAGTGTGCAGGTTTCCGAATCCTATATGCATTGTCATTTTGTCTAATGCAAAACGCTTTCATATAATAGTGTAGAAGCTATTAGAGTCTAGTGACTGACGTTATAACTCTTGGAGTGATTTGTGTCTAGTGTTTCATGATCTTTATCTATACTCTTGCAGGTAAAGACGGGTTTTGATGTGTTCTCTGCGAGCCTTAGCAACAGTCTATATGTTTCCTTCGTTACGTATGAAAGAAATAGCTTATGTTAAGAGGTATCTTATGGGTCTTTTTTTAATCTCGCTGTGCAAAAGTGTTCTTCACTCTCTCCGTTTTTGAGATGCCTTTTGAATATAAAGTTTTCAGTCTTTTTACAGAGAAGATTAGACATCCAGAGGAAAATCTAGTAAGGGCTTGTTTTGTGTATTTTGTGATTCATGTGGATAGATTTGGTACTTGCTTCATTACTCTTTAAAAAAACTATCACTTTTGTCTTTTGTCTTGTTGAAAACTATTTCTCAAAAATCGAAATCAAATTGGGAATTGTTACAGCTTTTATTTTATTTGTAACTAAAAATCATAGAGCCAGACCATAATTGGTTTGACTAGTCTTCGATTCTTAACATTTTCCTAGAATAGGTAAACAAATGCAATAATAAAGAAAAAAACAACCAAAAAAAAGTTTTACCAACAAGTAAATGGAATTTTCTTCCTCCTGCAAACAATATAAAAACCATAACATAAACTGACAATTACCAATCAATAAGATGGCCAGTATCCATCCAAGTCCATGCACTGGCTCATCTCCACATTTCCAAACCCGTTTCCCCCATTGAACGAAGCACTAACCGCGGCAACATCCTCGAGTGACACAACAGGAGGCGGCTGGACCAGTGCACCACCAAGGTTGAGACTGAGCCCTGAGACAGGCATGTGGGTGTAGTTCATTAGCTGCTGATGAGCAGAGTCCATGTTGGTGCTTGTGGAGGCACGGAAGACTCTAGAGAGCTCGGCTAGGTGAACCGCATTAGCCATGAGGGATTGGTTGATATTGAGGCTCGGGTGTGGTTGTAGATGCGGTGGGAGTTGAAGGAGGTCTGATGAGTAATTAGTGTTGTTGTTGTTGGTTGATGAGAGTATTGAGGCTCTTGTGTGATTGTGGTTATGGTTATGATGACTTGTGCTACTGCTACTGCTGCTTATGTATTTCTTGGTTGCTTCTGTTTTCTTGAACACTCTACACACTACCCACTCGTCTTGCTGCATTTACATGTTACATCATGAAAAATGAAATGAGAATTCTTTAAACATACGAGTTAGTCACAGTGAATATATAACAAGAAGATCAGCAAAAACTCAGATAATCGAAGTCATTTGCTATAAAAAGCGTATACCTTGGAGGTTCTATAGGAAGACTTAGAGTGAAGTCGATACTCATGCATGACCCAACTAGTCTTCTCCCCACGAGGAGCTCGTCCTCTGTAAAAGACCAAAGTCTTCTTCATCCCGACCAACTCCGAGGTTGTGCTATTGAATATCTCTTTGTCTTTTCCTGTGGTTTTCCAATATCCTGTATTCGTTGCTCTATTCGTCCTCACTCCCGTCGGGTACTTCCGGTCTCGGAGGCTAAAAAAGTACCATTCTTTTCCGCCCATTTTCGCCTTCTCTATCAACATTATACTCAAACAGAAACTTTGTGAATAACTTTGCGAGTTAGCTGACGTTTTTCTATCAAATAATTAAGCCCTTTCCCAAAATATTAACATGTCACTACTAATTAAATTAATATATGCATTATTTTAAGTGAAAATGTAAATAAGTGGTGAAAGATTTTGGATTATGAAATTTCGTTATTTTAAAAATTGGGTTAGTTTGGAACCAATATTAGAATTTACTTAATCAGATTATGGATAGAGCTAATTAAAGACAAAATAAGTAGATGAGAAATTAACGTACGTACGGTAGTGAATGCATGACTTCCGTTTCATGTAACTAATGTTTGTTAGGAAACTTCATTGTGTGACTTTCTATTTTAAAGATATATGCTTACAATCTTTTTTAATAACCGAGCTAATTGTTTTTACAGAAACTTAAACTATGCCATATATAGATTGATTTTTCTTTTTTTTGGATACATCTATTCCATAGATTTACATTTAGTATACATCTACCTTCCGCTCCATAAATAACCACATGTCTATAAGCTTATAAGAAAAGATTTTAAAGATTGTGGATGTGATATCTAACATATACGTAGGAATTACAACCGAATGTATATTTTTCTAACACTATAACCGACTTATGATTAGTAATCAAGAATGTACTCATGATATTATTGCATTTTCATTAGGCATAAAATATAGATAGTAGGTGTTATGAACTTTTAGATGCTTCCCAAAATAGAAGAACCATTAAACATATGAACACTATGTTGTCCGCTTAAATACATACACACATTTATGTGTACATGGAGTATATCCATACACACATCCATGCATATATATATATATATATGACATGTTCTTAACACTATATTTATGATTCATTTATGTCATGTACTCATGTGTGAAGATATCCAAAGCAATATGCATATAGAAAAAGACACATATTGCTTTGGATATCTTTAAATCCAAAGAATATAGGTCTTACCAAGTTTGAATAAAATCGAAGATATATATCAATATATACATACATGTATCCACCCATCAAAAATAAAAATTATTTTTATACATATCATATACATGTGATCTTTTTGTGTGTACGAAGAAAATACTTAGTTTATCAAAAAAAATACGAAGAAAAGACTTAAGACAAATTAACGTACCAGGAAGCTCCCATGGCTCGGACTTGTTGAGATCAACGTCGGCGATTGCTTTCCCGGTGAAGTTTTGATCGGCGATCTTATTAACCAAGTAGTATGAGATTAGCTCCTCATCAGTTGGATGAAATCTGAAACCCGGCGGCAAAGCTTCTTCTTCTTTCTTCTGCTGTTGATGATCTCCTTGTTCCATTTTATATGATCTTTGGTTAACTCCAAATCCAAGAACCTTTTTGTACCTGCTTGAAACACATAGTAACATGTCTAAGTTTCACCATCCATGAGAGTAAGAGAGGACATAGATCCTAACGTTCTACAAATGTTTTAACCCTAAGATAAAGGTACTAAAGGATGAATTCGAAAGAAGAAAATAACAAGATATATATCTGTAATGATAGGTATAGGCTGAGATATTGGGTTTACTTGTATGGAAGAAGAAAATCAGACAACCAAAACTTTTATGAGATTAGGGTTTTGATGGTATTTATATATCATGAGACAAGGATGACTTGCAACTATTCTTAGGAGGAAAAGATGAAGGAAGAAGACAAAGAGTAGGTTTTTTCTTCTTTTCTTCTTAATTATTTAGTCGTGCATGGGATTTAAAAAACAATTATTCTAACTCGGTTTTGCCTTATATTTATTAATTTATAATACAGAAACATATTTATCATTTCTAAGTTTTGTTGGCATATTAGGAAACCCAATTATCATCCAAGTTTGAAAGCCATAAAAATTTCAAATGAAGACTGCTTTTGTAAGAATTTGCATTTCAGTGTTTATGTGATTTTGTATAAGTAATTAAATAACATTAATTACTATCTTATTGAGTAGAAATTATTATGTAGAAAAAAGAGGAAAATGTGGAAGAGAGTGTGCATGAAGCTCTCACCTAATAAGGGTCTTCAAGTACAAGGTACACGCGGCTGAACCCCCCACGTCCAAATTTTATCCTTTGTTTATTTTGTGTAGTTGGTCAAGAAATTCTCCTTTTAGGACCCCTATTAATTCATCTTACCTTAGACATATATACTCATATACACACAACCACATGAGTATATCCTTTATATATATGAATGAACTACGTGTTGATGTTGGTGTCGGATCTCGCATGATCCGATCCATTTTGTGCTAATCATGAGTCCTAAAAAATTCATATGTTTGGTTTAGTAAATGGGTCAATGGTCAGTGGTTAAAGAGTCAAATGGTCTAAATCGTAGCATCCAATTTTAAGATGGAGGAGGACCACCCATATGGAGGGATCCAATTTTTCTCTCCGTCTCTTCCACAAGAACACTTTTGTTCCAAATATTAGCTATTCTTATATATAATTAAACACACATTAAAAAAATATTAATGACGATTTTATTTTTTAACTTTTTATTTTGTCTATTTATATTTATTATTTTAATCGAGTTGGTATTTATTCACAAAAAATTGGATCATTTGTTGTGAAACAAATCATGTTGAATTCTTCATTCACAACTTGATTGCGTCTCTGTTGAAGATCAAATCAACATCTAACTACGTACCCAATTAAGGAAATACAAACCGACCGAACAACCCAAACTCAAACCGAACCAAACCAAACCCAAGTTTAGACTCAAACCATTCGGTTATATTTTTTTTAACCCATATGGATCGGTTCGGTTAAAAACCAATAACCCAATATGTTTCTTTAATTAATTAATTAATTATATTAATAATATTGTAAATAACTAAATATGTAATTCTTTTTATGGTATATTTGAATTATTCAATTTAAACTTAAAACTTGAACTTGTTGCTTAGTTTAATATATTATCAAATTCAAAGTTCAAAGGACAACGAACTAAATTTTTTTTGTTTTGATACATTAATTGATTTTATAAACCAAACTAAAACCGAATCGAACTAAAACCAAACTGAACCAAACCGAACCGAATATAAATTAATCCATACACAAACCAAACCAAACTAACTTCGGTTAAGTTTGGTTAGAATTTTACGAGACCCGAATAAACCGAACCGAATTAAATCTAAATGAACCCAAAGTTAAACCGAAATGCCCACCCCTATACGGTTATACGTAGCCACTGCTCCACCGGCGCCGAAAGAAGTGATTAGGTCTTTTGTCTCAATATTAGTGTCAATGAGCGTTTTTTAGCAGGAGATTAGAATACTATATGAATAGATCCACGAGTGATTAAAGCATTACTTTGTTACTAAAGCATTAAAAATCAGAAAGAAAAAATGTTGATGATCTCCCTTATATATTGGCGGTGAGTGACTATAACTAATATGAACAAAAAATCTCTTCCGATCAAGACCGCGAAATGAAATGACCAATGATAATTTGAGTCTCCTTCAATTATATCTTAAGGATTTCATGCGATCATTCAACAACCCCCGGATTAATTTGCTCCAATAGTATTCAAAAAGATGGAAAAAAGTTTATCATTCTTAGCACTATACATATTTGGAAATCAACCTAGCATTTTAGGTACCCTCACTTCGAGATCATTTGGTATAAACTTAATATATAATCATTCTTTCCGGTCCAAATATTGCGGACACATTGTTGGTTTTCTTCCAAACTTTTTCCGACGTCTTGTCCTAAAATATTGATTTTGTCCGACAAAAAAAAGGTGCATAGATCTAATTAATTAATGGAAACCCAATATTTCACTTTGAAATTCCGGTTTGACTGACTAGTGGTAGGATAGAAATAACTTGAAACAAAACAACAACACAACTTGGAAAGATTTTGATTCATATTCTCATAATTAGAAACAACTCGCTTGGACTACGTCGTCAAAAGTACATGAAATAATTGAACAATAGAGCTTACTAGACATTTAATATTTAATAAAATAAAGAATTTGAACTAATAGTTATCGCAATTATCACTTTAAAAATGTATAAAATTAACAAAATTTTGGACGAAATATCATTGAAATTATTAACTATATATGTTGCTCAAATTTTCTTTGAAATACTATGATATTTTACTTTTATCAGATGAAACATGCTAATTTTAAAAATAGCTACGCCAGTTACTTTGAGAAGATATATTATAGTATTTTCCTCATGTTATTATTTCTTAGTCTTCCAGAAAATGTAGTAGGTTTAACTTATCAAACACTTCAAGTAAGAAAATGAAATGCGTCTTTAATCAACGACGAATGTCCCGATCATTAGAACCTACCGTTCTTTGTTCATTTTACCTCTAATGTTTCCTACGAAGCTACCATTATTACGTATAACCATTTTTATATTAACAAAATATGTAAAAGATTGTTATAATCTGTTTACAGTTCCACTTTTTCAAATGTTAAGATATGCTCACTCGTACAAGAAATTACGACACATTTATCTCATCATATATATCATCTTCCGCGTGTATGATTGGGCAAACGTTTTTACTGCCAAAAATTATAGAAAATGTAGTTTATAAAACAAGCTTAAGCAAATTTGCATGATATAGTTTTCAGAAATCAGAACCATGCATGCATGTTAATAGAAAATACTCGCAAGAGAGCCTCTCAAATTACTTCAAATTTTGAAGATCCCATTCTATATAAAAAAAAAACTTTAATGAGCTTCTTTTTTTTGTTCTATGATTATTGATTGGGATCATTTTTGCATCTTAGATTTTACTTCTTTTATTTCCAATAAAAAATTTATATTTTATCTAGTGATGTGTAACTTTTTTAGTGTTAAATAATGACTCTTAATTTGATCATTATGAAGGTTGCAGGACAGACGACAACTGCAAAACTTCTTACAACGTGACGTAGTTTGATTAATTTTGATACATATTTGTTTTGGTACGTAATAGGTCCACCGATATGTGTGAACGTTAATCGCCACCGATGTGTGTGAACGTTAATCGATGTGTGTGAATGTATCACCTATATGCATAGACATTCATCAATATCCCAAAGTTAAATTTTTTTATCGTGTACGTATACTTTTTTTATCGATATATATCTATTTAATGCACTTTTATTTTATTTTATAATATAAAATTTGGAAAATTTGCACTATAATAATTTCTTTCTCCTTCATTTTGATTTTCAGAACAAAAATAACATGAATCAGTCATTTTATCCAAAAACATTGTTATTTTCTTAAGAGTTTTAAAACAAAAATGTTCCCGATATAAGTTTAGAAAAGTATCATCCCACTATAGAACGTTATTTAAATTGTAGTTTTGAAATTTTCGATTATATGAAGTAATACGATATTTTTATAATCTGAAAAAAAAATCTCATATAAATTTGTGGTGAGTGGGTCATTTGACCCCAATAATTTTTTTTTAATATTTTTATTTAAAATAATAAATAAGATAAAGAAAAGTTATCATGGAGTCATTAACCCACTCACCACAACCTAGCTGTGATTATATACTACCCGACTTACCATATTTCGTATACATGTCGACATTTATATCTTTTATAACAACATGTATATGAAATATCGATGAGGATGTGCCTTTAGTCAAGTGGTTAAATCCATCTGACTCCGCCTGCTCCACCGGAGTTCGACTCCACTAAATCGCGTTATCCCACGTAGTAGGGATTGGTTATGGATCGAGCTTTGTCGATCCAAAAAATGTCAAAAAAAAAAAGAAAAAAAAAGAAGAAATATCGGTAACTCATAAATCACTACTCCCTGTGTTCTTCATAGTTTGATGTTTTGGTTTTATATCTTGTTCCACAAAGATTGATGTTTTGTAGGAACATCATTATTACTTCCATTTGAGACCAATAGAAGGAGGAGAGAAGTATAATTAATATTATTAAACTAACAAAAAAATTAATAAAAAATATAAATTTTACTTTTTTTTAAATTGTATGAAAAACCCAAAACATCATTCATTAAGGAACAGATGGATTAGTAAATTACAAGTTGATATAAATATATGTACTTAATCGAGAAAGTGACACATTCATGGAAGAAAGGATTGATTTGATGCGGAATTCATGCTTGGTATGCTACTTGTAGCACACTTCAAGTATAATTCTGGTATTTTTACCGTACAAATTATCAATATAATTAATCTTTGATTTTGATTTCTAAATTGTCTTTATCTAAATTTAATAATTCTTTGCACAAATTTGCAAGCAACAATCTTTCGAGGTGGACACGTACCTGGTAGTCCAATCCCAATAGTAGTATCGACTTAGGTGGTTAATTAGTGACATATATTCCAATTTCTTAGCTAAATTTTGTTTTTAACCTATTTGGCTATTTTATGTTTTGACTCTTTGAACTCCTATGTTCCAATTTCCAAGTAGTTTTGTCTTGTTTTAGGTCTTTCCAGAAACATTAATTATCCTGATTTGAACATCTTCTTTTATTATATACTACTTCTTATTTTCTAATTAATCCAAGTGGTATATAACAAAACAAGATGTTCACCACTTGGATTAATTAGAAACATAAGTAGTATATAATAAAAGAAGATGTTCAAATCAGGATAACTACAAGTTTACTGTTCTAAATTAACTAGATATCAAGATATTAAATTACTAGTTTATGATTTCTAGTTAATTTAGAACGTAAACTTGTAGAATATATAAACAACCAGTAAAAATGCATGTAGAATAATATCATGCATGTCAGCAACCTCAAAAATTATCTTCACTATAAAACAAACGACCAACTGTCCAAACTTTATATATAGATGGAATTTTTTTTTTTTTTTTTTCGAATGCATTTTTAGTGTTACATGCATGTTTCTTTGCTTTGGTAAAAATGGTGGTTTCGATTGCTAGTCGGTGTACACCATCATATACATGATCAATATATATTAACACCTTTAATAGTGATAAATATATTCCGGTAGTGGATTGATTCAACTATCTCTTCTCTCAATATTTTGATTATAACCTTTTTCAAAAAAAAAAATATATATTTTGATTATAAACAAAATCTCTACCTATAGAGAATAAAACCCTAACCTGGCTTCCAATTTCAAAGCTGGTTTTAATTTCGACTACTTCACAGAATTGACAGGCCAACTCATTCACCTCCATTGTTACTTGGAGATTGAAGAAACTTTTGTAATTAATTGGTTCAGATTTGTTCATAGATGACTATAGTTTTTTTTTTTTTTTTCAATTATAGGCTTGACCCATCGAACATTATGGCCTAGACTTGAAATGTATTTCTCTTTTTCTCTTGCAATTTAATTCAAAAACATTTTTCAAAAGAAAAAATATCTATAGAACTTTACGCCGAAAATGCATTAGACTATATACGTAATTGTGTACAACAGTAACATATAGAAAAAGAATTAAATTTTTGAAAGATATATAGCAATCTTACTAGATTAGCAACATCATTAGGGGCATAACGTAATAACCCGTCCACATGGTGGTGGGCGGGTGGTTGGCGGGCCCAGGGGTGTTTGGGTGAAACTCCCTCTCCTCCGGATTCGACTCCTTCCCCCGCTGTTATCAAGATTATGTGGGAAATCTGTCAGTTGGGATTTGGCCCAATTGGTTTACTTGGTAGTCAGAAATGCAGGCGGCCTGACTACCCCCTGACACTTAGTCGGAAGGCACACCAAACTCGGGATAGAAAGAGTGGTAGCCCGAAGGACCTAGCCGTTAACACGGTGGACAAGTCCACTATGTAGCACCTCGGTGCGTTCCTACCGAGGCTGACCGGATAGCCGATAGGGTATATCAAAAAAAAAAAAAAACGTAATAACCCTTTTGAAGTAACTGTAGTAAAATAATTGCCTTTATCATTTAGATTGTTCCTATATGGTTACTCTTGAACTATTATAACACATATTTCAGAATAATGTTCCAACAATATATATAATACTCGTTTGGAGGACCAATTGTTCCGGCAAGCACAAAACCAGTGGTCCAGTGGGGATGGGAAAACGGCACAGCGTTCGACTTCTGCAACCGTTTACTTTCCATTAACCAAAACAGCATGTTTTCCTAACCTTTAGAAGTGAAACGTCACGGAGTGTTATAGTGATGATCACTTCGAACACACGCCTTCTATTATCACAACGATCATAAGCGAACAGTGTCAGTCTTTATTATTCCTCAGTTAATCCTGACCGTTCATTCAAAATTTGGATGACGTGTCCTTTCAAGGTAACTTTAACCCCTTCTAACGTCTTTTAACTAAAGTAAAAAAAATAAAAAAAGAGCGGATAAAAAATAGTGAATTATCTACAGAGAGAGAGAGAGAGAGCCATTTGGTGCGGAGGTGTTTTGGCGACAGAGCTTTTCTCTCTCTTCCGTACAAATGGCGCCGCCGAAGAATGTTGACGGAGAAGGAAAAGGAAAAGGGAAAGCTATAGCGAATACGTCGACAAGAGTGCTTCGAAGTATGGTTCGGAAGACTCGAAGCGATACTCAGCGAGAAGGTTCTTCTTCTAAGCTCGTGAAGCTCGAATCTCCAGAGAAGAAGAAACGGAAGACGACGAAAGCAAAGAGTGGTGGAGCAGCGAAGAAGAAGGTCAAGAAAGAAGAGGTAGCTGTGAAAATCGAGAAAGAGGATGAAGAATCTGCGGAGGAGGAAGATGATGATGCTGCAGAGAAAGAAGAAGAAGAAGAAGATGATGACGACTCCGAGAAGAAGAAGATTGTGATCGAGCATTGGTAAACGAAATGTCTTCCTTATTTTTGGTTTATTTGGAGAAATTTGGGGGGTAAATGTAGTAGCGAGTATTTAGGGATTTTGTTCTCCGATATTGAAGCTAATCTTTTGGTTTTTGTCTCTGTTTCGTTGGAAATTTCGTGTTTCTAGGTTTTTCTTTCTTGTTAGGGTTTCGTTCGTGAATCTGCACACATTCTTTTGTTAATCTTTGGTTTATTACACAATGTGTCATTCGCCTTTATGATTGATTCAATTCTTGTTCTGAAGAGGAATTGGTTTTGTGGTTTCTCTTCTTTGCTTAAGTTAAAATGCGATCGATTATCGTCTTTGATTATGGTTCTTAGTGTGTCTTGATTGTGATTGGTGATGTTAAAGTAAAGAAAACTTGATGTTATGTCTGATGTTTGTTGTTGTTTTCTTGAAGCAAACAATGCAAATCATTTAGGGAGAGGGCTAATGAGGTGAAGGAAGGTCTAGAGGAAGCTGTTCCTGGTATCATTGTGACTGTGAATCCTGATAAGGTAGTGAATCTTTGACTGCAGATGTATATATTTGTCCCAATGTGTGCATTATTAAGCTAATTCTTTCCTTTTTGATCTGCTTTAATAGCCAAGGCGTGGTTGCTTTGAGATTCGAGAGGAAGGTGGCGAAACATTCATCAGTCTTTTGGTAAGACTTTCACTCTCTTACATGAATGTAGTATGTCAATTAGTCGCACTAATGTGAGTGAGTTGTTCCAGTTGAATTGAGGTTTCTCGTCTTGTCCGTATCTGTTCTCATAACACAGTTTCTTTGATGATATACTTTAAAAAGTGAAAATCAACTTTATTATCTTAAGCACCCACAAAATTGATGCTATTTTTGATGAGTCAACTGATCACCAATAAGGTTTTGTGAGAGCATTCATAAAATGGCTTTTGGTTGTTTTCTTTTTGGTTAATCAAGTTGAGAGCTAAGTTGTTTGAAATAAGAACAAACTAGCAGATTACATTGTTAGTGACTAGGTGTACAATAAGAATATGTTTGCTTTCATGTTATTTATTTTTCAGAGGTATTTAGAAGATGATGTGACTTTCTTATGTAGGGTATGAAGCGTCCATTTACACCAATGAAGGAACTTAACATGGAAGAGGTCATTACGGACATCGTAGAGAAGATTAAATAACATTGCTAGTAGGCTCTACCAATGCCGAGTCTTTTGTTTCTTCCTTGACCCTCGGCAAATAGGCTTCAATATCTGACTATCTAGAGCAACTGCAGGATTTTTTAGTCTTAATTTTGATATATTGGTGAAAACCATTTAAGCACGGTTTCGTCATTTGGCAGTGCTTGATCGGCTTTGTGCAGTTTCTTTATGCTAAAACTTACTGATATATTTGGGATTAAGTCTGTCTTCGTAATGCTAGTTTGAAGCAATTCGTTTCACTTGTTGTTGGATTGCGTTTGGCGTTAATTATGTTATGGATTGGATGAATGAAGATAAAACATTTAGTTACAATTTGGTAATACAAGTTTCACAGGACAGAACATCACACTTTCATTGCCTAATGATAAATGATTGAGGTACAATAATGTGAGTAGAAATTGTTAGTCTTTTTGATCCACTTCATATCACCATGCCTCTGACTATGGTCGAGTCTCATTATCAGTTTATCTTATCCTCAACTCGCTCTGATTTAAACCATCTTAGAACCCAACAAAGCTAGCCACAAACCCGAGAACGAGGACAGCACCGAAGCTCAAACCGGCGTTAGAAGCAGAAGAAGGTGGTTCAGCCTCATCAGCTGCAGCCATCTTCTTCTTGCCAGATTGCTCTGGAGCCGGAGCTGGAGAATCATCTGATGGAGCAGATGCAGGTGCAGTTTCTGGGGCTGCACCAGGAGGAGCATCTGCATAATCCTCTTCCTCAGCTGGTCCAGGAGCTGGAGTGGCTGCACCCTTCTTGGGAGATGGGGCTGGTGGTGAAGACATGGGTGGTGGTGGAGGAACCTTAACCGGAGACCCGAGTCCAGGAGCCACAATGGGCATGCTGATCTGGACCACAGAGAGATTGTACGGGTTACGGAAAACAGTTGTGATGTATTCAGCGGTTTGAGGAGCGCCTTTCACACCAGAACCAAAGTAAATCTTTCCGTTAGATTTGGTGCAGTTGAGGAAACCGTTTTGCTGTTGGCCCAAACCGGTGGACTGGTAAAGGGTAGTGAGCAATGTGCTCCTTTCCTTGAGAGCCTTGAGCTTAAGCTCATCAAAGTAGTCAAGAATCACATGGTTCATAAGAATGTTCTTGAGCTCTTCCTCGGGTCTACCAGAGATGGAACCGATGGCATCATTGCTAAGAGCCAGCACGGTGATGGTCTGACGTTTGTTGATAATTGGTGTGAGCTCGGTCTTGGCAAGAAGCTCGGTCATGGTGCTGAATTCAGGGTATTTCTCGAGCACTCGGGTTATGTTAACCGCTGATACAATGGAGGAAACACCAAGTAAGATGGTGAGACAGACGAGAGAAGAGGAGACCTTGAGACCCATCTTTGGGTGTTTTTGTTTATTACCCTTATTTTTTCTATAATAAAAGCTCAAACCTCAAAGCCTGAGTTTGCAATAAGAGGATCAGGTTGGGTATATATACAGACCTTAAGAGCAGCTCAAGATTAATGGTGGAGAGACATTTACTTATATTTGTTTTTGCTAAATTTGAACTTGACTTTATTGTTACCTCTATATTTGGCGTTAGACTGTTTTATGTTTTACCTTTGGTTTTGAGGTTTGAGATACTGAGATTTGTTGTTTTTCACAATGAATGATGAGATGTTACAACATAAAATAGGTGGAATTAATATAGAGTCAACGTAGACAAGTCCATCCTAATCTTTATTTAGTCAATTCTTCAACAACTTGAGGTCCTAAGCTCTAATCCAGAAGTAGTAACAGGGTCACAGGATGCACTTTTTGGGGTTTGAAGCTCAAGCACATCATGTATATTTCGCGGTAATTGAATGTGTTCTGCGCATTATTTATTTAGGTCAAAGATTATAGACCTAAATAAATAGTCTCATGGCAAAAAAAGCTAAAAACATAGAAGCATATTCAGAAACGATCTTCAGTCCATCCGCTCAAGAAGCACCAAAGCTAATGAAGTTAGATGAAGTGATAACGAATTTGTTGTTCTTTCTAGATCAGATGGAAAAGTCGAAGGGCGAATGCAAATTGTCAAAACAGAAATTACATATACAATAGTAAACTGATACATAATCAGGCCACACTGATCCATAGATTTTGAAATTTTATATAGTTTTGCTTATGGAAAGATTGTGATGATTTCAAGATCTCGAATTATAGTAATAAATAGGGAAACTTAAAGTACTGTATTATCCATTATCTTAAACACAATTACACTTTTACACAAATAGCAATCACAACATAGGCCTTAAATTAGGTGATGGGAAATCCTGCTCCTTTTGGCATGATAATTGGACTCCTTTCGGATAGTTGCGCACATTCCTAGGAGCAGATATGAACACGGGCTACTTGGTCTTCCGCTGGAATCAACAGTACCTCAAGCAAGATCATGGAACTGTTGGTTATTTGTGTTGAGATTTGCTCTAGTACAATTTAGAATCCATTTCTCTTATACAAGATGAGTACACGATTCAATGGGATCAGCTTATCCACATATTGACGGACCTCGGTCAAAACTCAGCAGCTTCGTCATTCGCTACACCTTCCAAGCTACAATTCATAGTCTTTGGAGGAAACGAAACGGTCCGCTTTTACAGTTTTTATTTATTTATTATTTCTTAAAATATAGTATTATAAAAAGTATTAATTACAGATTTCAGAAATATTTTGGTGGAATGGTTAAGCTATAAACCATACAATAATACGACGACAAAAAAAAAAATCATGGGGTTAGCTTTTAATTAATATGTAGTTGTTTAAAAAAAATAAGGCAAACAATATAAAGTTTTTTTAAGCAAAAGGAAAATAAGCTGACAAAGCTTGCTTTAAGAGGAAAAAGGAAATTCTGAGAAAATAAACGAAGAAAAAATAAAAATAGGCAACAATAAAGCTTTAAAATAAAATAAAAAAACATCAGGGCAAATGCAGAGTCTTGCACTACAATCAAGAATATCCTCCATCAATATGAACAAGCATCAGGGCAGAAGGTTAATACAAGCAAATCGGCTTTGAATTTTGGTAAATGGGTTTATGAAACTACCAAGACCTTTATTAGAAGGCTGATGCAAATTCACAATGATAGTGGCACTACAAGAATATTGGTTTTTAATAGCATTACAAGATAGCGTTTTATATATTTTTGCTATAATTGACTTACCTATGATTTATTTATAGCGTTTCTAATTTTAGAAACGCTATGATATGTTACCCCGTAAAAATCAAATTTTAAGCGTCTTTTTTTTTTTTATCAGCAATAGCACATATACATTCAAAACGCTATCAAAGGAGTAGCCGCGAAAAATTATTCATAGCCCGCCAAAACAAAATTTGGGCTCCAAAAACATTTAACCTAAAAATATTTAGTTCAGTTATTAAAAAAAGGGGAAAAAACCCGAAAAATACCCCATCTATTTTTAATTTGGACGTTTAATACCTAATTTTTTTTTGTTGGAAGAAAAATACCTTCTTTAATTATAATTGGTCGAAAAATACTTTATCTTTATATTATTGGTAAATTCAAACCTCTGATTTAACGGTCGTTAACGGACGTTACGGTATCAGTAAACGACGTTATATTATAACAAAACAAATAGCCGAAAAATGCTTCATCTATTTATTTTTTGATTTTTAATACCCAAACTTTTTGGTTGGAAGAAAAATACCTCATTTAAATATATTTTTGTCTAAAAATACCTCATTTTTGAATTGTTAGTATATACAATATTTATACAAACATTTACAAATATATTACTTGATCTAATGGTAACACATATGATTTTTAACCCTCATAGAACTTCTTTTGATCTCCTATTTTCTTTAATGAATGACATACAAATTTAAATACATCATTTGCTTCACTCCTATAAATTTAAATACATCATTTTTCATTCCTAAAGGCATCGTTGGAGTTAGAAGGGTTTTTGCAACTAACAAATGAGAGATTCTGCAAATTTAAATACATCATTTTGATGATGGAATGTAACGATTCTGCAACTAACAAATGAGAGATTGTGACAAAGATGACGACGACGATAGATTTGTCATTTTTGTGGTCGTGGAGTAGCATAGTTGCGGAAGTGGAGAAGAATTTAGGTAAAAGTGGAGAGATGAAAGAAATGGTTCGAGAAAGATTGAGTTTTGATCGTATTAACGAAGTAATATTGAGTTTTGATCACACCAATATATTTGTAAAATTTTGAAAATAAATTGTATATATCTATTTATATAGACAGGGTTAATATTTAACATCGTTAAATGTTTCTGTAATATTATTAACGATTGTTAAGTCGCATACTTGAATCCACTAATAATTTAAAATGAAGTATTTTTAGACAAAGATATTTTACATGAGGTATTTTTCTTCTAAACAAAAAGTTTGGGTATTAAAATTCCAAAAATAATTAGATTGAGTATTTTTCGGCTATTTTTCTGTTATAATTTAACGTCGTTTACTGATATCGTTATGTCCGTTAACGACCGTTAAATCAGATGTTTGAATCTACCAACAATTTAAAAATAAGGTATTTTTCGACCAATTATAATTAAAGAAGGTATTTTTCTTCCAACAAAAAAAAGTTAGGTATTAAACGTCCAAATAAAAAATAGATGAGATATTTTTCGGGTTTTTTCCCTTAAAAAAAGAAAAGAAGTTTTATACTATTTCTTTCTCTCTTTGTTTCTTCTTCTTCCGTAAGCTTCTTCATCTTCTTCCAACTCTCTGTCTCCTTCTTCCTCTCTTTATGCTTCTGTACAACTATTGAATGTAGACCTACAGATTCTTCTCTAAATATTCTTCTCTAAATATTGAATTTAGACCTACAGATTCTTCTCTGTAGGTCTTCACCACATTTCTGTAATGAGCATTGTTGACAAGACACGTCGGCGATGGTGGTAGCTTCCCGTTTGCAGGAGCTTTGCACAAGTCTCAGATTTTCTCCACTACTATCTATTTGCCTTGTTCTTGTGGTATGGTTTGTGTACTTCATTGTGGGTTTTTTATTTATTAATTTGATTGCTTTGAACTTCGGATGTTGTATTATTTGGGATGTTGTATGTTTTACAATAATATTTTATGTTTCGTTTATTTGCTATATTGACTGTCTACCAGAACCCAGAAAGCACAGGAAATACAAATTACTAGAAACGAATTATATATGCATTACAAGAAAATAGAACAATGACAAATTATATTAATGCTATGAAATGAAATCATTAATAACAAAGAGACAGTGCTATTGTAAAGTATACGATAGTAGAGATAAATTTGCTATTAATATTTGAATTTAGATAGCATATACAAAAACCGCTATCTAAAGTGGGTGACCTATTATCGCGGGCGATGAGATAGCGTTTTTAATAACGCTATCGTTTCATTAGATAGCGTTTTTATGGTGCTACTAATATTCGTTTTTCCTGTAGTGTGGTTGTGGTAAATACCTTGGGTTGCCTGAGCAATTTGGAAGAAAAAAGGTGGAATTGTTCCAATATATAGTGGAGAAAGTAAGTGCAAGAACAAAAGGATGGAGCCATAAATTCCTTTCACGAGGAAAGGAGATCCTTTTGAAATCAATTGCTATTGCCATGCCGGTTTACACGATGAACTGCTTCAAGCTGCCCAAAGGAATATGCGAAGACATAGAACGAGTCATTGCTAACTATTGGTGGAATACACATCCTGATCAGGGCCGGCCCTACGAGTTATGGGGCCACAAACAATTACGGTTTGGGGGTCTCATAATCTATATATAAATTTTTTTTTAACTGTTTGGGGGCCCCAAAATCTATACATATTACTCGTTAAAAATTTGGGGGCCCAACACGAATGTTTCACCCGGCTGTGCTCAGTTACGGCCCTGATCCTGATAGAAACTCAATACACTGGCTGTCGTGGAATCGTATGAAATATTCGAAGAAAGAAGGTGGTTTAGGTTTTCGAGACATCGAAAAATTCAACGATGCACTTCTTGCCAAACAAGCCTGGAGAATTTTACAATACCCAGATTGTCTTATGGCCAAAACCCTTCGAGGAAGGTATTTTTCACAGTCTAACGTTCTTAATGCTTCTCGGGGATACATAGCTTCTTTTGGTTGGCAATCGATCCTTCATGGAAGAAATCTGCTTCGTACGGGCTTACGTTACATTGTTGGGGATGGAAGTATGATCCAAACATGGCTAGACCCTTGGCTTCCGGTTCACCCTCCTCGAGCTCCACGGGCTAGAGTACAGCCTTCTACCAATCATCCTTATGTTCATGATTTTTTCCTACCAAATAAATCAGGTTGGAATGAAGGTTTGATCAGAGAACAAGTTCATGAAGATGATGTGTATCTTATTCTTACTCAGAAACTTAGCCAGAGTCAAAACAAGGATTATTTAGGGTGGCATTATACAGAGGACGGGAAGTATAATGTAAAATCAGGTTATTGGCTAGGCACTCACCTCCCAAACCTAGATCAAGCCATACCGCCTCCTAGAGATCCGCAAATTAAGAGTCAAATCTGGAATTTAAACACGCCACCAAAGACGAAACACTTTTTGTGGAGGATGCTGTCGAGAGCTTTGGCGATGAGTACTGCACTTGAAAGAAGACGGGTTGTAACGGATAGCTATTGTCGCAGATGTGTCACCGCGCATGAAACTACGGATCATCTCTTCTTTACTTGTTCTCATGCCTGCCAGATTTGGAGAGCTTCGAATATCCCTCTACCGTGTCTTTCAAACCCACAAGTGCCTTATGAGACAAAAATTAAAGAGATTTTTGAATTTCATAAAAATGCAGGGCAAAACACACTACAAGGGCAAATGCCTCTTTCAATCCTTTGGAGAATTTGGAGAAGTCGCAATAAACTGGTGTTTCAAAGACAACAAAATGGTTGGTGGAGAGATATCAGAGATGCTACACATGATGCGGAAGAATGGATTACATACGGTCTAAGCAAACAAATCTCCACCACGACAATGACTTCTGCACCACACAACCCCTCTCGTAGACGTTGGAAAAAGCCAAAAACGGGCTGGATCAAATGCAACTATGACGGAAGTTTTGTGAACCAAAACAGAGGTGCTACAACAGCTTGGATTCTAAGGGATAACAACGGAGTCTTTAAAAGGGCTACTCATGCAACAGGTGGGAATGTTAACTCTGCTTTTGAAGCAGAATGTCAAAGTCTTATTCTAGCTATGCAGCAATTATGGGTAAAAGGCTACAAAAAAGTTATCTTTGAAGGAGATTGCAAACTTCTAGTCAACGTCCTGAATGGAAGCACTACAAAGTTTGATGCCATCAATTGGATTCATGAGATTCAAGTTTGGGGAAATAAGTTTGAAGCAATTGCGTACTCGTGGTCTCACAGAGCAACAAATCAACCTGCTGATACGTTAGCAAAGAATCAGAAGCACGCATTGTCTTCGTACATAGTTCATACATATATTCCTATTTGCATCTCACATGTTCTGTTCTTGGATTACATTGGCTCTGATTAATAAAAGTGCAGTTCGTGTTAAGAAAAAAAAAAAAAAAAAAAACATATAGAAAAGGTGAAAAAAAAAAGAAAAAGAAAAGGAAATTGCTTAAGCGTGTTTAGAAACAAATTATAATCAGACGTAAGCTTATATAAATACTAGATAAGGACCCGTCCGATGGACGGTCAGCTCGGTTAATTGGTATCTCGTCTCCGATATCTCCTTCTCCTCCCTTTTTGATTCGTTGACTCTGGGCTCTCACTCTCAGGGGAGGGAATCGTTTATCCCACTCGTCTCCGTTATCTCTCCGTCTGAACATCTCTAATTGACGGGTTTATTTTTCTTTTTTTTTTTTTTTTGTCGTCTAGATTTATTATTAATTGCAAATTATGAGAACTGTTACATAGACGATTCTACAACTGACAATTCCTTCCGACCCTTACTAGATCCACGACAGACTACACTTCCTTCTTCATAATCTTGATGAATACCTTACTTGACGGGTTTATTTTTCTATAAATTAAAATCAAATTTAACAAAAAATTAATTAAAAACGTTGTAAGTAGAAATTTTCTTTCAAAAGTAAAAACAATATTTACTTTTTCCCTGTTGCATTGTTTCTTTAACCACTAAAATTATTAATTCAAAATTATTTCGAATGAAAGATATATCACATAACAATAATTTATGGTATACTTATATGAAGAACAAAAATAAAAAATATTCATCATAAAGCTGGTGAATAAAACCAAAGTGGTGTTTAATTAGACACATTAAAAATATAAAGATGATAAATTGACTAAATTCTTTAGCATTTCAAGCTAACGTTGCGGGTTCGATTCCTATATACTCGATTGCAATAACGTTATGATCAATCAATAAAAATTGATAAATTCAAAAAATTATAAGTACAATGATATATGAATTTTATATAATTCAAATATGAACATAGAAATTAAAATAAACAATTTTGAAATAGTATAATTAAATTCAAAATATCAAAAACAAAATAGAAGCATATATGTTTCTTACATATTCAAGAATTTCAAATAAAACAATATAAAACTTACTTAAAATTATCATATATTTCTAATTAGAAAATAATATTGATATAAATAATGTAAATTTGTAATTTAAATCATGACACATGTCGCTATCTTAAATAATTAGAACTATGATATATTATAAATCTTATATAGTTTAAACTGAATGTAGAAACCAAAATAAATAATTTAAATATACAACAGTTAAACTAAAAATTAAAAAATTATAAACACGATGATATATGAATCTTTGATAATTTAAATATGAAAAGAGAAATTGAAATAAATAATATAACTATACTACAATCATAATTGAGGACAAAAAAAAAACAGTTAAGTAAAACAAATTACAAAAAGGAAAAAAAATTGATCTCACATATTTCTAATTGAAAAAATAAACTCAAATAAATAATATGAGGATTAGTTTAATTAATTCATCACATATTTCTAATTGGAAAAGAAATTGAGATAAATAATATCAAATTTTAAATGAATATATAATAACATATGTTTCATTTTTAATAAATTTGCCTGATTTTTTTATTGTTTAATTGAAATATAAAAAAGAGAAATTGTTAAAAATGCCCTTTTTCAATATCTCTTTTCAAAAATGCCCCCTTTGAGGGTCCATTTTTAAGTTTGCCCTCTTTTAATTTTTAATGACCATTTTACCCTTATTTGAAACAAAATTAGGTGCACAAAATACAAAATATTTTTTGGCTGGAAAAGTGATCCCGCAATTTTCCCGTCAAAACACTTGTAAAAACTTGTAAAACCTTTAAAATACCTTGTAAAACTTTTCCCGCAAAAAAATTTTTTGGCGGGAAAAAATTTTTACGGGAAAATTTTACAAGGTATTAAGGTTTTACAAGTTTTTACAAAATCAAATTTGTAATTTTGATGTGTGCACATTCTCATGTTTTCCTTATATATTTGTGATATCTTTTATTAAAAAAAGGGTAATCTAGTCATTTTGTACATAAAAAGGGGTATTTTTAAAAATGGACAGCCAAAGGGGGCATTTTTGAAAAGGGGTATTGAAAAAGGGGCATTTTTGTGAGTCTCCCTATAAAAAACGTATAATTTCTTATTATTTTCTTTTGATACTTTTTAAATTTTTTTATAGAAATATGAATTATTTACAATTATTCTTATAATTATCTTTTACATTTTTAAAATTTATTTAAATTGGTAATTACTTTCAATTATTTTATTTTTTTTTCTTTAAAAGAAATTTTTGTTTTACACGTGTCAAAATTTGAGATCGATAAATTTGCCACGTGTCACGATCATATGAGTTATTAACTTTTAAAACCATACTTTATCTACATATACATTTTTACAGGGTTTTTTTGCATTAATTCATTTGGATCCGTGTTTTACCCGGGTTTAACTCTATCCGGATCTTGAATAAAGAATTTTAGGAATGTTGTAATAAAAACAAACAAATATTTTGAGTATAATTGCTCTTATAATTCGGTTTAATGTTATTACCTAAACTAATTGCCATATTAATCGGCTCTATTCCTTTTTATCTCTAATTGATTTCGAATCTTTACACAATCTAAGCTAAGAAAATTCGTTAAGGAAATCTTAAATCAAAAACGACATTAACTCTTAAATTACCCATATTTTATGGCAATTGGATCTTCAATTAAAAATCTGCAAAATAAAAACAAAGAAGAACATAAATGGTTGAGTATATGACGAAATCAATAATATATATTGAAATCGGAAGTTAATATACGCCCTGATTTTACGTAATTACCATAATTACTCGATATCTAATAAAATAAATATTCGAAATTTAAATTCATATCTCATATATTAAGCAACTACCAAATCAACAAATAATCAACAAAATCCTAATGAATAACAATAAGCTTCGTTTTTTCCTAAAATATCGAAATCATTAACTATAACCGCACGAAATCAGGAGCGTAATTCTATCAAATCAAAAATTAAGGAATGATGATTTGAAATCTTTTATATGTTCACTGAATGAAAGATTTGAGATATTCAAAATTTATGGGAGAATATTCCTAAACCAGAAACTAAATATTGTATACTTGAAAGATAATGTATAGATTTATTCATATTTAACCTAAAAGTAACACTGCATAAGGCGATCTTCTTGACTATAAATACATCATCCCATTTCTACAATTCTCAATAACCCAAACGTGTTGGATTCACGTACCTTGACGACAATGAGCCTTTCAATATAAGTTGGCACAGTCATGTGGAAACGTGTGGTATCAAGTTGTTTCTAATTATTTTTATTTTTTTGAAATGGCAATTATTGTGGAACTAAGGTTGTGTTTTCTCACAAGCATGCTATCATATGTGGGAAAAAAAATCGGTGAAAGATATGAAGAGACTCTCTCAATGTGCATTAACACTCCTAGATCGTTCATTTGATGAGCAATGTCCAAGTATACAAAGTCTTCTTCTTATAATGATTTAATTGTAGTGTTTCTTATAATTAAGTGAGAAATAATGAGATTCACAAATGATATACTATATCTTACTAACTATTCTTTGTTTTTAACTACAGATTCAAGACCTAAAATAAGGAGGTATCTACTCCTAACTATAAATCTAATGATTTGAATGATTTGAATGTTTTGAACGTTTTTCGTTAATCTCACTATCCTCTTTTCCCTACGTTTTACTAATAGTAGTGAAAACTAATAAGTTACAATGTCCACTTTATCTACAACATCATCTACGAGTAGAATAAACGACTCGGTACTGAGGTATAATATCTATACATTCTTCTTAACAAAAACCGGCTTCTACTGGATTAGGATATACACTACAAAGAATTCTATTGTACATGATCTGAATTTGTGTGGGATACTTGAAGAAACAGCGAGGCGTGGAATTTCATTCGATGAATTACTCACCATCCCTGAACAGGATGAATGGGTTTATAGTGACGGGAAATCAACATCATGTGTTGCTTTCATCCTTGCAATGTACAAAGCCGCTGGTGTATTCGGCCCTCTCGCTAATCACATTCAAGTCATTGAATTCACTGTGCGTTTCTTTTCTTCTTTCGATATCAAGTCTTTCCATTTAACATCACTCTTGAGCATTTATTTATTTCCTATTCTCAGATCCGAGATGCGTACACTCCGAAGTTATTTGAGTCTAACCAGACTCGACTACCGAGTTGGTGCAACACAGAGGAAGAGAAGCTTGACTTCTGTCATATTCTAGGTGAATACAGAATGGAGTTGTTTTGTTGTTTGTAGCAAAGCAATTGGGTTCAAAGTAATTGTGATGATGGATACACATTAATTCCAAATACGCTTTTTTGTTTTTTTTTGTTACATAACAACATTCATATCGATTTTTATTTATAAAGGATACACAATTACACACATTCAACACTTTAATTTTATTTGCACAAAAGACATGTATATAGATATTGGAATTTTTAATATTTATTTGCTGAATAAAAATTTACAAACTAAATCTAAACTCATATATTATGTAAAGAAGAAAATAAATGCATATTTCAATACTCTATACATGAGTGCGTAATGAACTATATATCTCTATCTCTATATTTTCAAGAATAAATTTAAAATATACTAATCCTACAAAATATATATATATATATATATATACATTTAAATCATAAAAATAGCATATATGTAAAAGAAAAACCTTAAAATAAAAATTCAAATATTTATTAAACAAAAATATAGGCCCGCGGTGTACCGCGGGTTAATTTCTAGTATAATAAGATAGCAATACACTTTACTTCTCCACAATTTCATATTTCTTAGCAATCTCTCTCTCGATAGTTCCAGTCTCTTACGACCATAAATCTTTCTCTCTGATTTTGTCTAATTTTACCCAGAGAATGGATACTGAATCTATCAAACTCGATGTTCATGTAACCGCTTGGTCTCAGGGGCGGACCCACGTTGGTGGAAAGGGGTGCAACTGCACCGGGTAATATATAAATAGTTTTGATTTTACATTAGGTATATTGAAGCAATTGGCCCAGTGGTTAATAGATACACCCTTAAAGCATGAGGTAGTAGGTTCAATTCCCCACAAATATGTTTTTTTGCACTGAGTAAAAGTTTTGGCTGGGTCCGCTACTGCTTGGTCTCATACTCCACCGTCAGGGTTGGACGAATTTATCATAGACGGGAACGATGATAGCTTCACGAGTCTCGGATCTTACCGGGATCCTTCTCGACTAATCTTTCTAAACTTCCAAAACTTTGAACCAAACTACGTCTATCAACTTCTCAAAAGCCAACTCCACGATCATGTCTTGTCCGAACAAATAGCTTATCAACGGCTAAGAAGTCAAAGTTCTGAATTGCCACAACAACCTATATCCATGAGAGTCACCGTCAAATTGACACAGAAGGTATACGACGTTGTGTCTTGTAGTTCTGCTCCGTCTACAACAGATTTGGGCAAAGAAGAAGAATCGGAGACATGTGCCATCTGTTTGGAGAATCTGTTGAGGGGATCAAAGGATTACCGACAAATGCCTAATTGTTCACATTGTTTTCATGAACAATGTGTCACTAAGTGGTTGGTTCCTCAAAATAACTCTTGCCCTCTCTGTCGCCGACCTATTAAAGGAGTGGATACAGAAGGTAGGATCGACGATCCCCATGCTTTAGCTATTCCATGATGGTCACGGATGATCCAACCACCAATACCCTTAGAAGTCCCAATATCAAAACCCGCATCAAAATTGCATTTGACAAAAGAAGGAGGTGGTTTTGTCCAAGTTGAAGTGATAGGTGTAGCATGACTTGAACTCAATGTCTGTGTACTCTTATTTGCAAAATTGTTGATCCACGCCATAACGTCAGCCTGGGCTTGTAAAACAACTCTTGAGGGACTTTCTCTGAATTTGTTGAAAACTAGATTGTTCCTCGCCTTCCATATTCTCCATAGAAGCCAAAAGGGAGCAAGCTTTTGTTGTTCTGTAAAACCTGTGTTATGGTAACAATTGACAAGGAGAGAGATATTTTCTTCAGCGTCATTCGTGAACTGATGCATTGATAATAGTGGTGTGTTCGATAGTCTCCAGATGATGTTTGCATAGGGACATTTAAAAAGTACATGGCATATGGATTCCTCTTCTTTATGACAACGTGGGCAATAAGGATCTATGTTCATACCTCTTTTCACAAGCCTAGAACAGGTCGGTAGAGCCTTTGAAACAATTCTCCAAAGCATATGTTTCATTTTTGGTGTTTGAGTTTCCAAATTCTGTTTTTGAGAGAAACAGAGCCATGAGGAATAGCCGGTTTATTTTGTGTATCACCTGGATCATGTGTAAGCAACCAATACCCGGATCGAACTGTGTAGTTTCCATCAGTGTTGTAGTTCCAAATCAACATATCTGGCAGCTCATATCTTGATAGATATATTTTTTCAATATAGTTTTGATCCAATGGATCAATTGTTACAGAAATTTTCTCTTTATTCCAGAATCGGTATGAGCCTTCATTAGATATTAATGTATGAATTGTATCATTAATCTCAGGAAGTATAGTTTGCAAAGGACGTGGTGGATGTGCTTCAACAAGGTTATCCTTGTCAATTCTGATATTTCTCCCGTCTCCTACTAAGTATCGAGTTCCTTTTTTGAGGACTGAAATTCCTTCAAGTATAGTGATGACCAACCATAGGATTGATAAGAACAAGCTTTTGCATCTAATATGGAGTTATCTAGTATTTGGCCTTCATTATGCTAAGAAAAGAGGAATACCATGGATTGCTTGGCTAATAAGGCATCATTGAATTTAGCAAGATCTCTGAACCATAGACTGCCCTCCTTTTTTGAGTATTGAAGTCTTTTCCAAGCAATCCATGGTATTCCTCTTTTCTTAGCATTATTCTCCCACCAATAGTTCATAAGGACACTTTCTATTTCTGAGATGACTCCCGCCGGTAATTTGAAACATGACATAGCATAGACCGGCATTGCCATAGCAACAGATTTGAGCATTATTTCATTCCCCGCCGGCGATAAAAACTTTGCACTCCAACTAGCTGTTCTTTTCTTGACTCGTTTCAATTATGTAATCAAACATTTCTCTTTTTTTTTTTCTTCCAAACTGTTTTGGCAATCCTAAATACTTTCCTCCGCCACCATGTTTATTGATTCCCAATATCCTCTTTAATCTGTTTTGAGTGGTTCCATGAACCCCTGATCCAAAAGTTATCATCACTTATGTTTTGTCTAAGCGACGAACTAAGAGCCTAATTAGGGTTTTTCATAGTTTAGGTATCTGTTTTTGTTGGCAACATGTAATGAAGATTAATTTGATTTAATGAACTTCAGATTCTCTATACTCGAATTTCACATTAACATGATTTCATTTACAAGTTTGATTTTATTATGCGACACATATCTCATGCAACACACAACACAACACTGACTTAAAACCAAATTTTGTTTGAAATAAAAGAAGCATATTTGAACTTTTGAAGGTGGCTTAGTAATTTATCCAACACCAGACTTCAGCATGATCACTACCAAAGTTTACTTCTTATTGTTATAGCAAATATTAATTACAGTTTTCAGAAAGATTCTGTTTTCTTTTTTTTTGTTCGTGGAATAATTAAGCTATAAAAACCACATAATAAACCGGCAAAAATAAAAAAAAAAATAAAAAACAAAAAGGAGAAAAGGAAACAAGAACCGAAAAATGGAAAAAGTGGAGATAAAAAGGAAATTGCATAAACGCGTTAGAAGTTAGAACAAATTATAATCAGACCTATGCTTATAAAAACATAACATTACACTTTAATTCTCCACAATTTCGTATCCAATCTCTTACGAATCATCTTTTCTCTCTGGTTTTGTTTAATTTCACTCCGACAATGGATACTGAAACTATCAAACTCGATGTTCATGTAACCGCTTGGTTTCGTACTCCATTGTCAGGGTTCTTAAGCAGTGTAATAATCAGCCGAGACAGAGAGTTCGAGGAATTTATCATAGACGGGCACGATGATAGCGTCACAAGTCTCGGATCTTACCGGGATCCTTCTCGAGGTCCCGACCCACTAATCTTTCTAAACTTCCAAAACTTCGAACCAAACTACGTCTATCAACTTCTCCAAAGCCAACTACACGATCATGTCTTGTCCGAACAAATAGCTGGTCAGATTTTAGTCGAAGCCCAACGACTAAGAAGTCAAAGTTCTGAATTGCCACAACAACCTTTATTCATGATGGTCTCCGTCAAATTGACACAGAAAGGATACACTTTCGGGACTTGTAACTCTGCTACTTCGACAACAGATTTAGACCACGAGAGCGAAGAAGACGAATCGGAGACATGAACCCATCTGTCAAATGCCTAATTGTTCGAATCTGTTTCATGAAGAATGTGTCGTTAGTGGTTTGAATCTGACATAATTACGAACCACAAGACTGAAACAGAGTTTAGGGTTTCAATACATGTTTTATTTTTGTGTGGTTGTAATGATGTAGTTAACAAGAGTGAAACAGAGTCTAATTAGGGTTTCACTTATGTTTTAGTGTAATCTTTGTCGTAGAATTTTAAGATGCTAATTAGGGTTTTCTCATTGTTTATGTCTTGATCTCGATACCTTTTTGTTGACAACTTGTAATGCAGTTTTGATTCAATGATGTGTGCATTGTGATTTTGAGACATGTTCCTCTGTGCTTGAGGGTCTGTGAATTCATGCCCTAAGCTTTCAAATTCTAGCTAGCTTCATCTGAGCCATAGCAGCAGGACCAGGAAGCTTCTTCCGTAGAAGCCCCCTTAGGCTTTGACACTCTGCTTCAAGTTTTGCAATCTTTTTCACACCTTCCAAATGCTGCTTAGTTGCGATTAGTCTTCAACTTTTCCACATCAGCTTCAACTTTAGACCTCTCCTAATCTTTACCATCATCTCAGTGAGTGCTGCATTGTCAAAACTGAGACACACAATCATGAGGGGCTCTTACCATTGGAGATGGTCTTATATTTCTACTCAGACACACAATCAAAACACAAAAGACTTCAACTGAAATTTATAACTTATCAAAACTGACACAATAGCACTACTAATCTTATATAAAAACAGAACTCTGGTGTAAATTAAAGCACCTGATTCTCCGGAGAAGCTAAATAGGACAAAGAACAAACAGGAGTTGACTCATTTCCAACAACTGGTTTCTCAGTCGTGGCTTTGTCCGAAGACTTTCTCTTCCATGGCCAAATATTTTTGGTAGTTTCAGTTTCATTTTCGATTATTACAGTTGGATTTAGGTGAACTTTATTGGTTGGAGACTCCTGATCTTAAATTGATATTTAGGATTAAATATTTTATAGAAGCCCCTAAAACTTTCGATGATTTCAGACGAACCTTAGCACATAATCAATCTTTTCTAGTATGTGAACAGCATTATGCTTTTTCTTTTTGTAAAATATTTGAACACATTAGCGTTTTTGGACAATCCAGTTTCCTACAGGTAAAGAAAAATTAGCAGATGTTATCTACAAAATATCACTTTAAACATGCTTAAGTCAGAGAAAACAAGACTACTATAGAGGTCTTTAAAAAGATTTTGATAAACTATTAGTTTGCTCCCAAGTAACATGTAACACAATTAGCACATAAACATGATAACCAGAAAGAGAAAAAAAATGGTAAGCCAACATTTTGTGATAAAGCTCATACAAAACTAGTAAATGAGAAGTGACACACTCAAATGCAACATAGAGAGAATATTATAAAGAAAACTTCTGCAGCCATGGCTATGGCTCGAATAAAAACTTCTTTGATAACTTTTAGCTGACTTAATGATCTTTTGTAGATGATGTTGATGTGCTCGTGACTTTACGCTTCTGTTCTGGTGGGCTGATAGATGCTGGAGCACATGTTGTATTCATAATGTTAAACTTAAGATCCTCTACATCGTCTGCAAAAGCGTAAACTCTATACCCGTTAAACCATCCATGGCCAGTGCCGGCTCAGATGGGTGGGCGGGCGGTGCGACGGCCAGGGGTCCAATTCCGTAGTCCAATAATTAAGGGGCCCATTTTCTAAAATATTTTTTTAAAAATATTAAAAAATTAGATTATAACATAAAAATAAAATTTTGAAAGGTCTATAAAATTTTTTATTTATTGTTTTTAGTATTAGTAATTAATATTTTTAACAAAAATAGCATATAAAATTTTTTTACAGCAAAAAAACATTAAAAAAATTTTCTAAGAATCCAAAATTTTTTTTTTGCCCTAGGGCCCATAAAAATGTTGAGCCGGCACTGTCCATGGCGTTCCCCAAATCTTGGATTTCAACACTAAGGAGAGTGTTCTTTTCAGGATTGAAGTAGAAAACATAAAACGGTTTAATAGTGTTTATGATGATACTACCTTTATCCTTCGACAAAACAATTTCACCTGTAGCAGTCGTCCCAACAACAAAAAGATTGTTTTTAACCTTAACTAGATTATTATCAGCCTGCAAAGTGTAGACATATTTCAACCATTTACGTTTCTCGACATCCTCTAGAACCCACATACATAACTCAAGGGGAAATCCACCATCACAAGCATACTTTAAACTAATCCCACCTAATTTACCCTTATAGTTTATCAATTGTGTATGTAATGAAACACCAAAGTGTTTTGCATCTATAAACATGAACTTCTCAGACCTGACATCAAAGCAAACTATCCCACAAGACCAGTCATCAGTTTTTCTAGCTAAATAAAAAACAGCCCCATTGAAGCATTTTGCTTCACCTAAACGCTCATGGCTTAAGGGACATTGGATCTTCCTCCAACTCATTTTTCCAGTTCCTAGTGTCAAAATATGATGATCATCATATACACAAGCCATGACCAGTACCTTGAATTGCTTGTCAATGGGATCAAACCCTAAAAAACTTCCCGCCTGTCGGTAACTTCTTAATTCAGGTAAAATCACATATTGTCCTGTGCTAGGGTTACATATCATATGCACATCATCGTACTTCTCCTCCTTTGAGATCCGCATACTAGAGAAATAGATTAAACCATTAGCATAGCTACTAGTGTATGGGTTTCTTCCTTTAGAAAACTTCATATGAAAATCCGCAGCAACTACAAGAGACGATTTCCCATATGGATTCTGAGGCTGAGGCGATGAGAAGAAGCTCCACTCACCGTATTCTACGACTGCGAATAACAGACGTGGACGAGCCAAGGACCTGGTCAAGAACAGTTCGGTGAAATATGGACCGCGAAGCATGGACCCCCATAGCTTCGACACGCAGAGAAACCTCGCGATTGACTTTTCGGGCAATCTCGAGAGTATATCCAGAATGAGATCCATCGGGATGGAAGTCATGATCGTATTTGCTGATCGGACTCAGAGGGAGAGTGATATAGGAGGAATACATATCATTGGGCGTCTTCGGGGGCCTAGGGCATTAAGCTTTGTTGATTTCGGTTTAAATTCGATTTGATTTTGGTTTAAAGGAATAAAAACCGATCAGCATCCTTTATTTTGTTCTTATAAAGATTACAATGACTCTATCAAGAGATATGGTTGTCTATTTGTTACTTGTTAGTGTTCCCTTGTCTATTTTTTGGGTTTCACATGAAGAATTTTGTATGATATATATTAAACAAAAACGAAAAAATTCAGTCCTCCTTAGAAGTTTTGAAGAAGATTGAGAATCGAAGACTAAATCATGGGAGCAGCCTGCAATGCGAGAGTAATATATGGTCCCAACTTTTCAAATTGGTATCGGCACAACAAGCAAATTAGAGATTGTAAGTAGAAAATCAAGTCAGAAATTTGAGTTTAACCAAACAAGTTAAAAGATATTGGACTAAATCAGTACCATTAATAATTAAAACAGCATTTTATCGAGTTCTTATAGCCATATATATAATATAATGAAAATTTTGGTCTAAGTTATATCGAGTTTTTATAGGGATTTTTGCCACACCGCACATTTAAAATGAGATAGTTGTTGACGTATTCAACTTAAAACACATTAGGGTAAATAATAATTGATTATGTGGATTGTAAGCTCATTCTCTAAATCTCAAGTCTTAAACCCGGTTTGGCTCGGCATGATACACACGGTTCAGCACATATGTCTAGTTAGGATTTTTCCTTTAATTTTCGAAATGCGACATTTGATCATTTAGTCAAATTACAAGCTATCCGAGCTAGCCACTTCATACTTCCATTTCTTATTCAAAAGAACTCGATTTTTGACAATACAATACACCACCATGTAGTGTTCACGGAAACGATTGCATCCTGCCCAAAAATTGGTCATCCCGATGAGCGCTTTCATCGGAAATTCCCTGAACAACTTTTGATTCGACTTTGATTTGGTGTTTTTGGTTTAGCAAGCATAGGGATTTAACTTCAGTTTCATACTAGACTTGGATTTGGTAGTCTTTTTGGTAGTTTTAGCTTCATTTTTTGGTATAGATTAGTTTCTGTTTCGATTTTTATATTTGGATTTAGGTGAACTATATTGGTTGTAGACTCCTCTTAAATTGATATATAGAATCATTAAATTTCAGTTTTTATTTACTTTGCAATCATACAAGATAATATAATCAATAGAAATTAAGGATTACAAAACCAATCATTTCGATTATTTCAGCCGAAGCTTAGCATTTTGGATAATCCAATTTTCTACACGTAAAGAAAGCTTATCTACAAAATATCACTTGAAACATGTTTTTGCCAGCGTAAGTTAGAGAAAACAAGAATACTCCAGAGGTCTTTAAAAAACTTTTGATAAAACATTAGTTTGCTCCAAGTAAAATTTAACACAATAAGCAAAGCTCACACGAAACAAGTAAATAAGAAGTGTCACACTCAGAGGCGACAAAGGGAGAATATTAGGAAGCCATGGCTATGGCTCGAATTTGATAACTTTTAGCTGACTTGGGGAGCAATCAGGTTTTGACACCGGTAGAACCATCATCATCTGAAATACACAGAACATCAAATATGTTAACGCTCTCAAACGTACGACGATCTTTTTGCAGGTGAGCAACGGTCCTCATTTGATGATTTTCTATAGATGACGTTGATGTGCTTGTGGCTTTACGCTTCTGTTCTGGTGGGCTTATAGATGTTGCAGCAAATGTTGTCTTCATTATGTTAAACTTAAGATCCTCTACATGGTCTACAAAAGCGTAAACTTTATGACCCATAAACCATTCATGGCGTTCTCCAAAATCTTGGATTTCAACACTTAGTAGAGTGTTCTTTTCGGGATTGAAGTAGAAAACATAAAACGGTTTAATAGTGTCTATGATGATATTACTTTTATTCTTCGACAAAACAATTTCACCTCTAGCAGTCGTCCCAACAACAGAAAGATTATTCTTAACCTTAACGACTTTATTCTCAGCCCGCAAAGTGTAGACGTATTTAGACCATTCATGTTTCTCAACATCCTCTAGAACCCACATAGATAACTCAAGGGGAAATCCACCATCACAAGCATACTTTAAACTAATCCCACCTAATTTACCCTTGTAGTTTATCAAATGTGCATTTGATGTATCACAAAAGTGTTTTGCTTCTATAAACATGAATTTCTCAGACCTAATATCAAAGCAAACTATCACATAAGACCCGTCATCAGCTTTTTTAGCTAAGTAAAAAACAACCCCATTGAAGCATACTCCTTCACCACAACGATTATGGGTTAAGGCACATTGGATCTTCCTCCAACTCATTTTTCCAGTTCCTAGTGTCAAAATATGATGATCATCATATGCATAAGACATGGAAAATACCTTGAATTGCTTGTCAACCGGATCAAACCCTAAAAAATTTCCCGCCTGTCCGTGTTGGTGTTTTTGCTCTTGTATAATTGTAGAAGCCATTGCTTCAAATACAGAGCATGGTAGAGAAAACAAAGAATTGAAAAGTGGAAAAACTTCTTTATTATTCTCGACAGTTTCTACATAAGACAACATACACACTTATATAGATGTGTACATAACTAACTACTCTACGTAACCCTTGGTAAGAGTTGTAACTTTTCCGACAAGTTACGTATCTTACTCACACCCTTTCGTAGTAAGTAACATGTAGCACATAACATCCGTTGACTTTACATACAAACTATAACATATATGATATTACAAGATTTAATCATGGACACAAATTCTAACAGTCCGTACCTTCTCAGTAATTTAGGCAAGATCACATATTGTCCCGTGCTAGGGTTACATATCATACGCACTTCTTCATCGTACTCCTCCTTTGAGATCCACATACTAGGGAAATAGATCAAACCATTAGCATAGCTACAAGAGTGTCGGCTGACGCCTTTAGATAACTTCATTTGAAAATCGGCAGCTACTACAAGAGACGATTTCCCATATGGATTCTGAGGATGAGGCGATGAGAAGAAGCTCCACTCGTCGCATCGTACGACTACGAATAACAGACGTGGACGAGCCAAGGACCTAGTCAAGAACATTTCGGTGAAATATGGACCGCAAACAATGGACCCCCATAGCTTCGATACGCAGAGAAACCTCGCGATTGACTTTTCGGGTAATCTCGAGAGTATATCAAAAATGAGATCGACCGGGATGGAAGTCATGATCGTGTTTGCTGATAGGACTGAGAGGGAGAGGCTCTAATATAGAGTTCGGGGGGGGGACCTAGGGCATTAATTTATACCGAACCAAATGAAGTATTAATTTATTCGGTTTGATCTCGATTTAAAGGAATAAAAACCGGTCACCAATATTCTTTACTCTATCACGAGATATGGGAGATATAAATGTGGTTCCCTTGTCTCTTTTTCTGGTTTACATGAAGAATTTTCTAATGATAAATATTAAACAAAAACGAAAATGCAGTGGTCCCTAGAATTTTTGAAAAAAATTTGAGAATCGAAGACTTAATCATGGAATCTGCAATGCGAGAGTAAAGGGAAAAGTGGCAAACAAGGATGGTATCTGCACAATAAGCAAATTAGAGATTATGAGTAGATAATCAAGTGAGAAAGTTCAATTTAACCAAACAAGTTAAAAGACATTAGACTAAATCAGTACCATTATTAATAATTAAACAGCATTTTGTTGAGTTCTTCTTAGCCATATAATGGTAAATTTGGCCTGAGTGTAGGGAATTTTGCCACATCCCATGGTTTTGTCTACAGTATTTGTTAGTGTTGCCTTGTCTTGAGAAGTATTTTAATGATAATTTATGTCTTATGATCATACCAGTGAACTTATAATTTAAGAGCTAAACTTATAATTTATGTAACTCCGATCCACTAAACTTATAATTTAAGAGCTCTAATATTATAAGTCTTATAGAATTATCATGAAGTAAATTTATCCACTACAACTATAAACACATAAAAGGATATAAAGACATATCGAAAAAATGCTTGTACAAGTATAATATCGGAGATCTAGAGAAAATATTTCCTTGTACGTCTTAGTTTGACGAAACCACAAATCATGATTCCTAAGATACAATCTTGATCTCCAAGTCATCACCATTATAAAGTGAAACTAAATTAAGTTTCGGGTCTCTCAATGTAAACCTATTACGGAACACTAGATAATTCTTTTCAATAAGTAGTCTTCTTTTTTTTGATAAGGAGTCTTGTTCATGCATCGTCACTATAAGGCAATCTATACTAGTATAATCGCAGCACTTTTTGTGACGGGTGGGTAAAAAAGCTTTCGGATATATCGGATATCCGACCCATTTTTAAAATTCCTTCACAAAAAATTTGTTGGGTCGGGTTATATTTAACCCAACTCATACACCGGATATTCCATATTTAATAATTTAGATTTTTAGAAGATTTGATTAAGATTTATAATTATGATTCTCCTATCATCTTTGTTTGATTTGTTTTTAACTGTTTTGAATCATCATATAATACATAAAGTAAAAAAAAAAATCAATTTTTTTTCTGCATATACTGTGATTCGAAATTTTAAAAACGGACATATATTATCCAATTGACGAAAATGTGTGTTCAACGTTCTCCATCGATTAAAATATTTAGACAATGATTGAGAATCATATCATAAATAAGAACATTAATAAAATAAATGAGTTTTTTGGCGGGATGGGTTTGGCGGGACGGGTTTTTGAATCAACAATAATAAAAAGATTAAAATATCATTAATCTGCCGCTTCAATACGGATTTAATCCTTATTTTTTTAATACAAATCACAGGACGGGTTAAGCAATTACGGAACGGGTTATATTTCGGAAATGATTTATATGGCGGACGAATTTGAATCAATATTTATATACCGCTTTAATACGGGTTAAATCCTCAGTTTATTAATAATTATCTCGTGGACTCGTGGTATACCGTTACTTAATAACAATTATAAACTATAATATAAATAAATATGTTATAAGGAGATACAATTTACAAAATATTTTTATACTAACTTTAAAATTAAATCATCCCGCGGTATACCGCGGGTTAAAATCTAGTTTTTATGTAAAATACTAGGATATGACCCGTGGTACACCGCGGGTTAAATAAATTTTTGTTTGTGTTTTTATAACTTAATTATTTGTGTTATATATATTTGATTAAGAAATTTTTTGTTTATAATCTTATGATTGGTTGTATTTGGTTTGTAATAAAAGCTAGATTTTACTCCGCGGTGTACTGCGGATTGATATTTTTGTAACTAAAAATTTTAAATTTTAAGTTGTAGTTGTTTTGTTAATATTGTTTGTTTTGTTTAGTGTTTATGATTGTATACTTTTATTTTATTTGTTAATTCTAGGATTTCACCCGTGGAACATCATCCCATATTAATATCAACCCAAACTCGTCCCACCATATAACCCCGTCCCGTGAAATTAAACATTATTTTGTTATTTTTCTTTTTAAAAATATTTTGTTTTAAAAACATATAATTCGAGTCAATTTACACCGCGGTACAATTGGTTCATTTGGTACACCGCGGGACTATTTTTTTTTAAAAAAATTTAAATGTAAGTTGTTTTGTTTGTTAATAGATAAAAAATATATTTATTTGTATATTTTAAATGTACCATCCATATATATATCTATATTTTGTTTTAGGTTTACGGTTAATAAATATAGGAACGGTAACATATAATTCCGTAAGTAACGATTAGTTGTGAGAGAATAATATTTTTTTTTAGAAATTATATGAGGGAATCATATGAGGGAATCGCCAGCTCCCCGGGATGTGGGGTACCCTAGGGCAGATGACGCATGTGGGTCCCATGCTAGTCGGTTCCACTTCGGTGGGGCCGGACACCCGAGTTATCAAAAAAAAAAACAGAATAATATTTTTTTTTAGAAATTATAGTTTCTAATCTATATTATAAAATTTGGTAATATAAGTTAAATATTTTTATGTTTTATCATTTTGTTTGTTCGCAAAATAAATAATAGATCAATTTAGAATATATAGTGTTGTTGTGCAATGAAAATATGAGTGATATCAATTATGAATTTCATATCAAATATAGTTTTAAGTCAATTGTTTTATAAACTTTGATTATTAAACTGAACCAATTCTAATATAATTTTCCGAATTGAAACAAAACTGTATGTTGGTCTTTAAATATAATAACTATCATATAGACAGAGTTGGTAATTGGATTTTTGTATAAAAAAGGAAGTGAATAGATAATTAAGTATTTTGCACAAATTAAAAAAATCAGATAATTAATTCTACATTGTTGTCGGCACCAGTCTTCATCTTCTTTGTTCAGAACCAATTTCACTCTTCTTAATTTAAGCAGCAGAGGATTTCACTCTTCTTAATCTTGATACAAAATCGTTGTCATTAGGAGCTGATATTCCAATTGATTTCTTCATCTGCTACTCGGAAAGATCAAACGTTACACCGTTTGCTACGAATTCCACTGTTTCAACATCTCTCACATGAGAAGTAAATCGTTAAAATTCGTTTCCTTTTCTCTTTTACTCTTCGAATATATCTCGTTTTATTCCTGATTCTTGTAATTTTATGCTCGATCCATAGCTGTGAATAGAAGATTTCATCACCAATCGTCTATAACCTCAAATCCAAACGATTCTTCTTATGGATATGAGGTAAAGTCTTCGATGGCCACCATAATCCCTTGTTTATTCTTTGCATTCTCTCAAGCATCAGACTTCAAGAAAGGTAAAGCCTTTTCTAGTTTGAAGCTTAGTTTTTCTTTGATGATTTGTTTTGGATGTTTCCAAATACCAAATGACGATACTTGAATATACTTTAGGTCATGGCAATGGTTTGTGCAAGTTCCAGGGAGTTGGATTTGTAGAAATTAACAGCATTATCGCTTTGGGGTGGACAATTTTGGAGTAAATTTAAGGAATTGGTTTCTTCTTTGAGCGACTTTGGGTTGATCTATTTCCTGAGTAGTTTGTGAGGTACTTCTTTATGATATTAAATCTTTCTTTTACCTATCAAGTGATGGGTTATGATCTGAATCATTGATTGAGACGATTATAATTAGGAAGATTGGTTTTGTCGTCAAGGAGATTTTTGGTGGTGCTTTGCAGAGCCAGATCAAGTGTTTGTCATGTGGTGCCGAGTCAAATACAGCCGATGAGATTATGGATATCAGTCTTGAAATTTTGCATAGTATCTCTATCAAGGAGTCTATGCAAAAAAAATTTCAATCAGAGATTTTAGATGGCAACAATAAGTATATATGCGAGACGTAAGTGATTTCTCTTCTTTCTGACTCTTTCAGTTTGTGCTTCTGTTTTTTTTTGTACTGAAATTTTTACTTTGATTTAGCTGTGATAAACTGGTGACGGCGAGGAAGCAGATGTCGTCTATACTCCAAATGCCTAATATCCTTGTTATCCAATTGAAAGTAAGTGAATATATTTTTGGTAGATCAAATGGATTCCTAAGCTTTCAAATACACTCTCCACGTCACTGAAGTTCCAATCTTTAGCTAAGAAGATCATATTTACTTAGTAGGCATAATCGATGATCTTTAGCATGGATGATGCATTGGAAGTTTAGAAGATAGAGATAGTAACAAATCAAGATCTGAAAGCAGTATAATATTTCTTGGATCAAAAATGTGTATCACAGAGAGATATTGCTAAGTTCTAGAAACGATTCTATCACAAAATATAAAGTTAAGTACTCCTCAATTTTACCATATTGTATCAATTTGTGCAGATGTTGTTTACAATAAGAATTGGTTGTCATTGCCATATAGCTTATTGTTATACATGAACGGTAGTAAGTAATGTTATATGTAGCTAATTGCCAATATTTTTATGCAGACCAAAAGTCATGGAAGCAACAAATGGAACGCAATTAGCAAGGATTAGAAGTTCCAGGTGCGTATTTACTCTACCAGTAAAACGTTTTTTGATAGACGTCGTGCATATTGAAGTAACATAGGCAATAAATTGTAATAGAATGTTGTAGATAAATATTGAAACCTGATTCAGAAGGATAATTTTGTAAGTATAGATGACAGTTTGAGTAAGATAGAAACTTATTATGATTCTGATTGTCCTTTCTCTGAAATTGCTCTGTCAGTCTCTTTCTTCTGATTGAATTCCCAAGCTAACGTAGCCATTGGAAGAGAAGAAAGGTATGCTAAATATTGTTAAATGATTGTACGCTCTTGTGTTTGGTGATGGAACTCCATGGTTTAGGTGTAAAGTATTTATAGGGAAGTAAATTAGGGTTCGTTTATTGAGAGGCTGCTCTCTAAAATTAAAAACGACGCAAGATTTGTGGGATACAATCTTTGATATTATTGTGTTTATGGAATATGCTAGGATCAATCTTTTATTTGGTAATTAATATTCTTTATATATTTCGTTATTTTGATAGATATTTTAGGAAAAAATTACTTGAAGTTCAAGGTGGAGTGTTTAAATAGAAAGAGATATCTCGGCACATATCTATATTCAATCTCGGGATTGATATAATTGGAGAAGTAAATCTCGGCAATCTCGGCATTAATTCTCGAAGCACAATAATATCTAAATTGATGATAGAATTAAGAGCTAGTAATATTTTGGTAGTTAAGTTTGAGATATTTTAGGAAGATTGAATTCAATATGTCGTTTAAGCTTAGTAACTAATTCTGTAGTTAAATATTTCGTTGGTTTAAGTTTAGATTTTATAGGAATATTTAAGATTATTTAATTATATTCTCCATATCTTTCAATAATCAAAGAGTAAATGTTGTTTGCCTTGAATGTAGGGAATATCAATTAAGGAAATCTGCTATTGAAACAAAGTCGGGTAAAATATCAAAATTGGAAGGATCCAAGAGACTTATTTCCGGGTCGAAATAAATGATTTCCGGGTCAAAATTTTGACCCGATTGGGGACCCCAAAAACTGCTGCAAAAATGTATAGTAGATAAATGGTTTTGAGGTCGATATATATAATATAACTTTTAAGAAAAATAGTAAATTTGAATGGTAAGGTCAAGAAAAGAAAGAAAGGACTGAGGCGTAAGTGTCCATAAATCTCCTTTCTTTGTAACTCAATCACTGGCGATTTCGAAAGCGATTTGCCTTGCTTTCGATGAATCCGAGGGAGATTCAATTGCTTCAAATATTTTGCCCGTGAATTAAGTGATGATGATAATTTATGTAGTTTCTAGTATTCTCCTCTCTTTGTTTCTCGTCTCAATTCACCGTAACTGTTCTTTATCTCAACTTTGTCTTCTCGTCGCGGCGGTTACGGTTTTTACTTATTTTCTAATACTCAATGGCTCATCAAAATCTAGCGAATTTTTACTTGTGGTTGGCTGGTTGCCGATGGTGATTCAGCTTGGGGATTGGTGAGCAGAACAATAATTGGCTTCTCAGTTGCTCTCTCTTTCAATTTAAAGTTTTTCAACCGCTGGTAATGGTTCGTTTTCCTTTGCCCGCGATGTCTTTGGCGATGACTCTCTTTCAACGGATCAGGCGATGATTTCTCTCAATTTCCCTACAGGAGATTTGAATGTTCTTCTGATCGATTATGTGTGGATGATCACAATTATCGATGGTTTTCTTCCTGACGGTCTCCGGCGGCTACTCTTTGTTTGATATATTTTCGAACGGCTTTGATTTATCGGTCCAGTTTCATGATGAAATTTTGACTTCATTATTGTCGAAACAACCGCCATGGAAACCACCATGGAAATCAATGAAGCATGTGCTCTCTATGAAGAGTTTATCAACTCTCCATGGTGACAAACATTCCCAATACTTTTGTGGTGAAGGAATAAAGCATAAAATCACCGAAAATCAAGTCTACGGAGAAGCAATCTAACGGTGAAAGGTAAGATATCATGTATCATTAACTGGCAACGATGTGTAGGGTTTTACAAAAAACATGATCAATATCCATTCCAAGCAACATATCAATATGTTCTATTATTCAGAGTGATGCGGAATGCATTTTGGAGTTTCATCTATAAGATGTTATCCTTTTACGAGTATATGAAGAAGAGACTTAACAAATATTATATGTTGCCTGTAAGGCTTCCGGTTGGAAAGTAGGGTCACTTCCACTTTTTCATCGAAATTATGTTTAATTTCCCTTGTATTTGAATGTTTCTTATGTATCATGTAAAACTCTGATTATATAATATGATCGATTTGCCGATTAAAAAAAAAAAAGTTAAAATGAATATATGGAAAACCAAGAAAAAAAAGGAAATTACATTAATTAGGGTTTTGCTTATATGAACACAATATTACACTTTCGCTTCTCCACAATCCCCTCTCTGTTATTCCAATTTCTTACAAATCATCTCTCTCTCTGTCTCTGATTTTTGTCTAATTTCACTCCGAGTATGGAAACTGACTCAACCAAACTCGATGTTCAAGTAGATGTAGCGGCTACGTCTCAAGATCCGTCGTTAGGGTTCTTAAGCACGGTAATAATCACTCTAGACAGAGAGTACTTGAAGGATGATAGCATCAAGAGTCTAGGATCTTACCCTGATTCTTCTAGTATCGACTCACCAATCGTAGTCTAGCGATCTCTATAGCGAACTCCGAGATTATGTCTTGACCAAACATATACTTGATGAGATTGTCAAAGCCCAACTACGAATCCAAAGTGTTGATCACTTGCCGCCACAACAACCTTTATTCATGGAAGTCTCGGTCAAGTTGACACACAAGGTATACAACGTTGTGCCTTGTAGTTCTGCTCCGTTGGCAACAGATTTGGAGACTTGCCTCATCTGTTTCGAGGATCTGTCTATGAGATCCTATGAATGCTACCAATTGCCTGATTGTTCACATTGTTTTCACGAAGAATGTGTCGATGAGTGGGTGATTCGACAAAATTACTATTGCCCTGTCTGTCGCCGACCCTTTTATGAACAATCAGAGTGAAACGGAGTCTAAAATAGGGTTTCAAATTTTACTTTTGTTCTGTGTGTGGTTGTAATGATTTAGTTAATCCGTGTGTTGGAAGTCTAATTAGGGTTTCAATTATGTTTTTGTTTAATCTTTGTCGTAGACTTTAAGATACTAATTAGGGTTTTTCATAGTTTATGTATCGATCTTGATACTCTGTTTTTGTTGACAACATGTAATCAGTTTGATTTTATAGAATTCAGTCAGATTCTCTAGACTTGAAGTTCGCATTATTATATTTCATTACAATTTTATCGTTTCTGGTCCTACATTTTTGTTTCTGGTTAGTGCAACCTTATTTCTTGGGTTTTAATAGTTCTGAGGTGCAAGTTTATTACTAGTATCTGAGTTTGGCTTGCAACACAAACTTACAAAAACCAAATTTCGTTTCAGATAAAGTTAGATTAAAGAAGCAACTATGAAATGTTGTGGTTAAGTGGTTCTGATTCAACTTTGAGGTTTGTTTAATCACAAGGTTAAGTGGTTCTAATAAAGTTAAACCTTAAAGCGGTCCTTTCTTAATCTTGTGATTAAACAAACCTCAAAGTTGAATCAGAACAAACCTCAAAGTTAAGAAAGCCGTGTCTGGTTTAAACAAACCTCAAATTTCGTAGAAAGCCGTGTATATGTCGAAAGAACCGCTTTAAGAGCTTGGATAGATCCGTGGCTATGGTTGGACACATGACAAGGCTGGAATGAGACAATGATTAGCTCTATGGTTGAAGAAGAAGACGTCAAACCGGATTTTATATCTGAGACTGTCTCCACAAGCTTCTCAAGATCTCCTAGGATGGCATTACAATTAATACGGCAGAAACTACGAAACTACGAAACATCTCTATTTTTTTTTATTCTCTTTATGCTCAAGCTACATGGATGGAGAGCGGCAGGATTATCGAATGCTATAACGCAGGCGAAGATGGCTACAATCATCTATAGTGCTAGACTGGCTAAGTAGCTATTGATCATAGCTATGGATCCTTTGGAGATTGTGGAAAAGTAGAAATCAGTCTCTCACTGGCTAAGAATGATGCGCGAGAATGGCTAAGTAGCTATTGTTCATAGCTATGCAACACTGTTGGTGTAAAGGATATCGGAGAATCGTTTTTAAAGGAGACAACAAGGGAGTTGTGGATTTACTACTTGGTAAATGCCGAAACTTCAATGTTTTCAACTGGATCCGTGAAGCCAGAGACTTGAAGAGCTGATTTGATAATGTCTTAGAAGATTAAACCAAACTGCATGCAGATATATCTCTACTCTCTTAGCTAAGACTGCAATTCCAAACAATTCTACTTTCATTTTCATGAGCGTGCTCCTCTCTGTTAGAATATTAGGAAAGCAAATATTCTATATAATAACTATAGTATATACAAGAGAATATTTCCTAATATTCTAACACTTTCTTAAGAGATGAAAGCAAACAGAGCTTGACTTTGTAGGTCTACAATTACAAGACACAAATATTTGGAAACAGAGCAAAAATATAGAGCCATCTGATTAGATGCTTCTCAAGGCTTGAGGCGAGACGAGAAACCATTGTTGGAGAAGATCTCGGAGATTCGGTCTGGTCATGTAGCCGAGCGAGTTAATTCTGTTGCGAATGAGCTTCTCAATTTGCCTAACAATCTTGTATTAGTGCAGTTTGATCTAATGAAACTCAGGTTCTCGAATTGAATTTCATCACAAGTTTGTTTCGGGTATGAGACAAAAATCTTGATTGGCAAGCAACTTAAATTTTGATTAGACGTACTGAACTAAGAACATTGCGAATCATATTTTCCATTTTGATCTATTAGTTATAGCAAATATTAATTACAGTTTTAAGAAAGATTCTCTTTTTTTCTTTTGTTCGGTGGAATAATTATGTTGCAAACCACATAATAAACCAGCAAACAATTGAAAAAAAATATTTGGTTTAAGCTCTCTGGTATAATGAGATATTTTAACAACAAGAAAAAAAAAATGGAAATCAACAATAAATGAACGTTAAAAATGCTTTAAAGAAAAAAGGAAATAACAAAGGAAAAATGGAAATAAGAAAAGAAAAATGGAAATATGGAAGAAAAAAGGAAATTACATTAACGCGTTAGAACAAATTATAATCAGAGTTTTTTTTCTTATATAAACACAACATTACCCATTCACTTCTCCACAATTTCAATTTTCTCAACAATCTCTCTCTCTTATTCTTATCTCTTTCTTACGAATCATCTTTCACTCTGTCTCTGATTTTTGTCTAATTTTCACTCCGACAATGGATACTGAATCTTTCAAACTCGACGTTCATGTTAAGGCTTGGTCTCAAGCTCCATCGTCAGGGTTCTTAAGCACGGTAGTAATCAGTCTAAACAGAGAATTCGAGGAATTTCTCATTAACGAGAACGATGATAGTGTCATGAGTCTCGGATCTTACCCTGATTCTTCTCTTCACGACCCACTAATCTCTCTGAAACTCCCAAGTTTCAAACCAAACTACGTCTATCAACTTCTCCAAACCCAACTCCACGATCATGTCTTGTCCGAACAAATATCTTATAAGGTTGTCGAAGCCCAACGGCAAAGAAGTCAAAGTTTTTACTTGCCACAACAACAACCTTTATTCATGATAGTCTCTGTCAAATTGACACAGAAGGTATACAACGTTGTGCCTTGTAGTTCTGCTTCGTTGGCAACAGATTTGGACCAAGAGAGCCAAGAAGAAGAAGAATCGAAGACTTGTGCCATCTGTTTGGAGAATCTGTCGAGATCCGAGGATTATTGCCAGATGCCTTATTGCTCTCATTGTTTTCATGAACGATGTGTCACTAAGTGGGTGGTTGGACATAATAACTCGTGCCCTCTCTGTCGCAAACCTGTTGACAAATAACAAGAGTGAAACAGAGTCTAATTAGGGTTTCAAGATATGTTTTTATTTTGTGGTCTTAGTGATTTTGTTAACTTGTTTCGAATGTCTATTTAGGGTTTTCACTTTTATGTTTTGTGTTAGAGGTAAATTAGGGCTTTTTCATAGTTTATATATCTGTTTTTGTTGGCAACATGTAATGCAGTTTGATTTAATGTAATTCAGATTCTATAGACTTGAAAGTTCACATTCACAAGTTTGATTCTAGTATGCAAACACATATCTCATGCAACACACAACACTGACTTAAAACCAAATTTTGTTTGAGATAAAAGAAGCAACTTTGAACTTTTGAAGTTGGATTACCAAATTAAAAGAAACAAGGAAACAATCCAATACCAGACACTACCACAGTTTCAGAAGTGAACTTGACGTGATCCTAGGTTCTGGATGTTGAAAAATCTTTCAAATCACCAGACGATACTAATGACTCTATCTACGGATTAACCAAACTCTAGAAGACTATTAGATAGATCAAAGCTCGACATGCTTGAAGTGATACTCATCGATAGTCGAGTATATTAGACCATCTCCTTCCAGTGATTGAACAACGCCCCTAAAAACACACCAGTAAAAAAACAAAGCAAAACTCATGATATCAACAACTTTGAGAGTAAAGAGAGAAGAGATTATAAGGAGAAAGGACAAAAGAGCATACTCTAGCTTGTTCTTTGGGACCTTCAATTGCTGAGCAATTTCATCAATGTGTATCCCCTGTTGTCTTGCACTGCAATGAACAAATAACAATTATCAGACCGGCTTTAGCAGACTCAAAAGTCTCATGCAAGCAAATTGAGTTTTGAACTTTTGAGTCGAAGTGGTGCAAGAAAAAGGAAACTCACGTGCAAGCAGGTTGCTTTAGATAGTCTAGAATCATATCATCCAAGTTCTTGCGCCCATTTCCGTCATTGTTTTGAGAAGAAACCACCTATAAAAGAGCAACAACAACGAGAATTTAAGAACAGGAACAAATGTCATGAAGAAAACCAAAAAAAAAAACTTGGTGAATCAACATACAGGGTTCAATGGTGTTGCCTGGTTTGTGTTTGATCCACCTTGAAACGTAGTGTTAACCGATTGAGTGACATCACCAACTTGTTGTCCCTGTTGAGAAAACACACATCAGAGAAGGAGGATTGATTGCAAATTGTGCCATATTCCATTTTCTTTACCTGTGATTCAGAGTTCTGGGAGTAGAAGTGTATACACTCAATGTAGTGAAAAGTAACCTCATTGAAGTCCATAATAGGCCTGCAACACAAAACAGACGATTTCATATATATCTAACAAAGCTTATATAGAACATACCAAAATCTATTGCCAATGCTATAGGATTCAAAAGCATTTCAAAACCAAAAATACAAAACATACCTCACAGAGAAAACTAGAAGCTGCGTTTTACCCTGAAAAGTCTTCAAATGACCATTGACACGCACATAAGTTCCATCTCTGTTTCACAATCTCACCATTAGAAAACACCTCCAAAACAAATATGATCTCACCACATAAATCAAACAAAAACCAAAGCTACTAACCGCACCGACTCCATTTCTCTAGCGTCGAAAGTTTCATTCACCCTATAACAAAGGAACAACAACACCAATTACAAACTTGATAAACTAACCATTGTACCTAAAACAATTCTTGCATAGTTTAAGAGTGTTTACCATCTTTTACAGTCAATTCGTCCTGTTCCATCATCAAGAGTGAATCTAACTTCTGTGACTTTAGAAACATCTTTATCACACACTAGACCAACAAGTGAGACCTGAATATACCAAAAACATCAAACAATTGAGTAAAACTTGTTGTATTCATATTGAAGAATAACGATAAACAAAAAGAGATCTAGAAATGGTTTACGTTTGTTAGTGAGATTCCATTGATAACGAGACCAGATTTTTCACCACTGGTCTGAAAACATTCAGTGATTTGCTTCACCGTCACTGGAACAAGACCTTGAAACTCACGATTCTGAAATTCCCCAAAAACACATACAAATCGGATTTAGAAATCCCAATATCGAACAATCTAGGGCAACTTTGGATCTGTAGTCTAATCGATGGATTATTACCTTAGCGGTGGAGGAAGAGGATTCGTAGGCCTGAGAAGGTTGAGAAGACATGAATCCGCCGCCGGAGAAGGCTGAATTAGGCTCGAATTGGCTGCTGGAGAACATTTTCGAAGCTTGGAAATTGGAAAATCGAAAGTATCTGTGAAGAGATTCGGAAGTTGAGAAGTGATCCAAGTAAAGGGAAGAGAAGATTTGGGGAATTTTAAGAGCGATGAAAGAATTTTTTGGGGAATTTTCCCTCCAATTTTGGATTAAGCTTCCCGCCAATTAGGGCTCAATAGTTCGCTCGCTTTATTATTGATTCGGCGAGGTAAATCTTAATATAATTACTTTTTAATTAATATGCAATTCAGTTTTTCTTTTTTTCTGTATTAGAAACTAATTAATTTGAGTTATGAAAAAATTAGAATCTAAAGAGACGCATTGGATTCCGTAAGAAATTCTTGTCGAGAGATATAGTCGCGGTTTGTGAGGAACTCGAAAATCGACTTGTGCATTTACATTGAGGCAATCTACATTAGCGAGACTCGAGAGAGTGAAGTCGAGAGCACGATTTGGTAAGCGGTAATGAACGAAACAGCACACCCATCATCACAATAGTAGAAATTACCCCATCAAAGCCAAAATTACCCTTATTCTTTATCTAAGAGATACAACAAACTCATAATAGATTAATGTAGAGTGTACACAAAGCACTGGGCAAGAGACACTTTGGTACTAGTGAAAAAACTTAGATAGGTTTTGGATTCACTCACCAACACAAGCTCCACAAAACTCTGGTTTTTGACACAAAATCAAACAAAGAGGAGAGACCTGAAAATCGAGGAACAAGACTAATACGTGACGTTGTTGGGCAGATTTCTGATGACGTTGCTCTTCATTCCGAGCCTGACACTGCTTTTCGCTCCTCTTTTGTTCATCTCTCTCATCACCTTCATTCTCACTATCTCCTCCTTCGAATGCACTGTTGCTAGACCCATCATCTTGTACCTGTGTTTTAAGACCCATTCACGTCAGATTCTGCAATGCTAATTCTATACAGAGACAGTAATAAACGATATCTGATGGTTTAAAGACAAACCTGGAGGTTAGAGAGTTGACAATATGCTTCTGAGAAGATGGTGGTGGCTTCTGTTTGTAGTAGCGCATGAATTCACGAGACCCAAGAGTCCTAGACGTTACTTTGTTATCGGTTCTCTTGGTGATCACAAGCTCAGACCCACCAAAAAGCTCTACAGTGTTCACTGACTCACCAGACACAACCATCTGATTATCGTCTCCAATGGCATAGCTGTACAAACACACACTCCAAAAGAAACAAAAAGTTCAAGCAAAATTTACACAAGATTAGCTAATAAGATACCAACAACAGAGGTGAAAGCAGAAGATATGAGACCTGCTGCTGTAGTCGTAGAACTCATCAAGTTCTGCATCTTCTTCATCACCACCATCACCATAATGCACTTTGCAATGACCTTTGGCGTCCATATGCTTTCGAACAGCTTCCAAACTGCTGAATGGATGGCACAATTCATTGCAGTACAGACACACAAAGTCTCTCTTGACCTGAAACAACAACAACAAAGATCTAAGACCCATGAACACCGAGGGATAAAGCGATGAGACAGACTAAGCAGAAAGCACAAACCTTTAGACCGAGGTAAGTTAAAAACCCTTTAGGATCCTTCAAGTACTCGATATCGGGAATGAAAAATCCATGGAACTTATGCATATGAACCATACATTTTTCAATCGTCTTATGCTTCTTATCACACATCAAACAACAACACGGATCCAACTCAAACTCAATACCATCCTCATCCATATCTTCTTCTTCTTCAGCATCCTCATTCATTTCCGCATCCAAATCCTCATCCGAATCAACCTCAGTCCATTCATCTTCACTCTCTTCACTCTCTTCCTCAATCGAACCCTTCAATTGAGCAGGGTTATTCTTCTCAACACGACGAGGAGCAAGCTGCTTAATAATCGCTTTATCCTGCTCTCCGCTACTCGTTGAAGCCTTCAAAACATGACTCTTAGACTTCAAATGCTGCTCATGAGCCTTGGAACTCCTGTAACCTTTATTACAGATTCCACAAGTATAAAGCATTGGTGCTTCAACAGCTTTAACCTTCTCTTGAGCTATAGCAGCTTGTCTAGCTTCAAATAATGCCTCTGTTACTCCAGGAACACCAGCTATCTATAACAACATTTCAAACAATTTCAAAACTATTTTAAATCACACTATTCATCAAAAGCATGACCTAGAAGAACCAAATCAATTCCATAAAACCTAGACGAACTTAATCTTGTAAACAAAAGCACGAGAGATTGAATTCACCTTGCGCTTGAGATTGTAACGGTGCCACTCGGATTTGTAGTGAAACTTTTGCTCAGCGTCGTCTTCGAACTCTTTGTTACACGAATTACAAGCTAAAGCTGACATCTCTCTCTATCTCTATCTCTTTCACAGGATTTTCCCGAGAAAACGAAGAAGAACTCAGAGAGAAAGAGTTCGAGGTTTAGGGATGGCTTATAGGAGGCGACGGCTCGTAGGTCGGCAAAATTTGTTAACGACAAATCTCCAAATCTTTGGTGCTTGCGTAAGCAGTGATGTTAATATGGGTCATGTTAAGAGGCCGTTCTGGTTTGTGAAGCTAATGGGCTTTTTAATATAACATAATGGGCTTTTAGATAAACTATATGGGCTTATTGTAACTGAAACCCTAATTTATTCTATAGATATGTACACTTATTATATATACGCTTTCTTCCTTGAGCGATTAGATGAGAAAGAATGATGATCTCCGATATTCCGGACGATTTTGAATTGGAACTCTAGGGTTCTTCTGGTTATAGCTTTAACATCTTCTAATGTAACACTGCGAGTTTCTCATTTCCAACAACTGATAGAACTGCGGTATCTTCTTTTGTTTAAAAGTTTTAATATTGAAGATACCGTGACACTATCTTTTGTTGGGAAAGAAAAACTCTCGGTTTTATTCAGAAGCTTTTTTATTTTTTGGTGTCAACATTAGAAGCTTCTTGATTTTTCTTCTGGTTTTAATTATTGATGTTCCTTTTAATCAAAAAAAGTTTCTTCTGGTTTTATATAATGATATTTACTCAAAGACATATAATGAATTCCATGGTGAGTCATGGTGAGTTTGAAAAAATATCTAAAATCTTTCACTGTGACGGTTTAATATTATGCTCTATTAAGGGGAACACTCGATTTTTGGTTTGGGAGATCAAACCGAGAACTCGTTACTAAAATTATTATTACTATGCTCTAGCCAACGTAATTATGATAGGTCCCAGTTATAGGACAATCAATGCTATCGAGAACAAAGACAAGAACACTTTGGTTCTCAAAGACTTTAGAACAAGTTACTACAATTTTTCTCTTCTTATTAGATTCTGCAATAAACGATGCTTAAATACACAAAGAAATAACTAACTACTAAGAAACGTGAAACGTGGGCAAGTTAACACATTCCCACTAATTAATTAAAACAACTAAAACTGATCTCTTGGCCACGTCATCTTCTTCCTCATTGTATCTCATCAAATTATAAAGTCTTCTGGCCATCGCTTCAAAATATTGAGGTCTTGCTCTTACCAATGACCAGAACCAATGGGTCTCTGAGTTTGAGATCTATAAAATATATAAGTCGAGTGTTTTAGACATTATGATTGCCAAAGTGCGTATGTGCATGCACTTTTCTTCTCTTGACCGTGTGAAGTAGGTAAGAAAATTGGAACTCAAGTCAAGTCCAATTGACCAAGTCAATCCATATAAATCTTTAGACAAAGATATAGCTATCTATAATCATCACTAAAAAGTAATATATATTATCAATATATATATGTTTATTAGTATGATTTTTTTATTATGATAGTTGGCATCAACGAAACTTAAGAAAGCAACCATGATACAGTTACGGACTTCTTCTCAAGGTCATCCGTAATGGTGTGATGAGACTCTAGGCATTGCTGATTTGGAAAAGATCCATGACGTGGGACAAAAGGAAACACAGCAACGTAAACCCACTCAATGGTTCCCTAACTAATAGAGACTTAGTGAAGATCATGTCTTTCTACTTTTGAGGAACATGAATGCCGCTTTTCCCATTTCCGTGGTGGTAATCATGAGGATTCCATTGATTCCAAAAGAAAAGCAGACTTTATTTGCTAAAAGAAACTTGTGTTTGTGTTGTGTATTTACACATTTTCTTAGCTTTGATTATGTATCTAAATCCTTAGTCAAAAATATACATCTATCTAACTACCACTACATACATGTTAAGAAAATGTATCTACACTAGTATTTTTGCAACACTTTGGTGAAGGGTGGGTAAAAATGCTTCCGGGTATATCGGATACCCGACCCGTTTTTAAAATTCCTTCACAAAAAATTTGTTGGGTCGAGTTATATTTAACCCAACTCATACACCGGATATTCCATATTTAATAATTTAGATATTTAGAAGATTTGATTAAGATTTATAATTATGATTCTCCTATCATTTTTTTTTTTATTTATTTTTAACTGTTTTGAATCATAATATAATACATAAAGTAAAAAAAAAAAAATCAATTTTTTTTTCTGCATATACTGTGATTCGAAATTTAAAAAACGGACATATATTATCCAATTGACGAAAATGTGTGTTCAACGTTCTACATCGATTAAAATATTTAGACAATGATTCAGAATCATATCATAAATAAGAATATTAATAAAATAAATGAGTTTTTTGACGGGACGGGTTTGGCGGGATGGGTTTTTGAATCAACAATAATAAAAAAAATTAAAATATCATTAATCCGCCGTTTCAATACGGATTAAATCCTTTTTTTAATACCACAAATATTAGACACATTAAATCAGTCTCATTTAGAAAAGATTGTATAAAACCAAAAATTGTCCCGTGGGATAATGTTACTTAATAACAATATTTATAAAATTTTAAAATATCATTAACATGCCGCTTTAATACATATTAAATCTTTAGTTTATTAAAATATAAATGTCTTAGAGAATGATATGATTTGTAAACTTTTATATATAATAAGTAATCATTAAATTTTAAAATAAAAACAAATCACGGGACGGGTTAAGAAATTATGGAACGGGTTATATTTCGGAAGAGATTTATATGGCAGACGAATTTGAATCAATATTTATATACCGCTTTAATACGGGTTAAATCCTCAGTTTATTAATAATTGTCTTGTGGACTCGTGGTATACGTTACTTAATAACAATTATAAACTATAATATAAATAAATATGTTATAAGGAGATACAATTTACAAAATATTTTTATACTAACTTTCAAATGAAATCATCCCGCGGTGTACCGCGGGTTAAAATCTAGTTATGTATTATTAATATATATTTTGGAGAAAGTATATTATCATAGCTGGCATCAAAGAAACTTAAGAAAGCAACCATGGTACGGTATGGACTTCTTCTCAAGTTTCATCCGTAATGAAAACTTTGAATATGTAAACGTATTAATAAATATAATTTCAGCCGTAGACCGTAGTGAAAATCTTTGAATATAATTCTACATCAATACAAACTTGACACGTTATTTGTCTACAGGCAAACCTCAGGCAACAAACTATATAGATATATGGAGGATAAGTAAATGTAGCGATTTTGGTTAAGATATGGAGACTTGGATAATAATAGTCATAGCTATTGCTTCTTGTGTTGGTGTTTTGATGTTTCTTGTGGCCTTGACGGGAAGCAGAGTCAACAATGTGAGTGGTGATAACGGTGGAGAAGGAGGTGATCAGGGTGTCGGAGAAAATGATGTTGGTGGCAGAGATGTGGGAATTCGTGGTTTTGGGGATCATGGAGGGTTTTGGAATGGCAGAGATCTGGGAATCCGTGGTTTTGGGAGTCATAGAGGGTTTTGGAGTTATGGTGGCCGAAGTGGCAGCTGCTGGTTTACTGGTGGTGGAGGTTTTGGCGGCAGCGCTTGCGGTGGTCTTGGAGGTGGAAGTGGAGGTGGAGGTGGAGGAAGTTGTTGAGCTTTCAGTGTTTCATATCATATTTAGACACCTCGTCCGTGAAGTAAATCATCGCACCTATGGTCCAACCAATTGGGAGAAAGTTATAAAGTTCGTAAAATATGTAGTGTTTTTTTCTATACTTTTGATAAGCACATATAATTTTAGTAGACTATATTAAACTTGTTTTTGTGATAATAATGTATTAGCTTTGTAAATTATTGTATTTTTTTTTTTGACATCTTTGGATCGACAAGGCCCGATCCATAGCCAATCCCTACTACGCGGGGTAACGTGATTTAGTAGAGTCACTACAAAAAAAATCCACATTGATAGCACTAGACGATAGCGCATTTTCATGAACTGCTATAATAGATGAGTTCGTGATTTTGGTTACTTTTTAATAGCACCTGATAAATGCTAAGACCGAAAATCCTTAAGCGGAAAACAAAAATGACCTATTCCGCCAACACTTAGCAAAAATTATTCACTTAAGCGCCTATTGTCTTTTACTTTCCCTCTTTTGTCGCGAAACTTAACCAGTTAAGTCTACTGAGTTTACCTCTCAGATCTAAGAGTTCTATCGAATCCCAGTGAGTTCTGTCAAAAACAAAATCGATTCCAAACCTAGCCAAAACCACTGACCTTGTCGTTGGCCATAAAATCGTGCTCCTCCGCAGACACATTCTTCAGCGCCGCCGCCAGTGAGCTCAAATCGATTAATCCTTTATTCACTCTCACATATGGATTCTCCTCATCGTCTTCTCAGTCGTGCATCTCTCCTCCTTCGTTGACACTTGCAACTCCAGCTCTTCATTTCACCTTCACATCTTCTTCTTCTTTATATCTCTCATCTCACTTTCCTTCCTCTCAATCTTCTACTTCGTCTTTTCCTTTTCTCGCTTCCTTTGTGTCTTTCTATCTCTCTCTCTCTCTCTCTCTCTAGCTTCCTCCGTCACTTTTACTTATCATTACCCTAATTTTGCAAGGCGTATCAATTGAAATTGAAAAGTTGGTCAAAAACTCTAATTATCCCCTTCGTTCTCAGTTCTTTCAATCTTCAATTTCATAAAACCCTAATTTTTAACCTGTTTGTTTTTGGGATATTGGATTTGTCTAGGTTTTGGAATTGGTTGGAAACGCAGCGAGGGATAACGAGAAGACTAGGTTGGTGCCACGTCACATTAATCTTGCGGTGTGGAACGATGATGAGCCGAGCAAGTTGCAAAGGTTTGATTTTAGCCTAATTTTGTTAAGAGGAAATTCAAACCTTTTTGGAGATCTGTGTTCTACCTCATGGAGAAGGTATTGTAATAAATCTTAGGGGTTCTGTTTTTAGAGTTCTTTGTGCACACAAGGTGTTCGACGATTTGACTGTGAGACGGAAACCAAGAATATTAAAGTAACTGACAATGTCAACGAGAATGTTAAAGTAACTAACTTGGATTTGGTTCAATATTCGCTAAGGAAGAATGTTGGTGGCTGAGAGATGGCGATTCATTAGAGGAAAAGCCAGGTTCGTGCATTTAGTCATTTTGATTGTTTCGTGATTTGTTGGGGTCGGATTCCATCCTTTGGCGCCGAGCCAGACTTAGAACACCTCGGGAGTTTTACAGAGATCACCTCGGGATATCACATCATCCACCTCGGGTTATCCACCTAATCGATTTAGGAGACCCGAGCCCATCGCCTCGGGGATACCTGAAAAAGACGTCTCAAGCACCCGAGCCCAATTACCTCGGGGGTACCCGAGCCAGTTACTTCGGGGGTACCCGAGCCCAGTCGTCTCGGAAGTACTTGAGCCCAGTCGTCTCGGAACGCCCGAGCCCAATCGCCTCGGAGCGCCCGAGCCCGTCGCCTCAGGGTACTCAAACAAGCCATCCTAGAGTGCCCGAGCCAGTCCTTCCTGTGTACCCGAGCCGGTTGCACAAGTTCTCCGAGGCGAAGTCTTCATCATCACCCGAGGCAAAGACTTGGTAAATATTCACCTTCAAAGTATCATTTCCAAGTAAGGTGTCATTTCCGAAGGATCATTTCCGATAGACCCGGAAATGATAGGGGAGAATCTCGAAAGATCAACTCAAATCAGGAAACCCCCGAAAAATAAGGAAACTATCCTAATCCGCGATATTCTGAGCCGACTTCAAGATAAATGGAAATCTTCCGAGAATATCGCTGGAGAGGCGGTTTATCACCTATATATAAAGAGACTCAAGGCTCAAGCAAAGTACAAGCAATATCGCTCTAGAAATTACATTACGCAAAGCTCTCACAGCAAAAAACATCTTTTTCCTTTACGATCAAACTCTTGTACGATCAAAGTCATCTTTTTCTTAATAATATCAAGAACACCATCTTTGGTTACAATCGTTTCTGCTGTTCTTTGAGAATTAACGTTTATCGTATCCCTAAAATAAAACCCTAGACAAATCTCGATTGTGTTAGTTTCGACTTCCACAGTTTGGCGCCGTCTGTGGGGATACATTAGAATTCTCTTACCCTAAGACGCAGAACTCGATTACCGAAAATGACGACGAACGAAGACGGTCGTCAGACACCACCAGCCGGAGGAGGGATCCCGAACCCTCCAAACCCTCAGAATCCTCAAGCCGATCCGACGATCGTAGCGACTCTAGCCGAACTGAAAGACCTGATGGTTAAATTCCAGAAGAAAGCTGACGATCAAGAGAAAGCTAACAAAACCTTGGCGCAGCGAGTCGACGAAATCGCAACACGTGGGCAACAAAAAACCACGCGTTTCCAGACTCGGCCGCCACGAGCTCGGAGGGACTTACCTGGCATCAACCCAACAAGACTCACGTTCGCGACACCAACCGGCAACACCAGAGTCGCAACCCGAGCCGACCCTGCCAGACGCGAGAACCAAGATGATCCCACCGAGCCAGACACAGTGGACTTGACGGACGAGCCAGATGATCTGCAAGATGAGCGTACCCGAGCCGGAGCTAACTCCGCCGAGCGAACGGACCTTACTGATGACGAAGAAACTGAGGAAAACATAAGGTGGGCCGAAGAATCCGAAAGAGAAGACGAGCTAAGCAAGATCCGAGCCTCCCTAGCCAAGGCGGAAGCTGATATGAAGCTCGTCAAAACCTAGATACACAGCGTTTCATCCTCCGCACCGAACATCGACCGAATTTTGGAAGAATCTCGGAATACGCCTTTCACCAAAAGAATTTCCGAAACGACGATGTCCAATCTGGGAAAGTTTAAAATCGACTCTTACAACGGATCAACCGACCCGAAGTGCCACATTAAATCGTTCGTGATATCTGTGGCCCGAGCCAGGTTCAAGCCCGGGGAAAAAGACGCAGGTCTGTGCTTACTGTTCGTGGAACACCTCAAAGGACCCACATTAGAGTGGTTTTCAAGATTGGAACGAAACTCGATTGATAGTTTCGACGAGCTGTCGACATTGTTCCCCAAACAATACTCCGTGCTCATCGACCCCGGAACTTCCGACGCGGATCTGTGGTCCTTGTCTCAACAGCCCACCGAGCTATTAAGAGATTTCCTCAAGACCTTCAAATCGACGCTAGCCAAGGTCGAAGGAATTACAGATGTAGCAGCTCTCTCGGCTTTAAAGAAAGCTCTCTGGTACAAGTCAGAATTCAGGAAAGAGTTGAATCTGTCTAAACCGACAACAATTCGCGACGCGCTGCATCGAGCCTCGGATTTCGTCGCCCACGAAGAAGAGATGGCGCTGCTAGCAAAGAGGCATGAGCCAACGAAACAGGCGCCCCGAGCCGAGAAAACCGAGAAAGCCCAAGCAACACCTCCGGTCCAGAAGAAGACACGTGAGAGCGGTACGTATACGCATCACGAAGGGCACAATTTCTCGGGATACCATAGCTACCAGATTGACACGCCCCGAGGCCGTGGGCGAGGAAGAGAGTCCTTCACTTGGACAAGGGATCAGCCACCGAGCAATGATCAAGAATATTGCGAACACCACAAAATTTTTGGCCACCATACCTCGAGATGCCGAAGCCTCGGAGCCAAGTTAGCAACCAAATTCCTAGCTGGAGAGCTCGGGACGAATGTCACTCTTAAGGATCTCGAGCCGGAGCTAGAGCCCGAGCAGACCAACCCGGGAAGAGACCCCGAACCAAGAAACCAGGAGTCTCAGAAAAGAACCCGGGGGTCGGAAGACGAAGACCGAGATGGTACGCGGCAGAGGGTTCTCACCATAATGGGTGGATCGCCATACTGTCCTGACACCGTAGCGGCAATCAAAGCTTATCAACGCCGAGCCGAGACGCCTAGCAACTGGACAAGACGCTTCGATCGACCTAACGACGTCATCACATTTGAAGAAAGCGAGACGAACGGGCTCGACATGCCTCATAACGATCCAATCGTCGTCACATTAGCCATAGGAGACCATGATATCTACCGAGTATTAATTGACACCGGCAGCACTATCGACGTAATCTTTCGCGAAACGCTCCGACAAATGAACATCGACATGTCACAGGTGATTCCGACCCCGAGGCCTGTCCTCGGATTTTCAGGGGAAACTTTGATGACGCTTGGAACCATCCAACTACCAGTCCGAGCCGGCGGGGTAACAAAGATAGTCAACTTCTCAGTCACCGATCGACCTACCATCTACAACACCATAATGGGAACTCCGTGGTTAAATCTAATGCGAGCTGTCGCATCAACATATCATCTGTGTGTCAAATTCCCGACCCCCAATGGCGTGAAAACGATCTGGGGCAGTCAGAAAAATTCTCGGATGTGTTTCATGGCAGCACACAAACTCCGAAACCCTGTCACTGAAGCGAAGGCAAAAACAGATCGCAAGAAATCAAAACTTGGCCGGAGTGAAGAGAAGGCTATATCTAAACAGTTATAGTAATTACAGATCGAGGAGGCGCGCGAGGAGAAGAAGCCTACCTCGGATCCTGTAATCTCCATTAGCCTCGACGACGAACGGCCTGAACGATGCGTGGAAATTGGCAGCGATTTAACCGAGGAAATCAAGACCGAGCTCATCTCATTCCTCAAAGAGAACATCAACACCTTCGCCTGGTCGGCTGAAGATCTACCTGGGGTAAGCATCGACGTAATCTGCCATGAGCTGAATGTTGACCCATCTTTCAAACCCATCAAGCAGAAGCGAAGAAAATTGGGTCGGGATCGATCTCCGAAGAAAATTAGGTCGGGATCGATCGCCGAAGTAGAAAAGCTCTTAAAGATCGGCTCGATCTCCGAAGCAAGATACCCGGACTGGTTAGCAAATCCTGTCGTGGTTAAAAAGAAGAACGGCAAGTGGAGAGTCTGCGTCGATTTCACCGATTTGAACAAAGCTTGCCCTAAAGACAGTTTTCCACTCCCACATATCGATCGCTTAGTGGAAGCAACCGCGGGAAATAAGTTGCTATCGTTCATGGATGCTTTCGCAGGATACAATCAGATTCTCATGCATCCCGACGATCGCGAGAAGACAGCTTTCATCACAGACCGAGGTATCTACTGTTACAAAGTCATGCCCTTCGGACTCAAAAACGCCGGCGCAACGTATCAACGGCTCGTCAACAGGATGTTCTCCGAGCAGCTCGGGAAGACGATGGAAGTTTATATCGACGACATGTTAGTCAAGTCCCTTGAAGAGAGCGATCACATAGCCCATCTACGCGACTGTTTTCGTCAGCTCAACAAGCACAACATGAAGCTCAACCCGGCAAAATGTCGTTTCGCGGTAAAGTCGGGAGAATTCTTGGGATATCTCGTAACTCACCGAGGCATCGAGGCAAACCTGAAGCAAATCGAATCTCTACTGAACATGCCCTCACCACAGAACAAGCGCGAAGTCCAACGTCTCACCGGGAGAGTCGCGGCCTTGAACCGATTCATCTCGCGGTCCACTGACAAATGCCTGGCTTTCTACGATACTCTGCGCGGAAACAAGAAATTCGAATGGACCGATCGCTGCAAAGAAGCTTTCCAGGAACTGAAGAAGTATTTGGCTAATCCACCGGTGTTGGCGAAACCAGTCCCAGGCGAGCCATTATTTCTGTACATCGCAGTCTCTGATACGGCGATAAGTGGAGTCATAGTCAAGGAAGACAGAGGAGAGCAGAAGCCGATATTTTATGTCTCGCAAACCTTCACCGACGCAGAGACACGCTACCCGCAAACTGAAAAGCTCGCCCTCGCTGTAGTAATGTCAGCTCGGAAGCTACGGCCATATTTCCAGTCTCACTCAATTGTCGTCATGGCGCCCGTATCACTCCGAACCATCCTGTATAGTCCGAGCCAATCGGGACGCCTGGCCAAATGGGCAGTAGAACTCAGCGAGTACGACATCGAATACAGGAACAAAATATGTGCGAAATCTCAAGTCCTGGCCGATTTTATCATCGAGATGCCTTAGCAGCTCTAGCTTCAACCTCCGACCCGAATCTAAAGAGAATCATACCGGTCGAGTTCATCGAAAAGCCGAGCATTGAAGAAAATAGCAAGGATCAAGTTCTAACAGCTCGGGAGACAGAAGAACCGGAAGAAATGGACATCGAACTACTAAACCAGCAAACTATGGACGTAACTGAGCCCGAATACGGAAGCGACGCCAAATGGATCGGAGCCATCCGAAGCTACATAGCCGATTGAGAAGTTCCTACTGAAAAATGGGCAGCTCGGAAGCTTAAAGCCAAAGCGGCTCGGTATACTCTGATCGATGGAGAACTCTTAAAATGGCGATTTTCCGGTCCCCTCCTTATCTGTGTCGAAGGAAATGAGGCTCGGAGAGTCATGGAAGAAGTACACGGCGGATCTTGTGGGAACCATTCTGGCAGGAGAGCCCTGGCTATAAAGATCAAACGCCACGGATATTTTTGGCCCACAATGGTCAAAGACTGCGAGAAGTTTTCTCAACGGTGTGATAAATGCCAGAGACACGCGCCAACCATTCATCAACCCGCCGAGCTCCTCTCTTCCATCACTTCGCCTTATCCATTCATGCGATGGTCCATGGACATCATCGGACCTCTACACGACTCCAAGCAGAAGAAACTCGTCCTCGTACTGACAGACTACTTCTCCAAATGGATCGAGGCGGACTCCTACGCCAGCATCAAAGACGCGCAGGTCGAGAACTTCGTCTGGAAGAACATCATATGCCACCACGGGATACCTTACGAGATCGTTACAGACAACGGATCGCAGTTTATTTCGGCTCGGTTCGAAGGATTCTGCGAGAAATGGGGAATTCGCCTCAGCAAGTCTACGCCTCAGTATCCTCAAGGGAACGGATAAGCCGAAGCGGCAAACAAGACAATTCTCGACGGAATAAAAAAGCGCCTCGACGCGAAGAAAGGCCGCTGGGCCGATGAATTAGAAGGAGTACTATGGTCGCACAGAACCACGCCGCGGCGGGCCACGGGAGAAACACCTTTCGCCCTTGTCTATGGCACGGAGTGTGTGATTCCCACCGAAGCCGAGATCCTAGGACTGAGAAGACGTTTTCTCCCCGAGCAGGAAAATTCCAACACTCAGATGATGTTGGACGAGCTGGACTTAATTGACGAAAGAAGAGATTCGGCTTTGATCCGTATGCAGAACTATCAGAATGCAACGGCTCGGTACTACAATTCTCACGTGAAGCATCGCCGCTTCCACGAAGGAGAGCTCGTACTGCGCAAAGTTTTCCAGAATACCGCCGAGCAGAACGCAGGTAAGCTCGGCACGAATTGGGAGGGACCTTATACGATCGCAAAGGTAATCCGTCCCGGCGTCTACGAACTCATCAATATGAACGGCAAAGCGGTACCTAGATCCTGGAACGCAATGCATCTAAGGAAATATTACCGCTAAAAACCTAAGGTACGCATGTACTCGAACTACGGGGTGGCTTGATCCCTGAAAAGGGTACGTAGGCAGCTCGTCTTCGGACGAGTTCAGCTACCCCCCCTAATTAAAAAAGGGGGGAGTGGGTCCGTATACATATACTCCCGCTAAATTTTTTAAATTCTCTAAGTTTTTACCCTACGGATTTTCAAATTTATCCACCTCGACATCTATCCCAAAACTCATCTCAGGAACCTTTATGGTCTCCTTATCGACCCACAAAGCCAACAGTTCGTTCGGACGATGGCCACGTCCACGAACAGAGAGCTAATTACACCGCCTCGGTTACAGCGCGCTATATAAGCATTCGAGACGATTCGGTTTGAGATATCTTGCCATAAAGAAATTGTCTTCAGAAAACCCAGTTGACTTCGACACTGGTACCCCAGTTCGCTTCTAAGCACTGGCTTCGACTATATCAGTTCGGGTCGCGACCGATAAAGATTAGTCCCACGTAGCCAAAACCCAGTTATCCTAACACTGGTGCACGATTCACTACACTTTCGGCTGGAAAGTTAAAAATCGTTTGGATTTAACTTCTCAACGAGCAAATCATAAACCCGGTTAACTTAACACTGGTGCACGATTCTTTTCGCTTTTGGCTCGGAAGATAAATCTAGCTATTTGACGTTAGTATTGGATTCAGTTCGGAAAAGTTTTAAGATAAAAATTACTTAACATAGCATTCAGTGGATAAAGCCGTCCAGGCATGTCTTACAAAAAGGGCAAAAGAGAGAATAAAAAGACATCTCGGGATCAGATCGAGTCTTGGTTAACCGGTGAAACTTGAGCTACCTCGGTACCTCGGTTCGAACCCAACTGGTCGGCAACACCTATCGCAGGCGCGGCACCCTCGATCGAACGGTTCCCGAAGCTATCGTCGACAAAGTCCGGGGAAACTGGAGGAAGCTTCAAGTCCTCTCGCAGCTCGGTTCCGAGACGGACGTACTCATCCTCGGCGTCCCCATACTCAGTCGTCCATTGAAGGACCTCGGCCTTCTCATCTTCTACCTTTTTCCCTTCCTCCAGCTCAGCTATCAGCTCGGCATTGGCCCGCGCTTGCACCAAGTACATGTAGCGCGTGGATACCTTCCCGAACTGGTCCATCTTCGCCTCGATAGCCTTGACCTTCTCGGCAAACTCCCTTTTGGCTGCTCTCCGTTCTCTAACAATCTCCTTTTCCCGGAGAGCCTTCTCTTCAGTAAATAACCGATGGAGTCCTGCAACCTCGGCCTCAAGCTTTCTCTGAGTCCGCAGGCTATCCTCAGAAGTTTTCAATCGCTCCACCTTCTCGGCCTTGGCCAACGCCTCAGCTTCTTGTTTAGCCGCGATCGCCTCGGACAACCTAGCTTCGACCTCAGCTCGGGATGTCTCCGATCTCTCACGGGCCATCTCGGACTTCCGAGCTCCAAAATCATAGGCCCGAACCATGGAATTCATCGAATGGAAGGCCTGAAATAGAACGAGAATCATTAGCAAGCAAATATGGAAACGATAGTAAAATACGTCAGGAACAGATCGATGATACCTTCAGGAATCCAGCAGCGGTTTCACGGTAGTTTTGAGCCTCCAACAAGGCATCGGGAGCAGACAGTGGCGGACCCGAGCAAGAAGCGACAAAATTCGCCAAAGCGATCTTGTCCTTGTACACTGGAGTTTCGCTACGACTCCTTTTCTCCTTCCTAGAAACTCCCGAGCCATCACCTCGGGGTCTTTTTCCCCTAGTTTTGGATTTCGCCTCGGCGGCTAGAGCAGCAATGACCAGAGCCCCTACCACCTCGGGGACATCGGTCGTAGGGGAGATATGCCCGGCCACCTCGGGAACGATCAAAACCATATCCCGAGCTTCATCAGTTGCCTCGGCACCAACAACGACCTCAGGGTTGGCCTCGGGAGGAGTAGGAGGTCTGAAGTTTGCCTCCAAAACAGCTTTTTCCTTAGCCGCCTTCTTTTCAGCAGCTTTCCTGGCTCTCAGAGACTGCGCAGCGCCCTGCATCTCGATAAGATGATCTAGGCGATGATCGGACGATTCGGAAGAAGACTGGCAGGGAGCTCCGTGCAGCAAACGCAAGGCTCTCTCAATTCTTTCCTGGGAGAAGTGTTTTGTCCAATCGCACTTCCGAGCAATTAGTTCGTCGTGGAGATCTAGAAAACCTTCGGGAACGTCTTCGAGAAACAACGGGTTCCGATCTGCATGAACAAGAAAAACGGTCAGAAAAAAAAGGTTAAAGCAAAACGAAACAGCAAATACGGCTTCGGGCGTAGTACCGATTTGTCTCCACTTTCCAACAATTTTCCCTAAGTAGTCCTCGTGGACACTATACTCATTCAAGGCTACGTAGAAGAAGTTATCGGTGTACTTCTCATCCTTGCTCGGGAAACCACCGATAACCCTCCTATTTGGCCTCGGAGATATGTAGAATCTCTCGACGGGGCCTGGTATGCGCCGGATCTCCAGGAGATTCCTCAAGTGGCTAAGGCCGACAATATTGATAGTCTCAATACTTCGGACTAGAATCCCCACTAGATGCCGCAGGCCTCGGGTCGTTATCTGGGATAGAGCAATCTTGTACGACCACAGAAACGCCAAAATCGGCCTCGGGATTGGAAGGCAAAGATAGCAATGGTAGAAGAACCCCTCATAAAGGGTGAAAAACCCCTCGGGCGGATCGTCTGCTCGCTCATTCGGAGTTGGAAGTCTTAGTTCAATCCCCTCGCTAAAACCGAACCGGGCCTTGAGATCCCGAAGGGAGTCCTCCGTGCATAAGGTGGAACCCGGGGATCAGGTTTCCTAGCTTTCTTGGCTCATTTTCTCTTCTGTTGACCCTTGGCTGCTCGGACTTTAGCTTGAAGCAACCTGGCCGCCTCGTCAGAGTCATAATGAACCTCCTCGGCCTTAATAGGAAGAAGAGACGCCTCGGGGGCATTTTGCCAGCGTGAGACTCCAGCTTCACCAACTGCCGGTGGATGTATCCCCCTCCTATTCAAAATCGCCTCGGGATCGTCAGGCAAATCCTGATCCCGAGCCACATTTGCAATCGCGTCTTCTCGAGCGATGAAACGGCTCGGGTCTTCTTCCCGTGAAGCCGACTCTGCATCACTACCACGGTACAACACGATCTGATGGTCCGTGGTATCCGCCTAGGGGTCGCTCGAAGAACTCCAGACCATCTTTCTCTTGTAGACAGGGAGATGAGTGTCACCTCGGGGCGAATCACTGGAATCAGAGAGAGACATTTTCTGGCTCGGGAGATTGAAGAAGTTGATCGGAGGAACAAAGCTTGACAGATCGGAGAAATCAACCTAGGTCTAATGACGGTGGCGCTACGACGGAAGTATAACGGAAAAAGTAGAAAATGCAAGAACTCAAGATCAGAGAGAAGAGAACGAACCTTGAAAATTTTCCTTTGCAATTGCGAAATGAAAAAAATAAGTCGGAGGCTTAACATTTATAGAGATTTAGGGCGCGTCGGGTACGAACGAGCCAAATAAAACACATCGTATCCGCGTTTAAGGCGCGTCGGGTACGCACGAATTGAGTAGGATACTTCGCATCCGCATGAATCTCGGGAATCAGCGAAAAGACCTTTCCACTTCTCGAGAAGGAATCCCAACCGTCACACGCCAAGAGAAGATGAAACGACAGGAATTCGAATCGCCAAAAACTTTAGAGCGACCGAACTGTCCAAAGTAAACGGCTCGGCCTAATTGTCATAGAGCTCGTCACGCTTGGTTCCCCAAACTAACAAGCTGGGGGGCTAACTGTTGGGGTCGGATTCCATCCTTTGGCGCCGAGCCAGACTTAGAACACCTCGGGAGTTTTACAGAGATCACCTCGGGATATCACATCATCCACCTCGGGTTATCCACCTAATCGATTTAGGAGACCCTAGCCCATCGCCTCGGGGATACCTGAACAAGACGTCTCAAGCACCCGAGCCCAATTGCCTCGGGGGTACCCGAGCCAGTTGCTTCGGGGGTACCCGAGCCCAGTCGTCTCGGAAGTACTTGAGCCCAGTCGTCTCGGAACGCCCGAGCCCAATCGCCTCGGAGCGCCCAAGCCCGTCGCCTCGGGGTACTCAAACAAGCCATCCTAGAGTGCCCGAGCCAGTCCTTCCTGTGTACCCGAGCCGGTTGCACAAGTTCTCCGAGGCGAAGTCTTCATCATCACCCGAGGCAAAGACTTGGTAAATATTCACCTTCAAAGTATCATTTCCAAGTAAGGTGTCATTTCCGATAGACCCGGAAATGATAGGGGAGAATCTCGAAAGATCAACTCAAATCAGGAAACCCCCGAAAAATAAGGAAACTATCCTAATCCGCGATATTCTGAGCCGACTTCAAGATAAATGGAAATCTTCCGAGAATATCGCTGGAGAGGCGGTTTATCACCTATATATAAAGAGACTCAAGGCTCAAGCAAAGGACAAGCAATATCGCTTTAGAAATTACACTACGCAAAGCTCTCACAGCAAAAAACATCTTTTTCCTTTACGATCAAACTCTTGTACGATCAAAGTCATCTTTTTCTTAATAATATCAAGAACACCATCTTTGATTACAATCGTTTCTGCTGTTCTTTGAGAATTCACGTTTATCGTATCCCTAAAATAAAACCCTAGACAAATCTCGATTGTGTTAGTTTCGACTTCCACATGATTTGTCTTTCTTAGTGTGACAATCTCTTTAAGACTCTATGACAATCTCTTTAAGACTCTATAGCTAAATAGCAAAATAAAAGTGGTACGATATAATATAGAAAAATAGCGAAGTAAAAGTGTTATAAAAAATATAAAGTAGCACTAAACATGTGCTTTAAGAAAGTATATTAAAGCATGTGATTAATGCTATAATAGAAAGACATATCATAACATAGGAAATAACGCTATCGTATGTGGGGGTCTACCATAACAGGGGCATAACATAGCGTTTATGAAAACGCTATTGATGACATATAATAGCTCTTCTCTCTTGCTAACAATGTAGATATTTCTTGTAGTGAGTAGAACTCCGGTGGGGAAGACGGAGTCAAGTGGACTTAACCATTTGACTAAAGGCACATCCCCTTTGTAAATTATTGTATATATGTAAGCTTTTTCACAAAAATAAAAAAAATATTGTATGTAATATACGGCTAAAATAAAATTCAAATACGGCTAAATCACAACACTTCTAGTTCTACCCCATGTTTAAAAAATCGCTAGGCGCTAGTCAGACGCTCGAGCTGGGTCTAGCGCCTAGCCAAAAATTCGGAGATTAAACGGGATTAATCGGGATTAGTTTTTTTATATTTTTATTTTATATATTGTATATATATTATTGTTGTGTAACTAAGTCAATAATGCAAGTTGGTCTGGTGGTTATTAGCGAGTTTTGTCACATCTGGGTGACAAGTTTGAGCAACCCCAATTTCATTTATGTCCATTTTATTCATTTTAGGTTTAATTAATATTAAATTACCAAAATACCCTTGTCTTCTACCTCTTGAAAATCAGATCTGTAACCCTAAATCCGCTGTCACTTGATTTTTTTCTCACTTTTCATCATTTTTTTTGTTTTCTTCTATTGTTTGTTGCTATATATGCTAGATCCATCAAATATCTATGATTTTCAACTTTCAAAAGAACAAAAAATCAAGTTTTTTCAAGATTTTCGATTTTTGATCCGATTTTACCCTAATCCCGGCGGTCCCTTGCCGCCGAATGACTAGCCATCGCGTAATCGGCCGCCTTGGCCGCGTTTTTGAACAAGGGATCTACCTTTAAAAGCCCGATGGGTCAGTTCTGGGAAAATCCGAAGCTAGCAAATCCAAAAAGCAGGCCCGGCCCAAAGGCCAAGTAACTGAAGCCAGCGATTGGGGTCTCAAAATTTTATGGCCTTTTAAACTAAAAGTTTGTTAAGTTTTGGATATGATGCAAAAAATATAAATTTATTCTGTAGGACCTTTTAAAAAAAGTAATATGGGCTTTTAAAGACAAACTAATTACACAATATCTTCAACACTAAATTTTTGATCTAATAAAAAAAAATGACGCTACATGATACCTCTTATGCGTATATGTGAGTCAATTTGCTTATTTTACAAGTGAAAAATCATAGTTTTTGAGGTTAATTGTTAATTTTGCTTTTGAATTTATTGTTTTTTCTTTGCAAATTTGTTTTAAAAAAAGCTGCAAATCCGATAATGATTCGTTAATGGTTTTTTTATAGTATATGAAAAATGATTCGTCAGACCGGCACTGCCAAAAAGGGTTGGTACTACTAACTACTAAGTGAAGAAGGCTTAAGGAAAAAAGAAGAAAAAATTATAAAGGAAATGACGTACTAAACTATTCAATACTTTTGAAGAAAACTTTCTCTTTGTGGAAAATGAAGAAATGTTGGATGAGAACTCTAAAAGGAAAAAGCTAAGATCATTTGCATTTAACTTGTTGAGGAGTGATGAGGGAGGAACCTCCAAACCCAAATCTCTCAAACACGAACATCATCGCAATCAAGATTTCTATAAGCATATCAACTCTAACGAAACTGCAATCTAAGTTATGATTTGATTTTCCTAAAAAAAAAACAAACAAACGAACATAGACTGTAACGGTGCCATTCGGATTTGTAATGGAATATTAAACATATATATATCTTCAAACACATCTTTTCATCATGTATATAAATATCAAAATCAATAACAAAACAAATATATTTTTTTCAAAAATAACGTAATTACCAATGTAACACCTAATAATTTTAAACTATATATACATCATCAAACCGTCGTGTTTATCATGCATGTTTGAGTTTTAGTGAAAGAAAAATGATTATCAGTTATACACGAAGTATAACCTATCACATATGGTTACATATCTACACTATATACAAACAAACATAAGCTATGTGACCTACACAATTATTATAACCACTATTTATTATCTCTTGATTTGATCCAATATTTTATTTTCTAGCATTGCTACCAAAATCAATCCAGAAAACGAAACCTACAAAGAAAATATAAAAATCCAACAAATCCAATTGCTTATTGAAAGATGTTGAAAGTCTCCGATGAGGAGAGCGTCCTGCTCACAATATATAGCCAAAGTTGTTACAATATGAGTTGAGATTTTCCTAGATACAGGGGGAATATTCAAATTATCTCAACCTAACTTTTGAGAATATTTTATCTCCTAATACCCTCCCGCAGTCTTATCGTCGGTCTTGAGATGACGCCAAGACTGGGTTTGAACTGATTGAATAATGAAGATGTAAGTCCCTTGGTGAAGATATCGGCATATTGGTGAGACGCCGAGATGTGAAATACTCTAACCGAAATATCGGCATATTGCATCAGTGTTGTGGAGTGTATGTAATTTTTGGTTGGCTGCGTATAGACTACCAAACGAGTGCATTCAAGACATAGAAAAAATGTGTTCAGCCTTTTTATGGTCGGGTAAGGATATGAATGCACATAGAGCAAAGATATCTTGGGAGAATGTTTGTAAACCGAAGCAGGAGGGTGGTCTAGGGCTGCGTTCACTCAAAGAAGCTAACAATGTTTGCTGTCTAAAGCTTATCTGGCGCATAGTATCTCAGGGCAACTCTTTATGGGTGAAGTGGATCCAAATGTACCTTCTTAAGAAAACTTCATTCTGGTCCATCAACAGCAGCACTAATATGGGTTCCTGGATTTGGAAAAAACTCCTAAAGTATAGAGAGGTAGCAAAGCAGTTCTGCAAGGTGGAAGTGGGAAACGAAGAACTTACATCTTTCTGGTATGATGATTGGTCTTCAATGGGGAGATTGGTAGATATTGTGGGTGCCCGAGGAGTCACTGATATGGGTATCAGTAGAACAAGCTCGCTAGCGGCTGCCTGGTCAAATCGAAGGAGAAGAAGACATCGGGCAGCCACACTCAACGCAATGGAAGATGCGTTACAAGAGCAGCGGGAAAAAAGGAAGGAACAAGGGGACACTGTTCTATGGAGAGGGAAAAATGATATCTTTAAACCGAAGTTCTCAGCTAAAGATACTTGGAATCATATCCGAATAACCTCTAGCACGGTCTCATGGCACCGGGGAGTTTGGTTTGCACACGCAATACCAAAATTCTCCTTTTGTGTGTGGTTAGCAGCTCAAAACAGGCTCTCTACTGGCGATCGTATGATCAAATGGCAAGGCGGAGCAGGAACATGTGTTCTTTTTCATAGATGTTTAGAAACCCGGAATCATCTCTTTTTTGGTTGTGATTTCAGCTCTACCATTTGGGCAGCCCTTGCAAAGGGGCTTCTCAAAACTCGATACACAACAGATTGGCTTCTTCTTCTTGACATTATATCTTCCAAACAGCTCAACCGAGTAGAGGGCTTCCTCTTTCGATATGTATTTCAAGCAGTTACCTATACCATATGGAGAGAAAGGAATGGGCGGCGACATGGAGAGAACCCACAAACAGCTGAACGCATCACGGGGTGGATTGACAAACATGTAAGGAATCAAATCTCAGCAGTCCGACTTATGGGAGACAGAAGGTATGACGACGCGTACCAACTCTGGCTTCAAGCTCGCAGCTAAGCTTCAACGGGAGGTCTAGATAGTCAAAATAGTTTCAAATTTTGCTTCAATTTTTGTTTCAACCAACCGATGCACAAGTTGTAAAACCGTACATTTTTTCTTTTGAATATAATTTAACATTGCATTCAAAAAAAAAAAAAGAAATACTCTAACCTCTCCTTTTGCAACTTTTTCACGGACAAAGTGTATGTCAATTTCTACGTGTTTCGTGGGTTGATGCTTGACTGGATTCATGGAAAGATACACAACACTTACGTTGTCGCAGAAAACCAAAGTGGCTTCAGATAGTGGACAGTGTAGTTCAAGTAGTAGATTCCGTAGCCAGCAAGTTTCTGCAACAGCATTGGCAACTGACGTTTTGAAGACCATGATATTAGAGTATCACCAAGAAACACGCAGTACCATGAAGTGGAACGTCTAGTGTTTGGACACCCTGCCCAATCGGCGTCTGAGTAGGCGACCAACTTGGTTGACGGTGACTTAGTAATATGTAGTCCCTGCTTCTTTGTTCCTTCAATGTACCTTAGGATGCGTCGCAGGGCATGAAAGTGACTTTCTCTTGGATCGTGCATAAACAAACAGACTTGTTGAACCGCATAACATATATCTGGTCTTGTAAATGTTAAGTACTGTAATGCCCCTGCCAAACTTCTGTAAAGCGTCGGATCGCTCACCTCTGGACCAGCTTCTTCTTCAAGCTTAGACTTGAGATCGACCGGTGTTGAGCACGGCTTACAGTCCTACATTCCTGCGCGAACCAAAATACTGAAGCCCATCTGCATTCTTACACATTCTATTTTAAAATACAATTTAACTATATTTTTCATCATAATAAATTGGATTTTAATTTTACACACTTCATCTTAATGGATAAGTTATAATAATTTACTAGATTTTAACCCACGGTAATATTTTTAAAAAATAAATAAATAATTGTTATTTGGTAATTTGAGTATTAGATTTTATAACCTATTTTTTTGTATATTTTAAATGTATAATCAATATCTATATATATAGATTATATAGTGTACAATTACTCTGTTTTAGATTTATTGTTTTAAAATATAAGAAATATAACATACTGTTGGAGATAAATAATGTGTGCTTTTTTCTTTTCTTTTCTTTTCTTGAATTTAGAAATAATATTTTGTTAATTATTTTGTAATTTAAGTAAAAGATTATTTGGCTTTATCATTTTGTTTGTTTCTAAAATAAATTATCAGCACTTTAGTATACAATGTTGTTGTGTTTTGCAATAAAAATAAAAGTGGTGACAATTATGATTTTGATATTAATTATAGTTAATAAGTTAATTTTATATAAACTTGATTATTAAAATTGTTAGAATTGGACAAAAATATTATTTTGCACTAAAAAAAAACATACTTATAGACATATATTTCCCAATTGTATTTTTGTCTCGAAGGGAAGTGAATATATAATTAAATAGATTGTTGATATATAGATTGTTAATTATATATAGATTGTTAATTATATAATTAAATATATAATTAAATTCGGCACCGACCTAGTTTATTCGAACCTAAGAAAACATTTCTCTCAGCTTCTTCGCGAAACTAGCTGTCTCAATTCACAAAATCGTTAATAGAAGAAGCTTCAGTTTGAATCGTTTTCTTCATCAGATCCAAAGAATCCATCATCAAATTACGGGCCATCGTCTGGTTGATCTGTAATCTACCTCTTTAATATCTCTCACATGAGAAGACTAAATTCTAAATTCTTTTCCTTTTCTCTTTTACTCGACGAATCCATCTCATAATTTTTTTCATTCTTGTAATTTTATTGTTAATAATTTATATTAAAATAATATGTATATTATATCAAATCTATATTCTACTTAATATTAAAAATAATTAACAAATAACAAAACAAAATTAATTAAAAATAGAAATCCACAAAAAAAAATTGGAAAACAAACATAGTTTAAAAAATTATTAGTTTTACTTTTTGGTTAAGAAACTTTTTAGATATAGACATATAAATTTGTATATGTATATATATATATATATATATATATTTTTTTTTTTTTTTTCTTTCTTAAAAAAAAGGTTAAATATTTTCTGACATATGTTAATATTTGATCGATAGAGTTGACATATGTCACGATCATGCGACTTACTAACTTTGAAAACAAAGTTTTATATAATAAAACAGACAAAAAATATATATAACCCTATTTACTAACTAAAAATATTGTCTATTTTTTCTAACAAAGCTTTGGGTACTATTTTCTTTCAAAATGGTAGAATTTAAAAATGAATTAATAAGACTATTATGATTAACTAAAATTTTATAGGGAAATTGTTAAAAATACCCCTTTTGGTGTGCTCATTTTCAAAAATGCCCCTTTTAGATGTTCATTTTAAAAAATGCCCCTTTTTAAATTTGAAATTTTTATAAAGTTTTATTAGGTTTATAAGGTACTTATGGATTGTAACTACTACTTGAAGACTCGATCCAAGTATTTATAAGGTTTTATAAGGTGTTTTTAAAGGTTTTACAAGTTATTTTAAAGGATTTTAAAGGTTTTTCAAAGGTTTTACAAGATATTTTAAAGGTATTTAAAATGCATTTATAAGATATTTATAAAGTATTTATAAGATTTTAGATACATAGAAATGTAGTTTGTGTATGTTTTAATAATATTACATACATATTTGGGTAAATCTTATATTTTTAAGAGCATTTTTTATAAGGTTTTAAAAATGATGTATTTTTGAAAAGTGGCATTGAACAAGTGGCACTTTTGCAAAAGCCCCAATTTTATATTTAGAATTTTGTACACATTTTCAGTATTTTCGTTTTTATAAATGTAATAAACTTTGAAAAAAAAACTTTACATTTTGATTAATTAATTTATTTTATATGTTTCTATATAAATATTATATCTAAAAAGTTTTCCATATTTTCATATGCTACTTTTTCCTTTTCTAAAAAATCTTAATATAGAAAATTAATAAAATCTAAAAATGCTAATTAATGAGGTGTCTTATCTCGATTGATCGTTTAAAATCCCACGTGGACAGCCTGAGAAGATCCTCGACTTGTATATAGTATAGATTTGTTTTAAAAATAAATAACCCTAGTAGTATATATATATAAACTCCTATACGCTATCGTCCTCGAGCGATCAGATCCGAAACAATAAAAAAAAAACAATGAAGATCTCCCATCTTCCGTATGATTTGGAATCCGAAATACTCTCTAGGGTTCCGACCAAGTCTCTAGCAAAATTTCGAACTACTTGCAAACGATGGTACGCTTTATTCAGAGATCCAAACTTCATCAAGAAGAACTTTGGTAACGCACCAAGTAAGTTGATGTTACTCAGTAATTTTGGAGTTTATTCAGTTAGTGTCGATCACCATGGAATTCACAACAACGTTGATCCATCTATCGAGTTTTCTGGAAAACTTAGCAGTCTAAAGGACTCAGAAGATTTAAAAATATCTAAAATCTTCCACTGTGAGGGTTTAATATTATGCTCTACTAAGGGAAACACTAGCCTTGTGGTTTGGGACTCCAGTACCGGTGAAACCCGGCGGATCAGACCGAGAACTCGTTATCGGTATGATGATTACTATGCTTTAGGATACGTAAACAGCAAGTCTTCTGGCCATAGCTTCAAAATCTTGAGGTCTTGCTATTATGAAAACGACCAGAAACAAAGGGTTGCTGAGTTTGAGATCTATGAGTTAAGCTCTGACTCTTGGAGGGTTCTTGATTACTTCACTCGTGACTATGGTGTATTTTGCAGTGGCAGGTCTTTGAAAGGAAATACTTATTGGGTTGCTGGAGATAAAGAAAATGGCCTTTTCATGTTGTATTTTGATTTCACAACGGAGAGATTTGGGCGTTTTCCTCTTCCGTTTGAAAGTTTTAATCCTGAAGATACCGCGGCTCTATCAGTTGTTAGGGAAGAAAAACTCTCGGTGTTACATCAGAAGATTCTTGATTTTTCAAATGAGATGAAGATATGGTTGACCAATAAGATCGATGAAACCATAGAATTGTCGTGGAGCAACTTCGTCTTAACAGTGGATTATGATAAATTTAATTTACCCAGCGTGGTGAATGTGACAAGTTTCTTGTTGGACGAGGAGAATAAAGTGGCACTGTGTTCTGATATCGACATGGATGATGAATATAAGACCAGAGTCTACGTTGTTGGAGAGGATATATATAAACAAGTCTATAAAGACACTACAAAGGCATCTTATATCAATTGGCCACTTCTCATCAATTATGTTCCAAGTTTGGTGCACATTAAGAAAAATACACTCAAAAGGCAAAAGAAAAGGAAATCAAGGGAGGTTAGTTAAGTGAATTTTTTCTTAAGTTTTTCTTTCTTTCTTCTGGTTAGTCAATTATTCAATAAGTTGTTTCTTTTTATTGGTGATGTAATGATTTTTACTCAAATGCCATTGTTCTGCTTATAGCCACTTTCACATTTCTCTCTTGCCCTGTTCCTAAAGGTTTCACATTGTCTCTCCGAACAAAACATCTCAATAACTATATTATATGCTCATGTTGTTTCATGAGTAATACAGAACAACGATACATAGAAGACGAAATGGAAAAGATTAGTGACCAATGAGATATGGAGGATTTGTGTAACATCTAAATAAAAGCAGCCTTCTTTAAATCTATACACAGAATTATTTGGGCATAGTTTAGATATGATGCTAATATATAACAGAAAAACTGAAGTTACTACATAATGAATCTTATTTTAAAGACAGAAACAACGGAATCTTCTTTGGCAAAGTTAAAGTCTATTTGCAAAATCTTCTTATCACCCAAGAACAGAGCACACGCTCTAATCCTCTTTGCAACATCAATGATCATCCAAGACACAATAAACTTCACAACCATGTTAAAACTTTCATAACCATCTGTCTATTAACTCCATGAAAAGTTTATAATTTGGAGAATAGTTACATATATGAATGTCTAATATCTAAATTGATTTTATATTTCTGGGATTCATATTCCACACGCATAATCACATTTCAAAATGGGACAAGAACTATCTACACTGTATTTTATATAACACAACCTTTGAAAACTTGAAATTGAATGATTGGAGGGAGATATAATGTGGTTTTGATAAATAAGGACAAGGAGATATACGTGCAACTACAAGTAACATAGGAATAAATAATGATTAGTAACGAAGAAGCCATGAGTCCAGAAGAAAAAAAGAAGAGGTACTCTTCAAATTCTCTAAACCGAAACCTCTACAACTGCTCAAAAAGAAAGATTCAACTTATAATTTGTATCTTATTTATTAAGTTCACTATTTTTTTTGTTCTCTATGAATCTATGATGAGGGCTAAAGTATAAATCCATAGAGAGACACATAGGTGCTTTTTTTTTTGTGTGTGTGACTAGTTATATGTTTTTTCTCCTAATTCAATTGTATAGTGTGACTAGTTATATGTTTTTTGTGTGTGTGTGGCTAAAGTATGTTTTTTCTTTCATGGTTTTTTTCAGAATGCTCAATACAATGATAAAATACTAGATTTACGGATATGTCTTCATTTTTTACGTCAAAAGCAAGCATGCCAAAATATTCAAGGGGCTCTGGGGATTTTAGATTTGTATCATATACTAGAAGTCACCATATGGGAGGACTAAGGAGAAGGATCAGATGATGTGGATCATCAAGCAAAGTCTCAATGGAATGCAATCCCGGGTAAATCTTTGCCTTGAATTATCTACAAATTAGTTTCTATTCATTACTAAGTTCTCTATTTATTAAAAGTTCTTTAATAGTTGCTTGGTCTTAGGAGTTTAGCAAATATCTTATCTAAAATGGTAACATCTATATAGTGTGATCCTATAAATTTGTTGTTGAAGTTATGGAGATGATGATGATGATGATGATGACATATATGACAATTTGATATACCGGGAGCATATGACTGGGCCGACACGAGCACAGGCGTAACCACCGAACGGTTACATCCCAAGCCTTAGATTTCTAGACATTGGTGGCTATATATATAATGGTCATGAGGATCTTCTGGTGTCTTTTGGAAACCCTTACTTTATATTAAGGGTATAAATGTGTCTACCATGTTTTAACGTTGGAACCATGACAAGATCTTCATAACGTGCTGGTGTAAAGTAATAGGCCCTTGAGATATACCAAGGAAGATACGTCACTCTCGCCTATACGCAAGGTGAGAGATCCAAAATGTTGACTGAAATGAGTCTTCAATCTTTACGTTTTTTACTGTTTCTTATCAAATACACCTTAAGCAAATGTGTAGTTATATATATATATAATTGTGTTGTTCAAAATTTGTCAGTCATGTTTTTAATCATGAATTAATCAACGAAAGAGTGAGGAAGTGAAACATGATTGTAGCTTCGTCTTCCAAAAAGATAGGATTCCACAAGATTGATGGATCATATACATAAGATTCAAAACCTCAACGTGGCTTCATATTTTGTAAGCCAACACAAATCATTGAATCTTATCCAGGCCCGGCCGGCCCCTCATACCCAAGACACATGGGACTGGGCCTCCAAATTTTTTAAGATTTTTAGTAACAAAATTAGGCCTCAAAATAATTTGTTATTGCAAAAATATGTCTCTCGAAATGTTTAGATTTTGTTTCAAATTTTGAATTCTGTCTACTTGTTATTACTAAAAGGCCTCATTTTTCTGAATTTTTTAAATTTGGGTTCAAGTTTTAACTTTTATCGATCAAATCCATCAAAAAATTTGTTTTGTCTTTGCGTGCTTTTCTTTTTACACCTCAAATAGTCGATCCAGTCTTAAACTCGCTCTCATTTGCATTGCTTGCACCTTTCGAATTGGTAAATGTTATCATTAAATTATCAACATTCTCATCATCGTTAGAAACATTATGGTTATCCAGATTCGTAAACTCAGAGTAGAAACCCCGTCATGGCTTCGTCATCATATTTCAACTCTCCAAGACTTTCCTAGCCACAGCTTCAATCCCCAACATACAGACCTAATAGCTCAAGGTAGCTCGATATCGGAGAACTCCAAGGGGTCATCGAATTTATTCTAATGATATCAGTGTCGGTCCGTTTATGAGACGTTCTCGGCGGCAGAGTGTTGCTGATGGAGTTAGACATAGTGAACAGAATCCAATGATGCAATTGAGAACGGTTTTGGTTAAACCCAAAGGAAGAGTCTATGTTCTACACATGTGCTGATGGAGAAGTGTACATCGGCGGGATAGAATTATGACAAATTGACGCCGGAGATGAACTCAACAGCGAAATAGAGGAATAGACATGCGACGACATAGTCATCGACCCTAGTCCATGGTTGGAGTGCAGAAATGAATGACAACGGCTGAGTAAAGCTCAGCGGTGCCAATGAATGATGGAACGAAGACGATGAAAGACTCGTCTGTGAAAGTAGGAGAAGGTAGACGACGATTGAGTAGTCCACCACGGTTCGAGGCTGAAATGGGGCGACCCGACTAGAAAAGGGGTCAATGGTGGGATTTGTGAAAAGGTTGACAAATAAGTCTAGGGAGACGGTGACCACCGATTATCAGGCCACCGTTAGTGCCCACAAGATTCTAGTATTGGCTGCTTAAAGTTAAAGGAGTCATATCGCCACTATTATTCATCGTTATCGGAGTCTCTGCATCAAATCGGAGTTGTTATTTATTTTTTATTTTTTTGGTATCAAATGTTATAACATGTGTAGTCAAATATTGATACCAATAATAAAAAATAACAATAACAACTATGACTTGATGCAGAGACTCTCAGAACGATGAATGGTAGTGGTGATATGACTCCTTTAGGCACCCAATACTAGAATCTTGTTAGCACTGACGGTGGCCAGAGAACCGGCGTGTTGCCATCTCCCTAGACTTCTTTGTCAACCCTATCGCAAGTCCCATCATTGACCCATTTTCTAGTGGGTCGCCGCATTTTAGCCTCGGACTGTTGTGGGCTACCCAATCGTCGTCTACCTTCTCCTACTTTCACAGACGAGTCCTTCATCGTCTTCGTTCCATAATTCATTGGCGCCGATGAGCTCTACTCGTCCGTTGTGATTCATTTTTGCACTCTAACCACGAACCACGGTCGATGACTCAGCCGTCACATGTCTTCTCCTCGATTCCGCCGGTGAGCTCATCTTCGGCACCAATCCGTCATAATTCTATCTTGTCGATGTACACTTCTCCATCAACACATGTGGAGAACATAGACTCTTCCTTTGGGTTTCACCAAAAACTGTTCTCCATTGCCTCATCGGGTTCTGATCACTAGGTCTAACTCCATCAGTAACACTCTGCTGCGAGAAAGTCTCATAAACTGACTGACACTGATATAGTTAGGATAAATTCGATGACACCTCGGAGTTCTCCGAGATCGATCTACCTTGAGCTATTAGGTCTGATGGTTGGGGACTCAAGCTTTGGCTAGGAAGGTCTTGTAGAGTTGATATATGATGACGAAGCCATGAAAGAGTTCTACTCTAAGTTTATGAATCGGGATAACAATAATGTTCATACGATGATGAGAATGTTGCTAATTTGATGGTAACATTTACCAATTCGGAAGATGCAAGCAATGCGAATGAGAGCGGGTTTAAGATTGGATCGACTACTTCAGGTGTAAAAAGAAAAGTAGGCAAAGATATTAAACCTTTTATGCAGACTCTATAAGAGTGCTTTAGTGGATACCAGTTTCATTGGCTGGATAAAGCGTTGGAATCTTCCGAGTCAAGTTTCCTCTAGCAATTCTGTTAGGAAAGGCGAGTATTCTACCGATCCTAATTGAGTCAAAAGGTAAGCAATACGTGACTACAATTTTTCTCCTTTAATTTTTATTATTACTATGTGATGTATGGTTTTATGACATTTATTCATATGGATGCTCATTCAGAATCTTGGCAAACTGAGACTCTGCTGCAAGTTCAAAACAGATAAAGTCGCGGTACGTTGTTTATTTGGAATGCAGAGTAGAGATTCTTGAGATGGCTAATACTTCACTGTTCTAAATGACCATGCATTTGGAGGTGAGGCATATCACATTAGCAAGTAATAACCATCTACTTGTAGGCTTGAATGGCACTTTGGAAGGAACCTTATAAAATACAATGGTCCTTGGCCTGAAGGGATGTACGTGTTTAGAACCTCTTAGTTATTCCAAAAAAAAAGGAAATAACTATCTACTTGTCATGTCTAAGCGGTTCCTATAAGGAATTTATTAAGTTTATATTGTTTTTGCAAAGAATCAAAGAATGATGATGATGAACGAGAACAAAAAATGAAGATTTGAGTTTAATTGCTGGAGCAACGGGTGCAGCTTCGTGATGGTATTTCTTAGCAAGTTCTTTGTTATGCAAACTAAAATAATGTTAGAAATTTCTATTAAACATGGTTGTTATGCTGGTAGTTGCATGATCTTTGGTTTTGACCTTACTCATATAATAATAATTAAATTGTCAAAACAACATCGTGAAATACATTTATTTTTCTCTGTTATGTCGGAAGCTTAATCCTAGATAGGATGTAAATCTATTGTTATGTACAGACAAAATAACATTTTTGGATGAAGTTTTTACTAGCCACCTTTTCTTTTTAAAAAAATCCATGCTCGGAAACTATAGAACATATGTTTTCATTTCCTCTATGGTTACGGCCTTAACTGAACAATTGTGTGTAGAAATCGAAGGGTAAAGAAGGCAACAACCTCAAAAAAACGAGAGAGTATAAACGTTCAATCATCTACTTGTCGGTTCGAGTGGTACTTGGGAGAAAATCATATAAAATGCCCTATTCCCTCTCTATTCTTTATAAATATCTTTACTCTTAAAAATCAAGCAACTCTAACTAAACGTAACTCCCACTTAACACCCCCTTCCTTTAATTTGATTGTGGTTGTAATTGTCGAAGAGTGAACATTTACATGTAATTAACATACTAGGAATGTTTCCAATCTCTAAGAATTGTGGAGTGGGAAGTTGACTAAACCACCATGAAAGGGGCATTGTTGTGAGAGTAGAGCGTTGTTGATATATGTCGCCTGAGTTATGGTGGCGGCAAAAAATAGCCAGAGATGGGTGATAGAGAAGGTAAAAATTTCTTTAGCTATAGGTTTTTTTGTTTGATTTTGATCATTGGGCATGCAAGACTAGATTTAATAATTGGGTAAGGATAACTCATTAAATTGGTGATGATGATGTTTCTTCATTTTAGACATTCAAGGAATGATGTAGAAGTGTTGCCAATCTCTGGGAAGCTGATTAAACCATCACAAGAAGCGTCTAGATTTTTGGAATCATGAGATTTTGAAAATCGAGTGTAGTGTCTTTTGCAAGGGGAGGATGTTGTTGACATCATAGTCATGGTGGCAGTGAAAAATAGTCAGAAATGTGTATAAGTGAAAGTGAAAATTTATTTGGTTGTGGTTCTTTGGTTGGATTTTGATAATTGGACAAGTGAGATTACTTTTAATAATTGGCTTAGATTGGTGAAAGTGTGGAATTGAATACATAAGATTATAAGTATCCCTAAAATTTATATGAAAGGATAACTCATCAGAGAAAAGGGTGGGTGGGTTATTGAGATATGGAAGTTTAAAAAATGTGAGATCTATTAGATTCTACTCTGATTGGATGGATTCTCGTATTCTTTATAAATCCATCATTATTGGTATGGTGATTCATAAATTCTATTCAAAATGTATTGTGCATTATTCAAAGACTTTGGTTTTCATTGATTCTACAATTCTATTAAAATCTAGTATTACTAGGATATGAATTCCTAACAATTTAACTTATAAACACACAAACTTTGAAATATTATGGATATAGAACTCTTCAAGTCTTTACAACATAATTAATATTTTCATAGATTTATGAATTCCCAAAACTCCCTGCAAATTTAACAAGACTTTGAAAATTTAACAAGACTTTGAAAATTTAACAAATCTATCGACTTTTAAAATCAATCAACTCTATCTAAATCCAATTCCTTATAACACCCCCTATAAATATGATTGTGGATGCAACTGTAGAATTACCTCTCATTAATGTGGTAGAAGCACTGCCAATCTTTGAGAAGCGTAAAGTGGGAAGATATGACTAAACCATCATGACAAGCGTCTGGATTTTCGGAATCGAGGAGATTTTGCAGGAGTGTTGTGATTTTTTGTGAGAAGAGAGCATTGTTGATGTATGTCGCCAGAGTGATGGTGATGGTGGTGGCGGTGAAAAATAGTCTGAGATTTGTGAGAAAGAGATAATAAGTTTCCTTAGCTAGGTTTCTTTGGTTAGGTTTTGATTATTGGGCATGTGAGATGGGCTTTAATAATTGGGCTTGGATTGGTAAAATGTGGAATTAAGCTATTGTAATTAATTTTGGAGTTTCAAAAATGACTGTTTTTGATTGTTATACTGAAACGAACAAATAAATAACTAATCGAATTCGTACAAGGTTCAAATTCTCCCAGGCACAGGTTTCGAGGAACTCTCACCTACTTCCCGATTTGCTAATTTCCGCCGCATCTACCAATTTCACCACCGTGGAAAGCCAGAGTCCTCCGCAACTGTTTTTTCCGGCGACATTTATTCAAATTTTTTTTTGATTAAATTCGTTTCTTTTTGGAATTTTACCGCGAGAATGGTGGGCTTTCTCTTCCCGTTAAGCCCCAGACCTCCGGTTTCAGGTTTTGGACCCGGAATTGAGCTTGTTTAGGGAAACGTCCCCGAATTTTCTTCAGTTTGAAGAGTTTTTTCTCCCCAGTGGAGAGTGTACTCCCCCTTGGAGGTGTTACTGTTCAGGTGCAGTCTTTTCCGTAGTCGTCAATTTTGGAGTCAATCGGTTTAAGTGTACGAGTTGTTCTATCTGGTTGGTGGTCTGCTCTGCTTCTACAGTTCTGTTTCTGTAAGCGAACGTCTCATCCCTTGTTCAACCGAAGCTGCTCCAGCGTCTAGCGATGTCTCAACGTTTCTCAAGACAAGAAAAAGCTAAATGGGTGGCCTCTCCACCTAAAGCTAGCTTACGGTCACCAATCCGTCTCCCGGAGTGCGACAACCAGGAGCTCATCATTAAGAACAATCTTACTCTGGTTGGAAGAGTTTCCAACCCTAGGGTTCAGAATGCAAAAGCATTGGTAAACTATATGCTTCAGTTTTGGAACCTTGAAGACAGGGTTACCGAAAAAGAGTTGGGTCCGGGGAGATTCCAGTTCTCTTTTTAGAGGGAAGAAGATCTTCAGTTGGTGTTGAGCTGGTCCCCCTTCCACTTTAAACACTGGATGTTTATTTTGCAGAGGTGGGAACCCATAATCTCTGACGACTTTCCCTCTAATATCCTCTTTTGGATTCAGCTACAAGGAGTACCTCAGCACTACTGGACAGTAAAAGCTCTCAGCACGATAGGGAAAAGCCTGGGTAAAGTGGAGGTGACGGATACGGAAGGAGTCCGCCTTAGAGTCCATATCAACGCTTTACAGCCCCTGGAGAAACAAGTTCCCATTATGCTTCCCTCTGGGGAAGTCACGGTGGTCTCTCTTGAATATGAGAGGTTGGAGAAACACTGCTTTGACTGTTTCTCCTTATCTCATGAGAAAAAAGACTGCCCTAACAGAGCGGAAATCGCTTACAAGGAAGATAACTTAAGTGGATCCTACCACAATTATGGCTCTCAGAAAGATGAGAGGAAGGACCTCCAAGTCAACAGAAATCAGAGAGATAGGAGAGAGATCTCAGGGAATAGAAGGAGATACGGCTCTCCTATGGGGCGTGTTTCCGCTACTCCTGTCAAAAGAAGATCTCCTCCCAGAGCACAGCGTTACAAAGAGAGAAATTATGGCTACTCGCCAAGAAGAAGAGAGGAGGTGCAGAGAAGATCAGAATTCAAGAGATCACACAGATATCAATCCGAGGAGGTGTCTCACAGATACCCAAGGTCACATCATCTTGAAAGAATCTCTGAAAGCCGACACCAACGCTTTGACTGGAGAAGTAGAAGGTCTCCTCCAAAAACTAGAAGTGTGCAAGATACTACTAGTGGGGCTGGAAGAGAATTCCACAACTCGCAGAAGGAGCCTACTCCTTCTAGGCAGGAGATATTGAATACTCCACCCCCAAGAGTTCTACCAGCTTCGAATCCACCGGGTCTCTCAGGTAGATTAGGGATTCAGAGTTCTGCTAAGGATCGTCGCCCGATACTTGAAAGATTATCTTGAGGGGAAGCTTTCATAGAACAGAGTCAAGGACATGGGGTCTCTTCTTCCATGTCAGGGAGACTTCAGGATGTCAATATTCAGTATCTTGGAGAGGAGGGACAGACTGGGTTGCCAATCAATAATGACATCTTGATTGGGTCAAGCTCTGCTCAGCTCCATCCTACACTGGGACAGAGGCTGTCACTTGGGCATGAAGACTCTCAGGGCTCTCAGAGAGTACCGGCTAATCAAAGACTAACTCTTGAACAACCTGCAGTCACCATTTCCATTCCGGCTAAGATCCCTAAAACTAGAGCCAATGCAAAAAAGAAAGCCTCTGTGCCAGCTAGTTCTAGAGGCATTCGAAGCCCACTGCAGGGAGCTAGTTCAAAGAAAAGAAATGCTACTAAACCGAGAGTGGTAGCAGCAAGAAAACGACTATGTCATGATCAAGTCCCTACAGAAGTGGACCCTGTTACAGAGCCTCAACCCTCGCAGCCCTCAGTTAAGCTGATCCCTGCAACAAAAAAGGCCAAGAATAAGGTGGATTTTCAAAACCCACCAAATCCTCTTCCTTAGTGGTAGGAAGCTGGAACTGTCAGGGTATTGGAGGCGACCTTACAGTTCCAAGATTAAGGGAGATCCGCAATGACTTCTCCCCAAATATCTTATTTCTTATGGAAACAAAGAATCAAGATGACGTGGTTCTCAAGGAACTGATCTCTTTAGGCTTTGTTAGTCATTGTATTGTCCCACCACAAGGTCTAAGTGGGGGTCTTGTTCTGTTCTGGAAAGATGAGGTTGTGGTGGAAATTCTGGCCTCCTCACCAAACTTCATTGATACAAAAATCAACTTCCAAAACATCACCTCTTTCATTACTTTTGTGTATGGTGCTCCGCAAGTTGAAGATAGACAACAACTTTGGAATGAAATCTCTGTTTTAGGTGCTGCAAGAGAGTCGGCTTGGCTGCTTATGGGAGATTTCAATGAAATTATGGACAACTCAGAAAAAGTAGGCGGGCCAGCTAGAGCTGAAGGTTCTTTCATACCTTTCAGAAGCTTTGTGTCGCAGAACGGCCTTTGAGATGTGAATCACTCCGGAAATAGCCTCTCCTGGAGGGGACAGAGGCACTCACATTTTATTTTGTCAAGGTTGGACAGAGTGATGGCCAATACCTCTTGGTCAGAATTATTTCCCTCGGGACGTTGTAAGTACCTCAGATTTGAGGGCTCGGATCATAGACCGCTTATCACCTTTTTTGACCCTACTAAAGTGAAAGCCAAAGGTGTATTCCGGTTTGATAGAAGCCTAAGAGATAAGGAAGAGATTTACTCTCTTATTGCTAATAAGTGGGAGTCCAGGGAGGAGGAGTCTCTGTTTGTTAAGTTTGGTAGATGCCAGAGAAGTTTAATTCAGTGGGCTAAGGATCAGCTGGAGACTAAACTACAATGTATTAAAGAGCTTCAAGAGGCTCTGGAAACTGAGCTCTCTTCTCCCACACCAAACAATGAGGAGATCTCTCGAATCACAAGCAATTTAAAGACTGCATATCAAGAGGAGGAAGCAGTATGGCGTCAAAGAAGTAGAATTCAATGGCTTCAAGAAGGAGATCAAAACACAAGTTTTTTCCACGCGGTTACCAGAGGTCGTAAAGCTTTGAATCACTTCTCTGTGATTGAAGATGAAGAAGGTACAAAACACTTTGAGAATAAACAAATTGCGGAAACAGTGGCTAGATTCTATGAGAATCTCTTCAAGTCGACCTCTACTAGCAGCTTGCGCATAGTGGAAGAAGCTATCCAACCAAAAATCACTGAAGCGATGAATGCTAAGCTGACCAAAACCCCTGACGATAAGGAGATCCATGAAGCAGTTTTGGATATTCACGCCGATAAAGCCCCAGGCCCGGATGGCTTCTCTGCTGATTTTTATCATTCTTTCTGGGAGATTATAGGGAAGGATGTGGCTAATGAGGTCAGAAGCTTCTTTGTAAGTGGTGTTCTTCATCTCCGGCATAATGAAACACATGTAAGACTTATTCCTAAGATTATAGGGCCTAAGAAGGTCTCGGATTTTAGGCCAATTGCATTGTGTAGTGTTCATTATAAGATCATCGCAAAAATCCTCTCTAAGAGACTGCAACCACTTTTAAATCTGCTAATCTCAAAGCACCAATCCGCCTTTGTGCCGGGAAGAGCCATTTCGGATAATGTACTCATCACTCATGAAGTGTTGCATTTTCTCAAAGTCTTGGGTGCTAAAGTTCATTGTGCAATGGCGGTAAAAACCGATATGAGCAAGGCGTACGACCGCATCGAATGGCCTTTTCTTCATCCGGTTCTTAAGAGATTTGGGTTCCATGATTTGTGGATTCGTTGGGTTTTAGAGTGTGTCTCCTCCGTGAACTACGCTTTCCTTATCAATGGATCCCCCCATGGAAAAGTGCTCCCTTCGCGTGGCCTTCGACAAGGCGACCCGCTCTCACCGTATCTTTTCATCCTATGTACGGAAGTCCTCTCGGGCCTTTGCTTAAATGCTCAAAGAAAAGGTACGCTCCCCGGAGTAAGAGTTGCAAAAAGGAGCCCTTTGATTAACCATCTTCTCTTTGCGGATGACACTATGTTTTTTAGTAAAACTAGTGTCAAAATTTGTGAGGCTCTCTTGTCTATTCTTATGAGATATGAGGAAGCTTCGGGACAATGCATAAATGCGGACAAATCCGGCATCACTTTCTCCTCAAAAACACCTCCGGAGATTAAGGATAGAGTAAAGAAGGCCTTAGGGATTTCAAAAGAAGGAGGAATTGGTAAATATCTTGGCCTTCCCGAGTTCTTTGGGAGAAGGAAAAAGGATATCTTTACTTCCATTGTGGATAAGATTAGACAAAGAGCTTTGTCTTGGACAAATCGGTTTTTGTCGGGAGCCGGGAAACAAGTGCTTCTTAAAGCGGTGTTAGCGGCAATGCCTTCCTACGTCATGTCTTGTTTCAAGCTACCTATGTCTCTTTGCAAGAGAATTCAAACGGCTCTCACTAGGTTTTGGTGGGACGATAATCCGGAAAAGAAAAAGATGTGTTGGATTGCGTGGGAGAAGCTCACCTTGTCTAAAGAAGAGGGAGGTTTGGGCTTTAGGGATATCGCCGCCTTTAATGACTCTCTACTTGCAAAGATTGGTTGGAAGTTGTTACAACAACCGGACGCTCTCTTATCTCAAGTTCTTTTGGGCAAATATTGCCATTCGTCCTCCTGTATGGAGTCAAGTATCCCGTCTAATGCTTCCCATGGTTGGAGAAGTATCATGGAAGGAAGAAAAATATTGGACAAAGGAGTAGGTTGGATAATTGGTAATGGGGAATCAATTAATCTTTGGAAAGATCCATGGCTTTCCACTTCGGAGCCATCACGTCCCTTAGGTCCTCCTCCTTTAGCGAATTTAGAGCTAAAAGTTAAAGATCTCCTTCTACCAAACTCCATGAATTGGAATCTAGAAGCCATAAGGCTTCATGTGCCTCATCATGAGGAAGAAATACTCAAGATTATTTTGAGTTCTAAACCCAAGCCAGATAGATTGAGATGGCTGCCCTTAAAAGGAGGTGCTTACTCATCTAAGTCGGGTTACTCTTTGGGGAAGTCTGTCATCTCTCTGACTAGTGTGGATAGTTTCAAATGGACCACTCATGTATGGAAGATTTGTACTTCACCAAAGTTGAGGATGTTCTTGTGGAAAGCTGCTAGGAATGTGTTACCTTTTGGCAAGGCCCTTTCAACTAGAGGAGTGGTAGCGGATGCAATGTGTAAAAGATGTGGCGCGGTGGAGGACTCGATGCATGTCTTCTTTCACTGTCCTTTTGCGAAGAAAGTGTGGGAGCTAGCCCCAGCTCTAGATTGCTTAGAGGTGCTCTCTGCGACCTCGTTTCATGACGGTTTAGTTAAGGCTAAGAAGTTGGTTACGCTTCCTCCGATTGGTCTTGGCATAGCCCCACTTTTCCCTTGGCTGCTCTGGTTCATGTGGAAGGCAAGGAACCTATTAATCTTCGAAGATAAGTGCTGCTCCGCAGAAGATACAATGCAAAAGGCTATCAAAGAGGCTCGGAGTTGGCAATCGGCGAAATTGTTTCAAACAAAAAAGACTCATTCCCGGCGAGACAAGACCACTGAAGCAGCACACTGTGAGGCTTTTTTATGCTACTCGGACGCCTCTTGGCGATCTCCTTCTCAAGATTGTGGTGTGGGATGGATTATCAAGAATCTAAAACTTTCGGTGATCCAAAAGGGATCTTCTTCTCGACCCTCTGTTTCCTCTGTTCTTGTAGCAGAGGCACTTGCTTTGAAAGTGGCCATTACGGCGGCTTTAGCTTTGGGTGTTTCTAGGTTGGCCTGCTTCTCGGACTGCAAAGAGCTCACTACTCTTCTCAATTCGAATGGTCAAGCAAATGCAATTGACGGTCTCCTCTCCGATGTTAGAGACCTTTCCTCTGTTTTTGTTTCTTGTACCTTTCACCATGTCCCTCGCTCTCTTAATGAGGAGGCTGACGCTTTGGCCAAGTCGGCTTTGGATTCTAGTTTAGTACCCTCTGTTTCTGAAGTTTAAGTTTAATGATAAGATATGTTTCACAAAAAAAAAAAAAAAAGCTATTGTAATTATCCGTATTAGTTGTGTAAATGGATAACTCATTAGATTGATGGTGATGAGGGGTCAACATTTAAGATGATTGGGCACTCTAAATCAATAAATATAATATGGTAGAATTTAAAAGTGTTTCCAATCTCTGAGAAACGTAAAATGGAAATTGTGAATAAACCACCATAAAAAGCGTCTGGATTTTTGGAGTCAAAGAGATGTAGAAGATGGAGTGTGGTTGTTTTTTTAGAGGGGGTAATGTTATTGTTTTATGCCATTAGAGTCACGGTGGCATCGAAGAACAATAGGTGTGTGCAAATCATAGATGTGTGTAAGAGAAAGTAAAAGTTTTTTGGTTACAATTCTTTGGTTGAGTTTTGATTATTTGGTATAAATTAACCAAATTAGATAGTTAATCATTAGGTTGGCTTTTGAAACATCATAGAAGTTGCTTGTTCCTCTAACTAAATCTCACGAAACTTAGAAATGGTAAATCTTTTAGTTCTTTTCATCCTTTTTTTCTACTCACCAATCAAGTTCCTGACTAGTCACCATGCTGGTCAATATTTTTCTTCTTTTGAACAGAGCACCATAATTATCGTCGTTTTAGTATCATTCTTACTTTTTTGAATCATATATATTAAAGTTGGATAATTTTCTCCATATAAAAAAACAAGAATGTGTTAATAAAAAAAATTAGTGTTACGACTAAAATTTACCAATAAAAATTATATCCTTAATAATAACCGCAAGTGCACAGCAAGCGCAATAGTACTTAGGGATCGAATCAAAAGAGATCAAAGAAACACAAAATATTTGCAAAGATTTAGACAAAGCTAGAACAATAGAGAGTTATAGGAACTCAGGTGAGTTTGCAGAAATAAATACATATAATATAAAAAAATAAAATATATATAATATAAAAATAAATATAAGAAATAGAGAATCAGAAATTCATCAAAAAATATATGAAAATCATGTAGGTTCGATTATGATTCTAAAAGTTTTTGAAATCAGATTTCTATTGTAAATTACCCTAACGGCGTTGTATTGATAATTCCATGAAGGGACTACATAGATTCATAAACTTTGGCTAAGCTTGTTCTAAGTAATCCAATCAAGAAATAAGAACATAGTCCAATAAATTTACAAAACTACTTATAACGAAGTCCGTTAAGAAAATTTTATAGAACTTGAGAAAAGAAAGAACACAATGATTCAACAAGAATAACTCTCTTTATTGATGTTTAGAAACTAACTCAAAACTATACAATGTTTTCTCTCTTTCTCAAACTCTCTCATAAAACTCATAAGAATTACCACACCTTGGTATCTCTTTTTATATAGAAAACCTAAAGACCTAATCCAAGTCTAACTAGGTTTAGTGTTTAGATAACTCCTAAACACTTTTGGATAACTTCCAAATCTCTTAAACTATATCCTTTTATTTTGCTAACTTATAACTCAAGTTAACTAACTCTTCAAGCTTAACTCAACATTCTCCCCCTTAAGCTTGAAGTTATCCTTCTTCACATCTTGAACTCCAATGAGGTTTCTCATCTCTTTAAATTTGATCCTACCAAGTGGCTTGGTTAGAATATCCGCCTTTTGCTCATTACCGGGAACATGTTCTACCTCCACTTGCTCATTTTCCACACACTCTCTAATGAAATGGTACCTTCTATGAATGTGTTTGCTTCTCCCATGGAACACCGGATTCTTAGTCAAAGCTATAGCCGACTTCTTGTCAATCCTCAACAAAACTTTCTCGCCTTTGATGCTTAATATTTCACTCATACCGGCCAACAAAATGTTATGTTTGTCATCATCCAGATTCAGCTTCCCTTTTACAACAACTCTCAGAATCAAGTCAAACACTTTCTGAAAAACAGTGTTCATTCCCCATTGCATATTCCTCACAAACTCTGATTTCGATCTCAAGTCATCTCCTGTCACCAAGCGCATCTCCGGGTTTTGACTGAAAGTTATAAGCTTTCCTCTCCATGGCTCTTCAGATAACTCAGAGACTAGCAGATTCAAAGCGACTGAAACCTCCATTGAATCACCATTCATAGACCCTGAAACGTCACAGATAGCGATATAATTCCTCAAAGAACCTTTCTCTTTCAGATCATCCACCATTTGTTTCCACTGCAGCTCAGCTACTTGTCCACCTTCTCCACCATCTAAAACTCTGATTATCTCGTGAGGTAACACAGCACCAGCAGCTAAGACTTCCACTGCTAACCGTTCTTGATTATGATTTTCGCCAATAGTTTTAAATTCGAACTCATCAAGGTACCCAAACTCCAAAATTTCCACTTCTCTCACAATCAAACTATAAATTGCTCCCATCCTCGACGCAGTCACAACGCTTCTCTGCAACATAGTCACAACGCTTCTCTGCAACGTAGTCCCAACGCTTCTCTGCAAAGTAGCCTTTGCTTTAGATTCCTCTGCAACACATTCTTCCAGCTCACTCTTACTTCTACTAAGCTTCAGATGAAAAACTCCAGCCACAAATTGAACTTCAGCCTCCTTCATTTCAAATTTGTCGTGCTCTGTCTTCACATTCTTCAATTCTGCTAGTTTATTTTTCATGGTTTTAAATGTATCTGCAGCAGATAGTTCTTCTTTCACTTCAGCCAGAATTGCGGCTTGGGGAGTTTCTTCCTCTTGTAAATTCTCATTACGCAAATCCTTCTCATGTTTCTTTTTCTCCCTTTTACTCCTTTTAGCTTTTTCTCTCCTTTGAGATATGTTTAAACTGTTTCCATAATAAAGAACATCCTTCTCTGCTTCATTTGTGTCGGCTTCAGCTAGTTTTGACTTCTTTGACTCTGTTCGATAGTGGATTTTTCCATCCAATGTCTTGACAGGAAGCACATCAACATGATCTACAAGAAATTCGCCATTTCTTGTATCTTCCAGAAGTGTCTTCTTCTTTGATCTTTCTTCTTCATACTTATCCTCCACTGTCTTTACTCTACCACCGCATTGCTTATTGATAGCGACGGTGTCAAGTCGAGAGACAAATCGGGCATATTCAGTGTTCTCTTTGACGTACTTCAAATCCTCATCGGAAGTAACACCTCCTGGTTTAGGATTAAACTTCTGGATTCCTGCCTCCATCAGCTGAAACCTCCATCTCAAGAACTTCTCTTTGTTCTTCTCTTCGTATTCCTTATTGTCTTCTTCTTCTACCCTCTCAACAACAGTCTCATCTTTCGCTGCTTCTTTGGTAACAACAGCCTCATATTTCTTCTCTTCTTCAACCTTTTCCCATGCTTCTTCCTTCTTCTTCTCAATCTCAGCTTCATGTTTCACCACCTCTTCCTTCTTCTCCTTCACAGGAGAGCTCTCCTTCTTCTTCGTCTTTAAGAGAGTGTTTTCAACAATAGCTTCCTCAAGCTTAGACTTAAGATTGCTCAGAGCCTTTTTCTCAGATTCTTTCATATCAGCAGAGAAATCACTCTCTTCTTTAAACAAAACACTCTTCTCCACACCCTTGGGCTTGTGATTTTGCATCCCTTGAGATATCCCGTCTTTAGCATACAGATGCACGAGGCCATAAATTGGAGGCCACATCTGTTCATGGGTAGGGTTAAACAAGACGACGTGTTGACTCGGGTTAAATACCTTCGATTTTGATTGATTCACGCTAGCCACCATGAGAACTAGCGCCGTATCGTCTACTTCCGAGGCCGATGATTTTGCTTTTATCATACGAGGTGGTGAAGATTCCGGCGAGGAAGTAAAGGCTTTATCTTCATCGTAGGGTTGAATCGGAATTCTCATGATAACTTTGTAGAGCCTATTTTTGGACCTTTTTGCTTTAACTAATAGCTTTCCGTCTCGGTCATACAGAGTCAAGTAATCTTCTCGCATTCTCACATCGCAGCCCGACTCGGTAGCTTGGCCGAGACTCAGAATATTGCTTCTCAAGTCCGGTATGTAATATACATCGTGTAAAGCTCTTCTCTCTCCATTTTTTGCTATAAACACAATCGAGCCTTTTCCTTTGATGTCAATTTGAGAATCATCACCAAACCTCACCTTTCCTGTGATTGACTCATCAAGCTTAGATGGTGTTATGGGTCCACATAGATCAGCATGGAGTAACTCTAATGGTTTAGTTGCTCGGAACATAGTCGCCTTCGGAAAAACTTGACGAGTCTGTTTCCCTACTAAACATGATTCACACAACTTCTTCTCTTCATTCACTTCTGGCAGTCCATGAACAATTCCTTGCTGGAACATCGTCTTGACTGTTTTAAGGTTGACATGACCTTTGTATCCTCTGCTTCTTCTTCCACGACCTCTCCCTCGTGAAGTTACAAAGCTATATTGGTTCGAATATGCGTACAACAACTTGCCTTGTGTTTCTCCGTGATTCTCCTCATCGAGAATCCGTTCTTCATATGTCATCTCCGATATTTTGCCCCTGAATTCATCAATTGTGTCTGAATCCGTCATCTTTATCCTCTCAAATTCGGACATCAGGGTTTGAAATCGCGCCTCCTTGACACGATCAGCCCCTTGGTTACGAGTCTTGATCGCTCCCCAAATATCTCTTGGTGAACTTTGATCTCCTACTTGTAAGATAAGGGACTCCAGGATGGATTGAAATAGCATCGCTATTGCAACATCGTTCTTGTTGGCGTCATCCGTTCCGGGTTCTATGGATTCCCACACCTTGTAAATCCGTAGCAATACACGCATCCTCATGGCACATACCGTATAGTTCGTTGGCGTGAGCATGGGGCAATGGATCGGTATTGCTTTGTCCAACTCCTTTGGACGTGTTTGCAAAATCTCCGCCACCTTGCGGTTCTTGCGTCTTGTGAATAGGGTTCCGAGATCGAGTCCTAACTTGATCGATTCTAACCTAATGCTCTGATACCAAATATAGAACTTGAGAAAAGAAAGAACACAATGATTCAACAAGAATAACTCTCTTTATTGATGTTTAGAAACTAACTCAAAACTATACAATGCTTTCTCTCTTTCTCAAACTCTCTCATAAAACTCATAAGAATTACCACACCTTGGTATCTCTTTTTATATAGAAAACCTAAAGACCTAATCCAAGTCTAACTAGGTTTAGTGTTTAGATAACTCCTAAACACTTTTGGATAACTTCCAAATCTCTTAAACTATATCCTTTTATTTTGCTAACTTATAACTCAAGTTAACTAACTCTTCAAGCTTAACTCAACAAATTTGCCTCCCTTTAATAGATCCATCAATTCAACACCATGGCTAGGCTTGAGAAATTAGATCATGGGCAACAAGTGAATTGGCCTAATTCATTTAAGGCTTTAAAAACAACTAGGGCAGCAAACTATCAGAGATCATAACAGAGAAAGACACTTAGGTTAGACATATGATCCATTTCTTTGGGGATCCTAATTTATCGATAGAAGTGCTCGTAGATCAGTACCGATCGGTGAAGTGCAATACCAATTGGTCAAATTCCATTATCGGACTACTCACACATGATCTAAGTGAATGTTATCATTGTAGAAGAAGGATCAAGAGTTTAGAAGAGATCTACCAAAGGTTTTAACAATCTTAAAAGCAACAATAAATAAAGAAGATGAACAATAAAAAATCGTAAAGTAAAGTATGCCATGCGGTACAAAAACAAAAAGTTTATATAAAGATTGAGACACAGCCCTAAAAAGAAGAAAAAGGAAGGTTTACAAAGGCCCAACCGAGCGGCGGCGTCTTGATAACCGATAGGTTTGATCTCTTCACCGATCAGGCCTCTTAATAGATCATCTCTTCTTTTGACGCTTTTTGGTCCATTTGTTCCTTCAAAAGTCCACTTCTGTTCCGTAGGTCCAAAATCCTGAAAACACTAAAAGATATCTAAAATGACTTGTTTTCGACTAAAACTTGATAAAACAAACAAAAGAAACTTATAAATGTGTTAAAAATATCACTTAACAGCTAAAAGAATCTTTCAATCTCTGAAGATAAAGAATATTTTTAAACAAATAGCTAGCTACATGTGAGTGCATTAAAAGGATTATGGCATTTCAATTACACGTTTTCGATTACAATAAAGCATAAGACATGCATATTTATTACCCTCTCTGTTTCAAAATATATTATGTTTTAGTTAAAAGCATATAGTTTTTTTTTTTTTTAAACTCTTATTTAATATTTAATTTTTAGAAAACTAATAGATTAGAAAAAGACTGCATAATAAAATCGTCACAAAATATCAAATACATTTAAAGTTTGCATTGAAACTTGTAAACTATCTTATATAATAAAACAAAATTAAAAAAACTCTAACATCCCTATCTAATATGAAACATAGGGAGTATTTTATAGCCAATAAATTTTGAAGATGCATGTTATATACTCTATATATTAAAATAACCAATAAACTTTGGTGCTTATGTGTCAAGCTCACAATTATCCGCAGTTATTTATTTTTTAGTTATTTAATTATATTATCCATCTACCAAACAATTTGAGTTCTATATATTACTTATTCTTATTACCTAAACTTACCATAATTATATATCTCAAATTTTTAAATACGAAAATTTATATATAACGATTTTATTTATATCAAATGCATTGTGTTTTTTTAATTGAGATTAAACAATATAAACATATACAAGTATATGTATTTTAACACAAACAAATTCTTTCATATATTTTAAATTTTGAAATTAAACCGCAAATTATAAACTGATTGCTCGAGTAATTACTCGATACACTTAACCGCTAGGTAGTATATTCGAGGTTGATCCACAAGAACCAATGGCATACTAAAGATTTCCGATACTCATTCTTAGTTAAAGCGAAAAGTTGTTTGTTTGGGTTTTCAGAATTGTAAATAAAATTGCAAATAATTTAAAACGATTAAACTTATGAATTTAAGACATAGGGCATTAGGCTATTTCAAAAGACAATGACTAGCGGGATAATCGAAACAAGGAATTCAGAAACGAAGAATCATTTTCAACTATGAGTACATAATTCAAGACTAACTCTCTCGCAAGACATTAGTCACTAAATTCGACTATTCACAAGACATTAGTCACTAAATTCGACTATTCAACTACTAAACCTTCATTTGTAGTTTCCTAATCAAATTTGCATTAACGAGTTTGTTCATTTCGTTCACAATGCGTTCTAACGTCAATTTTCATTGGTTAGAAATACATTGCTCAATTTATATTCATTCAGGCATTTTATCGAACACTTTTGATGCATAGAAAAACTTATGTTCTAAAATAGGGTGATCAATCATATTCTAGCATTATGAACATGTAAATCAAAGAACCTATTGATGGAGAATTCTCTATAACAATCTATTCACCAATCCATTGAATTTCTACTTAGAACCCTAACACCCAATTGAGGAACTACTCACACATAGAGAAAGAAACAACAAAAATTGATGTAAAAAAAAAACATGATTCAATTGATAAAATAAAATATGGGGTTTAGAAATCTTCTCCAAATTGTCATAAGGATGAATCTCTAATCCAAAGTATTGCTTACAGAAGAAAAATCTCAGAATTGTTGCAGAAAGAAAACGTGAATGTGAAATTAGGTTTTTAGGATTTTATACCCGAGTACAGAAAACAGCAAGTAAAATCCGGTTAAGGAAAACCGGCTCGGACGTCTGAGGGTTGGATCAATCAATCCCCACCTGTGATCGATCGATCCCTAGCTACTGGTATATTATCGTTTCGTCGTCACTTCTCAGGTCGATCGATCCCCAATCACTGGTCGTTCTCGTTTCGTCGTCACTTCCCATATCGATCGATTCCCACCTAGGATCGATCGATCCCCAGTCACTGACTCACTGGTATCCCCAATCACTGGTCGTTTTTGGCCCGAAACAAGCCCAACAACGCTCGAAAACCTCTAAATTCCGCTCAAGCACCTATGACCTGTAAAAGACTCAAGACAAGACTAAAAAGACGCACAAGACGGACAACGATGCGACAAACGACTCAAAACAAGGACTAGTCAAAGATTGAAGACACCAAAAACGCAACATATCATAAACCTAAATTTATGAATAACGTAAATGCAACTTTATTTGTATAATATAAATTATTAAAATATTTGAAATTTAATTTGAAAGCTTATTTAAAAATTCAAAGATTGTGATATTGCATGATATTTCTATAGCATTATTTTTAATTTAAAACATTTTAGCACATCTAAAGAATGTAGTTGTGACATCTAGAGATTCATTATAAAATCAGAGTTCTAAAATCCGACACAACATTCACAATTCATCTCTCTCTTCAAGAAGGAGGTAGCATATTATGGTTTTTTTAGTAAAATACTTTAATATGAATAGTACTAGATATTAAACCAAAGACACAATTTCACAGTACTTTACATAAATAAATCTATATATATAATGGGAGAGTCTTCTCTCCATCTAGCATATCCACCTAAGCATCCACCTAAGCAACATTATTTATTTTACATTAAAATACACTTTAAACATTTATTTTGGGCATATTTATGTTACTTATAATTAATAGAAATTTTAAATAATGAAAAAACGAATTATGTAAAATAAATGAAATATTAAAATAATAAAAAAAACTATAAAAATATTATTAGTAGTAATAATATACTTCCACTTTTAATAGATAAAAATTAAAACTGATCATACTTCAAATCTTTAAATATTTTGAGGATATTTTAAATACATGGTAGAATAAAAATAAATTTATGTAATTTTGTATATAAAATCTTAAACAAAAATTAAAAGTTAAAGTAAAACATTAGTTTCTAAGAACAATATACTACATATTTTTATTTATTATTAAATTTTCACTTAAAGAAAAAAAATTACTAAACTCATCTTAAATTTATAATTTAAGACAAACACTTTATCTTGTAAAATTATAAAAAAAATTCTTGAAAATTTTGAAACATTACCATCCATCTTTAAAAAAAAATAATCAATGTTCATATTATTCATGAGTTCTACACAAAATATAAAATAAAAATGTAAGCCATTAGAAAAGTGATATGTAATTTGTATAGCATATTCTCAAATAGAACTACAACTTTATAACATGATCAAAAAGCAAAACAAGATTGATATTTCATCAAAATATCAAATGCTTTTGACCCAAAAATTTGAGTATTGAAAGACTATAATTAAGGAGAAAATAATTAATGATATATCTTGAAAATGAATTCATATTCCAATATATATAATATGTGAGTCAATAGCCAGGAAACAAAAAACGTGGCTATAGCATCGTGGCTTTTTTATTTCGTGGCTTTTCGTAGCTATGTAGCCACGATCTAGTTACGCGTATTTCGTAGCTGATTTCTCACGGATAGCCACTTATATATTCGTGGCTCTACAAGTCTACAGCCACGAAAATAATCCTGACTAATTCGTGACTTTTTCATATAATTTTAATAAAAAAAAATACGGAAACAAAAAAGATTATTATTTATTAATTAAAATGGAAAATTAATTTATTTATAAAACACAATGATTTTAACAAAAAAAAAATTTTAAAAATATTTCACGAGATGTCTTCTTCCGTCAAGCATCTTCGGTCGTCTCGTGGCGTAGGATCTGGTGGCTGGACATCAGATCTAGGAGCTCTCATTGTTGCCCGTTGAAAACATTACAGCAATCGGAACTTGGATCAGACTCCATGGCTGATGTGACGGCGTCGTTGCGTTGAAATCCATGGCTGATGTCACGGCGCCGATCCGTTGAACTTTGTCAATGGTGGTGGTGGTGGTGAACGACGTCGTAGTTGTGGCTTAGTCTTCTATGTTGTAGTTTTGGGGGTTGGCGGAGGAGGTGTGCTCTCTTGGATGAGGAGAAGAGGTGGAAGGTGGAAGGTGACGAAGATGAGAAAAGGAGAGGAAAAGAATCAGAGAGAGGCCCACTTCACCAGCTCTACTCATTGATTCACACACTCACCTGCAATCTCTTTCTTTCTCACTCTCCAAGTCTCCCCCTGTGAAAGCTGAAATGAGAGGTGGAAGGTGGAAGGTGACGAAGATGAGAAAAGGAGAAGAAAAACAATTGAGAAAATTTGTGTCCGTTGGATATAGTTTATCAACGGTGGAGAATAGCAAAAGAGCAATCCATGTCTCTATGAACTAACCAATAAGAAGTCATTATTATTTGGTTTATTAATTTTGCAATTTGCAGTTGTATTTGGTATATTAAATATAAATGGTAGACAAAATGTCTTAGTTGTTGGGTATATTAATTAGATTTCTTTTTTAGAGTTTATGGTTTAATTTCTATAATGAAAATTTTAATTAAAGTTTAGATTTTAGGATTTGGAGTTAAATTGAGGGTTTGGGGTATAGATTTGAAATGTTTGATTTAAAAACTAAGAATTTTATAAAAGTGTTGGATCTTCATTTTAATTAGGGTATACATTAGTAATTAGATTTTTGTTTAGAGTTTATAAATTTAGAGTTTGTCTTTAAGATTAAGGTTTTCGTCTAGCCACGGATAAATTAGTGACAAATTCGTGGCTATATAATAAAATAAATTCGAAAATAAAATAATCACGAAAATTTTATGGCTTTTTCGTAGCAAATAGCCACGATTTAGCTATGGAATAATTTCGTAGCTATATTTAGCCACGAATTTGTTACAGATAAAATCCGTGGCAAATATTAGCCACGAAAAACCACCAAAATGCCACGAAAATTGTCACGTTATTGTTAAGTGACTAATTCGTGGCTGGAATGAAATTAGCCACGAATGTCCATGGCTAAACCGTGGCTATACAAAAATTTTCTACTAGTGAAGAAAGTAGATGTCGAGAATCAACGAGTGCATCATAGAAGATGACGAAAGAATTGGTAGTTAAAAGTGTTTAAAAATAAACATCTAAAACTTAGAAAGATAATGCACATGACTAAGGTTAAATTCTTTGAGAACTCATTCATTGTGTGAAACGAATGAGTTTTTGGAAAAATACATGACATACGTTATTAAACAGATTATTAGATTCAAAGTTGAGTTTAACCATTTGGTGGTGTATTGATGAAAAGTTAGATAAAATAGGCACATTGATGACTTCGTCGAAAATTCTCTTATGGCACAATGTACTTGCTTCAATGGGTAAAACATGCTCGCTAAAGCTGTTATAGCAATATGATATTATAGATGTACATTTACACTAAATAATGTTCATGAAACTAGGGGGGTGTATTGAAGAAAGAATTTGGAGTGATTTGAGTTTTAATGAGTTTTGAGATGATTTTGGTGAATTTTGGTGAATTAGGGAATTTGATATCAAAACTCTCCCAAATCCCACCTAAAACCATGGGATTTGGATATTTGAATTTTTAAATAAGATATTCTCTGAAATCCCACCAAAAATCACTCAAGTCATTTCAAATCCACAACTTAAAATGTTTCCAATAACAATGGATTTGATTGTAGATTTTAAAATCACTAATCCAATAACACTTGATTTTAAAAAGATTTTTAAAATTCATGTTTGAATAACATAAGATTTATCTTTTTAATACAAATCATTTCAAATTTTTTATTGAATACACCCCCTAGGTATATTTATATTTTATATGAAATGATGTTAAAATTTGAATTATTATATTTATGCTCAAATATTTATCTTTTAAATTTAAATGATTATATTTTATATCAAAAAATTTTATTAATAAAAGAGATTTTAAATTAAAATCCCGCGCAACACGCGGACATTAAATCTAGTATTAATGAAAAAGAGAAAGATACGTGGCTTTAAATTTACATTACGGGATTCTTGTTATTCAATGGTGGAGTTAAAGTCAATTCTTTAAGGTTCAGATTTGTTTTCTGATATTGGTTTTAAGAATCTGTTTGTGTGGATTTCAAAATCTCTGCAGTATATCTTGGATTTTGATTCTAATAATTTACTCATGAAACTCCAAAGAGGTTTCATTTGAAATGACTTAATATACAAAGATTTTTCAAGTCTTTTAGTTTTGAATAACACTGGATTTTACAAACCTTAAAGAATTGACTATAACTCCACCATTGAATAACACCAAACTTTTAAAATCTAATGAAGTATAAGATCTAATGAAGTATAAGATCTAATAACACCAGATTTTAACGTTAGATTTATAATCATTAGTTGAATAACACTGGATTGATGTTGGATTTCAATTCTATTAAAATCCATCATTGAATAACACCACCTAAGAGAAGTGCATGTTCATTTGGGAATTGGGAGGAGGGCTTTAGTTAGCCTTAGGCATCACCATCATGAATAGATTTTGACCATACCATTCCTAACATAGAGAAAAATAATCAGATTCGATGAAACTAATTTAAATTCAAGAAAAAATAATTGTCAAAGTCACGAATTCGAACATGAGCGACGGAAATGAAACTAATTTAACATTTTTTTGTTGTCCGCTCGAGGATATTATAAGCTTTGATTTGGAACTTCTTTGCTAAAAATAAAAAATGGGAACGATCCAAAACTTAAGACATTTGATATATCTCCACATGGCCGTCTACGTATAGAGAAGAAGAATGGCCAAAAAAGTAAATAAAAGAGAAGAACCCGAGGGTAAGATGATCGTATCATTGCATTGCCACGACCCACGAGCATCCAGCACCTTTTTGGGTTCACATGGCAAAGACAAAGTTCGATCTCCCTTTTTTCTCGTGAATTTATTATCTCTCTAATTTCTAGTATGGTCGAACCTATATTTCATCATATCATCATGGGATTATTGTTGATTTTGCCCTTTTTTACCAAAATCTTTTGAAAATGCCATTTTTGCAAAAATCTTATGGATTTGCCATTTTCTAACACTTAAAAATGTACGTATTTCGAGTTTTTTTTGGTAAAAATACGTAGTTTATACAAAATACTAAACCCTAAGAACAACCACAACCGACTAAACCCAAACATAACGAATAAAACGCATGTTTCCGTAGTCTGAAAAAAAGCAAAATCCATAAACTATTCAAAAAAGGGCAAAATCCACAAATGCCATCCCAAAAAATGGCAAATCCATAATTGATTCTATCATCATTTAATTCATATGGTGATACATGGGACATTATCATGTTAGTCATTAATTTAATAACTTATACGTTGGACTCATTTTCAACTGAATATACATCTAACGCAAAACATTTAAATCCAAAATAACAAATCACTCGCAAAAGAAAATTGCATATAAATTAGTACCAGACCAAAAATGTTGAAAGAAGAAAATCCAAAGACAACAAAATAATAGTAGAAACACCTCGTAGAAAATGGAAATGGAAAAAGAAGTGAACTCGTGAACCGGTCGATATATTTACCAAAAGTGCGCACACATATACAAGCCTTCCTCATAAAAGCCCAATTTCACACTTTCACATTTTCGTGACGTCTTTTGAAGTTTTTAATACTAATTAATGTTCATGTACGCTATAAAGACCTAAGGTTGTCATATTTCTCCACTTTCATCTTCTCCTCATAACTATCCTAAATCCTTTTCTTTTATTTCCTTTCTTCTTCTTCACTCTCTTTCTTCCCGGCGTCAATATGGCGGCTGCCTCTGGGAAAGGCATGGAACTCGACCACATCAAGAATGAATCCGTTGATCTGGTATATATATATGTCTTCTTAGTTTTATAGTATCTAGCCCTACTGATTCTAAATTGTACGTTACGTAAAAGTTATATGTATAGTAACTTGCAACTAATTCGGTGTAGGGGCGATTGGTAACGACTGTAATTTTTGGCTATATTTTTCCCATACGATATACTAGTGTTTGTGTTCCATTAATGAGTCAAAAATGAATAATAAATAATAACACAAATGTTTGTTCAAAAAATAATAATAATAATAATAATACAAATGATGGGTACATACAGGTACGAATACCCATGGAGGAAGTGTTCGAGGAGCTGAAATGTACAAAACAAGGTCTTACGGCAGATGAAGCTTCTCACCGTCTCGACCTTTTTGGTCCCAACAAGCTTGAAGAGAAGAAGGTTTCTTCTTAATCTTTTTTTTTTTGCTTTGTAAATGACCATTAATGAAACTACGTTAATGTTGTGATTGGTGTAACACGCAGGAAAGCAAGTTCCTAAAGTTTTTAGGGTTCATGTGGAACCCATTGTCGTGGGTGATGGAGGCTGCAGCACTAATGGCGATCGCTTTGGCGAACGGAGGAGGACGGCCACCGGATTGGCAAGACTTTGTGGGAATAGTGTGTTTGCTATTCATCAACTCAACCATTAGTTTCATTGAGGAAAACAACGCCGGTAACGCTGCAGCTGCTCTCATGGCCGGTCTAGCCCCCAAGACAAAGGTTAACCAATTAACTTCTTTTAATTGCCTATAAACATACTCTATATATATCAACTCAATTATTAATCGAATTAAAATTATAACTAAACTGTAGGTTTTTTCTATAAGCCATATGGTACAATTTTTAGGTTTATAAATTGTACTTCTTTTAAGAATATATCAACAAGAAACATGGATATTGAGTGTTAGTGTTGTCGATGTGTCACTACTCCGATTCAAAACAGTATGTTGTATATTTTAAGAGCAAATATATATATCAATAACAGATCTTTTAACATTTAGGGGGGGTTATTGGATGAAAGAATTGAATAGAATTCAATTGGATAGAATTAAAGAAGTAAGCTACAGATTTTTAAGGAATTGTTTAATTCTAACGATTATACTTTTTAATATTTTAATAGAATTTGGTAGAAAATTATCCCACGATTGTAGCTCTCCACTTAACATCTATCCAATCTATACGATCCATCTTCTTCCTGTATAGGTAGGGTTAATATTCTGGTCATGAAGAGAGGAGGCATCATCATCTCTCATTAATCTCACTCCCAATCTATTCTGTCACATAATCCTTCACACTCCTTCCTTTGGTTCCACCATTGTTGTGCTGTTTGATCCATAACCAATCTCTCTTCAAACTCACTTTAAGCTTACTACAGATAATTCTGATGTCGCTCTTAGAGATAATCTTGTCTCCTTCCAGACGCTAATCGCACAAGTTTCCGGCGACGATATCGATGTCAGTCCCGGTCTCGGAGATGCTCCCACCTCTACCGTCAAACCGCTAACTGCACAATTCTCCGGAGACCGTCACCGACAACGTCAAAACCTAAGCGTCCCAATATAGTTTTTAATTCTTTCAAAATCACAACCTAAAAGCTGAGAGTTTGTTCTTTACATTTTACACTAGAATTTCTATTAAATTCTTGTCAAATAACTTTTTCATCCAAAACTACATAATATTGAATAACACTTGCATTTGATAGAATTAAGAAATTAAGAAATTGAATAACAGAAGAATTTAAAAGAATTCATAAAATACCTTGTTGAATAACACTAGAATTTAACATTCTATTAAATTCTTCCAAATTCACTCGTTCAATACCCCCACCTTAGTTGATATGCAGTTATTCAAAACCAAACTAATTGGTAAAAAGGCGAATATCACACCTCGAACCCGAAAGTTTTACCTAAAAGACGGCTCTAGGGGAGTGCCAGGGATGCCAATGCGCTACGTCCTCATTTTTTTGTTAATTTTTAGTGTTAAATTTGTAGAATTTTTTTTGTTTAGAAAAAAACTAGAAAAAACGGCGAGCAAAATAATAAGTTAAAAAAAAATAAAGTAAACACATGTGGTTAATTTTTTTAGATTTAAGAATTTAAAGAGGATCATTGTCCTTAACCTAAAATTGAATTATGAAAAATAGTTGTTTATGTTAAAATTTTGATTTTTGACTAATCCCATTACGTTTTTTTCTATTTATATCACGTTTGATAATGAAATCATTTTGAAAAAACATAAAACGTACAAAATTTGATATAAATAATTTGAAAACATGAAAAAATTGGTATAATTATCATAAAAATTTGATTTCTGTTTTGGTTATTATGAGTGAAGGTGCTCAGAGATAATCAATGGAGCGAGCAAGAAGCATCTATTCTCGTTCCCGGAGATGTAATCAGCATCAAGCTCGGCGATATCATTCCCGCCGACGCACGTTTACTCGACGGCGATCCTCTCAAAATCGATCAATCATCTCTCACCGGCGAATCAATCCCCGTCACAAAAAACCCCGGCGATGAAGTCTTCTCCGGCTCAATTTGCAAACAAGGCGAGATCGAAGCAATCGTCATCGCCACCGGAGTCCACACATTCTTCGGCAAAGCAGCTCATCTCGTCGACAACACAAACCAAATCGGCCATTTCCAGAAAGTTCTCACTTCGATTGGTAACTTCTGTATCTGTTCGATTGCTTTAGGAATCATCGTTGAGCTTTTAGTGATGTATCCGATTCAACGCCGGAGATATCGAGACGGAATCGATAATTTACTTGTTTTGTTGATCGGAGGGATTCCTATAGCTATGCCAAGTGTGTTATCTGTTACAATGGCGATTGGTTCTCATAGATTGTCTCAACAAGGAGCTATTACTAAGAGAATGACTGCAATTGAGGAAATGGCTGGTATGGATGTTTTGTGTAGTGATAAGACTGGAACTCTTACGCTTAATAAGCTCACGGTTGATAGAAATTTAGTCGAGGTTTTTGCGAAAGGAGTTGGTAAAGAACATGTTTTCCTTTTGGCTGCGAGAGCTTCGAGGATTGAGAATCAAGATGCGATTGTTGCAGCTATTGTTGGAATGCTTGCTGATCCTAAAGAAGCTAGAGCTGGTGTTAGAGAGGTTCATTATTTTCCTTTTAATCCAGTTGATAAGAGAACTGCTTTGACGTATATTGACTCTGATGGAAGCTGGCATAGAGCTAGTAAAGGAGCTCCAGAGCAGGTATTGATGAACTGGCTTTTTCTATGTTTTATATGTTGCTCAGCTCAAGTCATTGGTTTTGCTGATGATCATTATGCACCGTTGTTAACAGATACTGAACCTCTGCAATTGCAAGGAAGATGTTAGGAGGAAAGTCATGGAGTGATTGATAAGTTTGCTGAGCGTGGACTTCGATCTTTGGCTGTTGCAAGACAGGTTTAGTTTTCAGTTAATATATATCGTGAAGTTTCTGTGTCCTTGTTTCTTTGTCGTGATTCATATCGATTTTAATGGTGCAGGAAGTTCCTGAGAAGAAGAAAGATGCTCCTGGTGGCCCATGGCAACTTGTAGGTCTTTTACCTCTTTTTGATCCTCCGAGGCATGACAGTGCCGAGACAATCAGGAGGGCTTTAAACCTCGGTGTGAATGTTAAGATGATAACCGGTAAGAATCATACAAATCTTCTGAGTTAGTCCTTGTCTCTCTGCACTTCATTTTGCTTGAAACTAGTTTTCTCTTCTGATTGAAACCAGGGGACCAGCTTGCAATCGGGAAAGAAACCGGTCGAAGGCTTGGAATGGGTACGAACATGTATCCTTCTTCTGCGCTGCTTGGACAAGACAAAGATTCTTCCTTAGGTGCACTTCCTGTGGATGAACTGATAGAGAAGGCCGATGGGTTTGCTGGAGTCTTTCCAGGTATATACACTTTAATAGAAGGCTATATTCTTAACCATGCGTTCTAGTACGTGTCCAGATTCTTATTGATAGATTCTCTGGTGCACGGAAACAGAACACAAGTATGAGATTGTTAGTAGGCTTCAACAAAGGAAGCACATATGTGGTATGACTGGAGATGGTGTGAATGATGCCCCGGCTCTCAAGAAGGCGGATATTGGTATAGCTGTTGCTGATGCTACTGATGCTGCGAGAGGCGCTTCTGATATCGTTCTCACAGAACCTGGATTGAGCGTTATCTTTAGTGCAGTGCTCACCAGTAGAGCCATATTCCAAAGAATGAAAAACTACACTGTGAGTTAAAACTTCTTCTCATTCAATATTTCGGCCTTTCGCAGACTCACTAACGCCAATCTTGACGTCGTCTCTCTGTGTAGATTTATGCGGTTTCAGTAACGATACGTATTGTGGTAAGTGTACTTAGTAGGTGTCACGAGATTTCATTTGGTTTAAAACTTTAAATGGTTTCAATCCTAATGTAAAGTTATCGCAACGTGTGCAGTTTGGCTTCATGTTCATTGCTCTCATATGGCAGTTCGATATTTCGCCTTTCATGGTTCTGATCATAGCAATCTTAAATGACGGTGAGGTCACATTATAGAGTACTAACTGCATATAATAGTTAACAGTTGATAAAACCAACAGAAGCATTGCTACTTATAGGAACAATCATGACAATATCAAAGGACAGGCTGAAGCCATCTCCACAGCCAGATAGCTGGAAACTCAGAGAAATCTTCTCGACCGGCGTCGTGCTTGGAGGCTACCAGGCCTTGATGACAGTCGTTTTCTTCTGGGTGATGAAAGACAGTGATTTTTTCTCGGTATATACTCTTATTCTCAATTGCTGCTCTAGGCCAGTTCAAAAAGCTAAACTCTTTTGGGGTTATGTAGAACTATTTTGGTGTGAGACCACTGGGCCAACGTCCTGAACAAATGATGGCTGCTCTGTATCTACAAGTTAGCATCATAAGTCAGGCTCTCATCTTCGTCACCAGATCCCGTAGCTGGTCCTACGTCGAATGCCCTGGTCTTCTCTTACTTGGTGCATTTATCATAGCTCAACTGGTATGCACAAATTTATATAATATAACACATGCTTCTCCTTCTCCTTAAACTCTTTTGAAAACATTCATGAAAACAGAACAAGAAGTTGATATAGCGGCCTATGCAATCTCAGGTGGCGACATTAATAGCAGTTTATGCAAACTGGAGTTTTGCACGGATAGAAGGAGCCGGTTGGGGATGGGCTGGAGTGATCTGGCTATACAGTCTCATAACGTATATCCCTCTTGACTTACTCAAGTTTGGGATCCGCTACGTTTTGAGTGGAAAAGCTTGGTTAAACCTTCTTGAGAACAAGGTAGCGATACCAATACCGAAAATCCCAGAGTAACCTACAAAAAATCTTGCAATATTTATTTGTTGTTTTTCTATGTACAAAACAAATCAGACTGCCTTCACGACGAAGAAAGACTATGGGAAAGAGGAAAGAGAAGCTCAATGGGCTGCAGCTCAAAGAACTCTCCATGGACTTCAACCAGCAGATACAAACAACATCTTTAACGAAAAGAATAGTTACAGTGAGCTTTCTCAGATCGCTGAACAGGCTAAACGGCGAGCTGAGGTTGTCAGGTAAAGAAACTAATCTATACTCTTCACACCATCAATTCAAAGCTCTAGTAACTCCATATGTACATGAGCTCAACCCGATTCTCGCCTGTCTTAACTTCTCCGACTTCATAACATTAACCAAAACTTGATCTTAGTCGAAAATCGATTTTCGTTTTCGGTTATTCCACAAGTTTTTGTCAACTGATGAGGTTTGATGATCTGTGCAGGCTGAGAGAGATAAATACATTAAAAGGGCACGTAGAGTCAGTTGTGAAGCTTAAAGGACTTGACATTGACACGATTCAGCAACATTACACAGTCTAAGCTAAAATTCACAAATATGTAAAAAAAAAAACTTTATCGAGTATAACTAGCAATTTACAATAAAATCTTTATGGAAATTATGTTGTAAATAGTTGTAATTTTAGATTAGTTAATTGAAATGGTAAATTAAAACTGATTTTGTAAAGTGTAAAGCTTTTAGCCTTTTAACGAAATAAAAATCTACTAAATTTGAGTGAATGAGTGATACACCTGCCTGGGCCTTTATCCATCGAAAACCTAAAACCCGAAACCTCTCCGCTCTTTAGGCTCCTTCCTTCCTTGCTCAATCTCTCTCTCTCTCTCATCGATCGTCGGAGATTGTTTGGTCCCCTTCGATTTGTGACGATTTCGTTTTTAATCATCAGTTTTCTCCATTTTCCAAGGTTTGTAAAAAGTAGATCGCTATTTATTATTATAGAGATCGATAAACGTAATTGCTCTCTGTTCTAGTGCAATGCACGGCTAGTAGAAACTTTACGAAGATTAGTCTGGGTTTTGCAATTTCTTTGATTTGGTTTCTTCATTTCCATTTCACTGCTGATTTTTGTCTTTGTTGTGAGTAGGAGGAGCCATGGGTTGGAAAGCTGCTGAGAAACTCATCAGACACTGGAAGATACTTCGAGGGGATAATGTGAGAGAGGACAACTAACTTTGTTCACTATTCCTCTTCTTCTTGTGTTGTTCATTAGTTTGGTTTCATTTTTGATGTAGGTAATGATAATTCGTGGCAAAGATAAGGGTGAGACTGGAACCATAAAGCGCGTCATCCGATCCCAAAATCGTGTCATTGTTGAAGGAAAGAATCTGGTGAGATTGTCTTCTTGTGGATATCTTTTTGCTCGGTCTCATTCCATGGGCTAGCTACATAAACATAAATGTTTTGAATTGTTCAACTCTTTTCGTTTTGGGATAGTATTTGGCTACTTACTGAAACTCTGTTTGTTACAGCTTGTGTATATTTTTTTCTGTATTCGCAGATCAAGAAGCATATAAAGGGAGGCCCTGATCATGAAGGTGGAATTTTCACGGTAGAGGCTCCTCTTCACGCCTCTAATGTCCAAGTTGTTGATCCAGTCACTGGGTATGATCTCACTCTGCACTACTCTTTTGCTCAAACTATGGTATTCTTATTTGTCTGTCATCTTTTCTACCTCAGGAGGCCTTGTAAGGTTGGTGTCAAGTACCTAGAGGATGGAACAAAAGTAAGAGTAGCCAGAGGCACAGGCACATCTGGTTCCATCATTCCTCGCCCTGAGATTCTAAAGATAAGGGCTACACCAAGACCCGCAACTGGTACATAGAAGCTCAACATCTCTCTAAACATGGGATTTACACATTGGATTTTGGAAATATGTAGTGGAATATCTGTTAGCTATTTGAGAACAACATAATCATACGATAGAATAAACACAGTAGCGGTTTTCTTGCACAAGGATTAATACTTGTTTTCTTACGCAGCTGGCCCCAAGGACACACCAATGGAGTATGTCTGGGAGCAGACATATGATGCTAAAACAGGAAAGGGCATGCCTGATCTTTGAGCTGAAGCCTCTTTACAGTTTCGTTCCAAAAATGTTGCTGCTCCTAAATAGATTCTTCATTTTCCAATCCATTATAGTTTGATTTGGGTCAAGAGCTGTGAGGCTTTGTTGAAAGAACCTTTGATCCTGGCTGAAACGGAGTCGTTTATTTCATTGATCTTGTGAACTTTTCAATTTGGCTATGACTCTTGACTCTGACTGTTGGCTCTTGACTCTGACTGTTGGCTCTTGACTCGTAGAACACACTGACAAGTTATTTGATTTAATTTGGCAATGACTCTTGACTCTGACTGCTTTCTCTTGACTTGTAAATCATGCTGGAAAGTATTTGATTTAATTTGGCAATGAATCTTGACGCTTGAGTCTTTCCTGTTGACTCTGAAAATTCCTTGTTCTAAGCCAATAGTTAGTATCCCTCTTCTGCACCCTGAATGTTCATCGACTTTTTCCTATGCTCATATGATGATGTCAATTCTCAAAAGTATCAGATTAGTCATAGGCCAAGAGTCTTATGTCTTGATCTGTCATGAGGTGCCATACCATCTAATTTTGTCCTGTTACGATTATGATCAATTTCGTAGTGGTCTCCTGGTTGTATGCACTGTAGTTATTGGTGGATAGTTGTCTGCAATGTTGAACATAGTTTGAAGATTAAATTCGTTTCAGTGTGTACTAGTCAGTCGGCAGCCTTTGAGATGCATGTGCAACCAGGTACGACTCGTACGAGTTTCGACGAATCTCCTGCTCTGAGGAAAGTAGACGAAACTCCACCTAAACATGTTCAGTTTCTTGAGCCTATCAGCAAGACTGTGGTCGAGGATGCCCAAAATCCATCATATGGGTATGTATTTGATGACCTCCAAATTTCAGGAGAACCTTATCCTGGACATGAACTTCAGGCTTGTGGTTACTCCATTAATGGGTTGTAATTTTGAGGTTCGTACTACATAGAAAAACAGAATCGCTTCCTTTACTTATGTGTTTAACTGCATCTAATCTTATCTACTTCTGTTCTTCAATTTTCAGTGGGTATGTCATCTAGAAGATGGATCTGTGAATTACATTGATGGTACATTCCCCTCCTGCTGAATTTTGTTTCTTATTTCTTTATATTGAAATAAGAATCTAGTCGCTAACGAACTTCTAATGCAGGAGCAAAGCAGCCAAATTACCTTGTCACTGCTGATGATGTTCATTTATATCTTGCTATTGAGGTTCAGCCTTTGGATGACAGGAACCGAAAGGTTAATATCTTTTTGTATGAACGAGATTATATGTTGACTAGTTCTTTTCTGTGGAAAGTGAGGATTAGGATTTTGTGATATACTGGAATCTTGATATGGATTTTAGTTTCCATTATTTACCTCAGCATTTTTGTGTCGTGGGCTAGATTTCATGCTAAAATCTTGTAGGGGAAAAGATTCGCCGTGGGAAAGTACAGATACGATTTAACAGTTTTGTTAGATGTCCTTACTGTTGTTTTCTGCTGATTGTTTTTCAGTTTTTTCATGTGGTTTGCAATATTCATTTGCTACTTTCTGATTTCAGGGGGAGCTTGTGAAGGTTTTTGCCAATAATAATCGCAATTCGCAAGATCGCTTGCCGTAAGTTAATCTATTTACTTAGAGAATCAGCCTCTTGAGTTCCTATTTAACTAGGCCACTTGTCGGTTTACGTCTTGATATTAAGATGTTACGTCTTTTATGCTCGCTGAGCTGTTTCTGGTTGGTTGTGTAAGAGTGTGGTTCCTTTAAATCTGAAGGATTCTTCGAAAACTTAATAATATTTATTGTCAGACCTATATGTAACAGTAATCCTCTTTTTATTTTCGCAGTTCCAGAGATGCAGAGCAATATAGAGAAGACTCTTCATACTGGTCATGCTTCATACAAAGTTTCTCATGCGGTATAACATTTGCCATTTCAACTCGTATATTTTGGCTATGTATTATCTGGCTTTTCTTGGATTAATCTTTCACATGCATGAACAGACTGGTTTCCTGGATATATGGGAAGCAGCTACGTTATCTATTAAGAGAGAAGGTTACAGCATCAAGTGTAATAATAATCTCACAATTGCAGAAAAGTTCTCAGCTTCTACTGCTGTAAGACTTATGCCTTATTTGTTTCTGTCCTTTATTGTCATTAAATAAATTGCGCTCGTCTGTGAAACGTGTGGCGGTGTGGGTATGGAGGGAGCTTTGCGTGTTGAACTTATGATGCATACATATTGTATATCAATACTAAGCAATAGGAATGCTTCTGTAAGCAATAGGAATGCCTCTGTAAGCTATAAGGCTTGTCCCATTTTATAAGTTGAATTTTAGAGTCGCTGAATAAAGAGTTTTCAACGCTTTGTTACTTCCTAAACAAGATCTGCGTCTTACATGCATGTTCATTGAGCAGACTGTAGTTTACTGATTTAAACGTCTTCTCTACAAGAGCACGTAGCGAAACCATAATTTTTGTTTTCAGCTGATTTTTCATATCGTTGTAAGTAAATGTTTGATGTAGGAAAGGCAACGAGCTTTAAACTAATATTTAAATCCTTCTTGTCGTACTTGTGTAGATAACAATTCCGTTTGGGCAACCAGCAGAACTTGTTATCATTGGTTCTGATGGTAGTGAGCATTCCTTTACAAGCAGATAATGGATCGACAGACCTTATCTGGTGAGTAGAACTTAACTTTCTTTCAAAGAGGGAAGTAGTCCATAAGAATGCTTTGAGTTTGATGAGTCTGACAAAAATTAATTAGGTTGAAAGTACTTAGTGAGTTCAAAAGCCGATCCGGATCAATCAGCATATGCTTGGTCCAATGATCCTCCTATCTATGAATCCCAGTATGATTAGACACACAAGTGTAGGAGATATATCACACATTTGATTCAATAAATGATAGGGTCTTGTGTATTCATATTGTTTGTTATATATCTGTTGAATACTCCACTGTTAGCATTTAATCTTCTATTGTCTTTGGCAGCTCAAGAGATGAAATAGTAGTCACCCTGAGATTATTTATCAAGAGAGTAATGTTCTTCAAAGCATTAAATTCATTTTATCACTCTCGTTACAATCTCTAGAAGACTTCAAGCTTTCATTAGCAATGACTGATTATTTTGGTTTGATATTTCGTTGCAGGCTCTGTAGAGAAAGAAGGGAAAGAAGAGAGTATTTTTGTTCAACAAATGAGACTTGGTATATAATATTTTTTTGGCTCTCTAGCTTTTCTCAGCTGCAAATCAATTAGAGGACTTGTGACACAATTTATTCATGAGAATAATCAATCTTTGTTTATATAATAAAAGCCCCACTTAAGTTACATTTGATCTCACTACAAATATGACTGCTCTGCAGTCCACTACCTTCTATTTTATTGACCTCTATGAGTACAGTTAATAATTGGCCACAGGGACTATGTTACAAAGAATGATAAGTCTTGAAGAGACATGATACAACAATGAAGTAAACACACACATATATATATATATTCACGGGTTGGCTGATTTTTCAGCTCTTTCCACCCTAAACTTTTTGTCTTTGAAAATACCACAAAAAAAAAAAAATTAATCTCAATAAAACTAGGGTGATTTTGTGCAGAGACAAAATTGGGATAAGTAATTAGGTAAAAGACAATAGTAGATTTGGTCCCAAACAAAAGAAAATAATAGTTACATATGGGCTCTGATTCGAAAGAAATTACAATAAAACCAGTTGGTGTCTTGGCCATGCGCGTGTGATAAACACCATTGACTATTGGTGACGAGAACGAATGAAATAACTGTTTTTAAATGTTCTGCATGTGAAATTACCTTTACACGGCGACACAAAAAACGAGGAACGATTATTAAATGCAAGCCGTCCAATTGTCTTCGTAATTCTGAAATTTGAATCTATAACCAACACGTATGGGTGGAAATTAATAATTTTAAACCACTAACCTAACTACGTAAATACCTATTGATAAATTTAGCACTATATAGTTCGATATATGACTCTAGAAAAGTGTATGGACATGTAGCTAAATTTATAATTAACTATTATTTTTTTAACTAATTGGGACATGTTTACCCAAAAAGCAATTCATAGGGTTTCTATCGTCCATCTCCATAGAACCGTTGCTACGAAATTTAAGAAATTTAACCAAGGGATACATGAAACTTGCAGGGCAGCATGTCTTACTATTTATTTGTGAAATTTTGATGAAATTCGAACTTTTTTCCCTAAATTTATTTCATGCATAGACTATGGACTATGCTTCATCGTCTTCTTACTTTTCACCATAAAATTTCTTATTAGTTTATCTATGCATGAACTGTTATTATTAGTTTATCTATCTAAATTCTTTGACTCATCTCCACAAATTTTCTTAGATCTGCATCAATGCTTTGTACATCTATTTGTGGAGATCCAAAAATGTTGTTGTAGATCCATATTTGTTCGTGAAAGCTGTCTCTTCCAAAGAATAGATCTACTATAAAATTCTCTGATACGACAGTGTGAATAGTTAACGACAGTGTTTTTCTACTCGGTTTGAATGAATTAATTAGAAAATAGTTGAGAGAGAAGAGATAGATGAACATGAAAGAGAAATAAACACGTAAGAGTCAAAAATTAAAAGCAAAAACGAAACGTCAGACGTGTGGGGTTAGTTTGGAAACAAATGTGGGCTAAAATCTTCTTTGTTATGGACTCTAAAACGAAATGTAGAAAAACTAGTTAGACTAAGATTTATTGTCTTCCAGCCAATTATCTCATAAAACTATATGTACTTTCGGATTTGTTTTTAAAATTACGCCTCCAATTGAACCGATTAGTAATCCGGTAATATTTAACTCGGTTTGACTTACTCAAAATTTATCCAAATTTAATCAATTTTGACTATATGTTAACCCAATATTAACCCAAAAAAATGTAAAAGAAAAAAAATGTCCTTTAAATTTATAAAAGAAAACTGGCAAAAGGAAAATGTATATTTTGCTATATCACCATAAATCAAAGTATCTTATTATATAAAGTATGGTTTTAAAGTTAGTAACTCATAGGATCGTGACACGTGGCAATTCTATCGATCTTAGATTTTGACATGTGTAAAATAAAATTTTCCTTTTTAAGATATAAAAAGAAAATTTTATGTAATTATAAATTTAAAAAAATTTTAAAATGTAAAAGATAATTATAAGGATAATTGTAAGTAATTAATATTTCGTATAAAAAATTTTAAAATATCAAAAGATAATAATAAGGAAATTATACGTTTTTATAAGTAAAATATATATTTCAATTAAAACAAGAAATCACGCAATTTATTAAAAAGGAAACATATCTTATTATATAACTAATATGATATATTTTCATTTCTCAATTAGTAATTAATATTATTATTAACTGTTATCAGTCAAAGATTTTATCATGTGTCATGAGTTAATTTAAAAATTTATATTATTTATCTCAATTTCTTTTCTAATTAGAAATATGTGATGATTTAATTAAACTAATCATCATATTATTTATTTGAGTTTAGTTTTTCAATTGTTAGATTGTTTATTTCAATTTCTCTTTTCATATTTAAATTATCGAAGATTCATATATCATCTTATTTATATTTTTTATTTTATTTTTTAGTTTAATTGTTATATCTTTAAATTATCTTTTAGGTTTCTACTTTCAATTTCAATTATATAATATTTATCATATATCATAGTTCTAATGATTTTAGATAGGGACATGTGTCATGATTTAAATTATAAATTTACGTTATTTATATAAATTTTATTTTCTAATTAAAAATATGTGATTATTTTAAATAAAGTTTTATATTGTTTATTTGAAAGTCTTGAATAATATATGCTTCTTCTTTGTTTTTAATATTTTGAATTTAGTTATACTATTTTAAATTGTTTATTTAAATTTCTAGGTTCATAATTGAATTATAAAAGATTCATATATCATTGTGCTTATAATTTTTTGAATTTATCAATTTTTATTGATTGATCATAAAGCCATTGCAATCGAGTATATAGGAATCGAACCCGCAACGTTAGCTTATAATTTGTCTTAGCTAATTTCTTCTGAATTTGTCTTTTCGTTTGAGGTTTTCTCATATTATCAAGTAAAGTTACATGATGTGGATATACACTGTCTCATATTGTCACAATTTTGTTTCCATCTTGCCCACATTGAAATTAGAAAGTTTCCAATGGATATAGATAATTTATTAAATTTCAATAATACTCATTGGAGCATTATTAAATATCATACTGTAACATATAATAAACAAAATTACAAATAGTATTTTATATTGCATATTCTTCATAAGTAATCTATATAAAAAAATAATTAAAATACTACCTTTTCTAAAATTAAAACATTTTTTTATATAATATTAGTTAAACTTACAAAAATAAAAATTAAAAATGACAATTACGAATGGTAACCCGTGCAACGCATGGGTCCATATCTAGTATAGTATATACTATGGTGTTATATATAAACAAAAATATTATTTATTTATTTATTTATTTTTGATAAACAATTAAAAATAATAAATTATAAACTTAGTTTTACCAAGAAAACAATATAATAAAATATACCATAAAAGATCATTTATATATATAACACCATAGTATATTGGGGCTTTTGCAAAAATGCCCCTTTTTCAATGCCCCCTTTCAAAAATACCCCTTCTTTATAACTTTATAAAAAATGCTCTTAAAAATATAAGATTTACCCAAATATGTATGTAACATTATTAAAACATATACAAACTACATTTTTATGTATCTAAAATCTTATAAATACTTTATAAATACCTTATAAATGCATTTTAAATACCTTTAAAAACCTTTAAAATATCTTGTAAAACCTTTGAAAAACCTTAAAAATCCTTTAAAATAACTTGTAAAACCTTTAAAAACACCTTATAAAACCTTATAAATACTTGGATCGAGTCTTCAAGTAGTAGTTACAATCCATAAATACCTTATAAACCTAATAAAACTTTATAAAAATTTCAGATTTAAAAAGGGGCATTTTTGAAAATGGACATCTAAAAGGGGCATTTTTGAAAAGGGGCACACTAAAAGGGGCATTTTTAACAATTTCCCTAGAATATTATACCAATTTTTTTTATATAAGTTTTTTAGGTATATTTTGTTATATTATTTTGTGTAATATTTAATTTTGGTATATTATTTTTTCAAGTAAAATTATATAATATTTTATTATTTTAACTGTTTATAAAAAATAAATAAATAAATAAATAAAAATACTTTTTTGATAGACAGTTCTTCTCTCTCTCCTTAAGATGGTTAAGCACGGTAATCCCTAAGCTCCAATTTTTACTTTCCTCTTGCTTAGGGTTTACGATTTGTTTCGCTCTCTGGATTTTGCTCTTGTCCCTGTTGCTCTGGAATTCTAGGGTTTCTTAGATTATTCGATCTGTTTCTAAGATTATTCGATATGTTTCCAAGATTAATATTGTGGATTTGAGTAGAAATTTAATGAAAGTTATCGGAAAATTCGCAAGAAGAGTTGGGGTTCCAATGGAAGTGATGGGATTGAAACTTGGAGAGTTTGTGGATGAGTACACTATTAGATTATGTATAGAGATCCGGTTTAGTAGTCTTAGTTAAGTTAAATAGAGATTAATTTCCGGTCTAGTGTAGAATGTATATACACACATTTGTAACAACTTTTACGATTGAGAAATACAGAAAATCATTTCACAAATCTCTTTGCTCATGTTCTCTATCATGGTATCAGAGCATTTTTTGCATTTTTTCTGTTGATTTCACCCTAATTTCTTCATATTCTTCTATAATTTCTTCGATTCCTCGTCTCTATCATCGTCGATTGTTCTTCTGCACTCTCAATTTTGGCGAAAATGGTGAAGAAAGGAGGAAAACTGAGAAATCAAAGTGTTACACCTCAAGATGGAGGTTATGTTGCTCGATCTACTCGTAATTTGGTGATCCTTGAAGCCTAAGGTTGTGAAGACGAAACAACAACTCGCTCAACGATTTGAAGCTTCTGAGGGTCATGGATCGATATCGAAGAACTCTGATTCGTTCGACAATCCATTGATCCTTCATTATTCTGATCATCCAGGTTTATCGATTGTCTCTCATATTCTAGATGGAACTAAACAGTTGGTCAAGTGCGATGAAGATTAGCCTAGATGCGAAGAATAAGGTAGGTTTGGTTGATGGATCGTTATTGAGACCTTCTGAGGATGATTCTAGTTTCCGCATCTGGAGTAGATGTAATAGAATGATGAAGTCATGGATTCTTAATGTCGTTAACAAGGAGATATATGATAGTATATTGTATTATCAAGATGCTATGGAGAAGTGGGATGATCTATTCACTAGGTTCAAGGTTAATAATCTACTGCGCACGGAAGTATCAAACTGAACAGGTTGTTATGACACTCAAGTAGGAAGATCTGGATCTATCAGAATACTTTACTAAGAAGAAGACATTGTAGGAACAACTATCCAACACAAGATCTTGTACGGTGAAGAAATGTGATTTTGATCAAGTTAAGGAACTCTTGAGGAAACAAAGACAAGTCGTGTGATTCAGTTTTTGATGGGACTAAATGATAACTTCAACAACATTCGTGGCTAGATTCTCAATATGAAACCAAGACCTGGATTGAATGAGATTTACAACATGCTAGATCAAGATGAGAGCCAGAAGATTGTTGGATATTCACGACCATTGCTTACTTCTTTAGCTTTTCAAGCTCAGGTTATTCTCACTGAACACAATCATATTCTCATTGCTTTCGTGTTGATCATACGGTGGATAAGTGCTATAAAGTTCATGGCTATCCACTTGGTCATCCAAGGGCTAAGAAGAACAGTTCAGATTCGATGTTGTCTCAGAAAGAGAATTGTCCTGAAGAGAAGAATGACGGTATGTCTAAGGATCAACTCCAACAGATGATATGTTATCTAAGCTCCAAACTTCAGTCTAGTAGCGTTTCCCCATCCCCTGATAAGGTTATAGCTTAGACTTCTAATCATGTACCATCTATGTCACTGATAACTGTTACATTCCTTTTTCTTTATGATTTGACTTACTATGACATTTTAACTTCATATATACCTCATGAAACTGAGTTGTCTCTTAGAGTTTGGATAATAGATTCAGGGGCTAGTCATCATGTCACACATGAAAAAGAAATTTATGTAGAATACAAAGCCTCAGATTAAACCTATGTGCGATTGCCTAATGGTCAAACAGTGAAAATAGATGGGTTGTCTCTATATAATGTGTTACACATTCTTGGGTTCAAATTTAATTTGTTAAGTGTGAGTGTTGTGACTAAAACTCTGAATTCTAAAGTCAATTTTACTTCTGATGCATGTTTCATTAAGCCCCTTACTTATGATTTAGTGATTGAGAACGGTAGTCAAGTTGCAAATTTGTATGCTTTGAATCTTGATAAGTCTCTTGTTAATATATCTTGTTCAACTTTACCAGGTACGTCTGTTTGTGATAGTGTTCATGTTGATACAGTAATATGGATTCCATTATCTTCAATTAATTGAATGTTGAGGGTCTGTTGAGAATCTATTGGTGGGACTTTCATTCTGTATAAATAGATAACATGTTTACCAAAAGGGAGGGGTACCATAATTTTAGAGTGGAGTATAGACAAATATTAATACCATAATGGGCATCTCTACAGGAGTAGTTGGGGATTCTGAACGCTCCTTAATAGGCTTCCTACCCCCTTGATCTAGAAGAATATGCAGCAAATCTGGTTGAGATTTTTCTGGAGCGCGTGAATTTATAAGCTTTATTTCTGTTTTCAAGCCTCAATACACGTTTTGTTAGCTCTGCAACCTTGTTTTCAAATTCAACATAAAGAGTGGACTTTTCATCATCAGAGAGTTTGGGATATGACCGGGAATACTTATGTTTTGATATGGTGGCAGGAGACTTCACCCATAGTTGTCTGATTTTTACATCTATTGCACTAGTTTCTTCTTACGATCCATAATGTGCTTTTTGTGAACAACTAATAGCTTCTTTGAAGGGATTTAAATGGGAGGAGACATGGCGAGAAACAAACTCCAGCAAGTCAGCTAGCCATATGGATTGACAAGCGGATTCGAAACAAACTATCCGCGATACGGGCTATGGGCGATCACAGATACAGCTCAGGCTTACAAGCTTGGTTTGCATCTAGACTCTAAGGCCAATCTCTTGTATTCTCAGTCTTCAAATCTCTCAGCTTTAGAAGTATAACAATGTACTAGCAAACGTTATTTTTTCTTGTATTTAATTTAACATTTTATTCAAAAAAAAAAAAAGAAGGGATTGAAATGAATGGTAATGACTTGTCACCACCAGGCCATTCAGATTTGTTGAATCGATGAGCCTCTATAATCAATTCATACATGTATGCAACTTTACTGTCTTTTACCTCATCATCCCACTCCCCCTAATCATGAATATGTTAAAATAGTTTTTTCCAGTACAAATATCTTAAGGTTGTGTTCTAGGGCGAGTATATAAGAAAGAGGTATTGACTTTTTAGGCAAAATTAACTTTTTCCAATGGAGGATAGTCATGGAGGTGGAGTCATCAGATACCAAATCAACCATGTGAGGGATGTTACGAAGTGCTAGGAGCTGCAATGCAAGAGGGAAACTGATTGCTCGAGTAATTACACGATATATCTAACCGCAAGGCAGTATATACGGGGTCGATCCATAAGGACCAAAAATACTCTAAAGATTTCCGAGACTCGTTCTTAGCTAAAACTAAAAAAGTTATTTGTTTGGTTTTCTGAATTGTAAATAAAAATACAAATAAAATAGACGATTAAACGTATGAATTAAAGACATTGGGCCATAAGGTATTTTAGAGATCAATAAATAACGGAAACATGAGACAAGGAATTCAAAAATAAAGAAATGTTCTTGAACATGAACACATTTAGACTAATTCTCTCTCAAGACATTAATTACTAAATTTGACTACTCAACTACTAAACTCTCGCTTGTAATTTTCTAGTCAAATTTGCATTACCAAACAAGTTCATTAAGTTCACAATGTATCCTAACGTTCAACTCTCAGTGGCTAGGAATACATTGCTCAATTCACATTAGTTCAGGCATTCTATCGAACACTTTTGATGCATGGAGAAACCTAGAATCTAAAACAGGATAATCAATCCTATTTTAGCTTGACAGGATAATGTGAATCAAAGAACCTGAGGATAAAGAACTCCAAACAACAATCAATCCATCAATCTATTGAATCTCCTATTTAGAACCCTAAAACCCAATAAGGAGACTACTTACACATATGGCAAAAAAATAACACCAATAGATATGAAAGAAAACATGATTCAATTAAATAGAAAATGAATAGGGTTTAGAAATCTTCTCTAAAGTGTCAAAGAGGATGAATTTCTAGAATTCCCAAAAAGCTTCCAAAATAGAAGTCTCAAAAAAATTGCAGAGAAAAGAACTTGAATGAGACAATTAGGTCTCTGGGGTTTTTATACCCAATTACAGAAAATAAGAAATAAAACTGGTTAAGAAAAACCAAACTGGGCGTCTGGGGTTAGATCGATCGATCCGGTGGGTGGATCGATCGATCTCGCTTCACTGGAAACTGATTATCGTCCGTCAGAGTAATGGGAACGATCGATCCATCTGGATTTTCTGGTCTCCAACTCCGCAACTGCTTCAAATGCTCGCCAGAATGACCTGTCTTCACTAATTCGGGTATAACTCTTGAATGCACCGTTAGATTTCAAATCACCTGGAAAATCAAGCTAACATCTTCATCAAGCTTGTGTCAAAAATTTGGAAAGTTCTAATGGTGGGAAGTCTTCCATCTGAGGCCAAACATCTGACACTTCTAAACGAAACTGCATCTCCAAATGTGTGTTTAGATCCCAAAACAGCTCATTTTCCTCCGAAACAGCCTAAAACCTGTAAAGACTCGATAAAGGATTAAAAGACTCTGAAAACATACTTTGACTCTATAAAATATATGATCTAGGAAAGAAAACAAAGACTCAAAAACGATAAAAACACAACATATCAGAAACCTTTCAAACAGAAAGTTTTTTTGCTGAAGTTGCTTTGTGAAATTCTTGATGGGATCAGTTGACACCAACCTTTTCCCAGTGCAATCAGATAAAATGTATTTTCTGAATCTCATTGATACTTGGTCTTCAAGAAAGACTTTATACTCCAAGAAAATGCAAGAAACTTTTCAAGATCTGCCAATATCTCACCATATTTAAATGTAGGCCTACCAATTTGATTTGAGGCTATGAGTATCCCGTCTACAATGAGGAGATAAGAAAGGCGACATTTTTGGTCTGAAGATATTGGCTTAAGTGGATTGATTAGCATCTCAAATACATCACCTAATGTAGCATGCATGTCTTCACCTATTAGCTCTTTTCAAAAACACTCCTTGCCTTCAACATAACTTGGCTCATATTCTGTGTGGAGAAAGATCCCACATTGCAAAGATGGGAAGGGACTTGAGTAGTATATAAGAGACTTGGGCCAATCCACTCATTGCCAATTGGTTTTGAGTTGGAAGCACATGAAACTTAACATGGTATCAGAGCCCGATCCATACGTTGACCCATTAATCCGGCCCGGAAAGTGGCCCGATCACCGCCACTAATTGATGGCCCAAAGGAAGACTCAATTCTGTCGAGATAGCTATAAGAGCATTATCTCGATGGGGCGTGATGGATTCTGTCGAGATTAACGGCTAGAAGAGTCATTATCTCGAGGGGGCATGTGGAGAAAGATTCCACATTGGAAAGATAGGAAAGGACTTGAGTAGTATATAAGAGACTTAGGGCAATCCACTCATTTTCAATTGGTTTTGAGTTGGAAGCCCATGAAACTTAACATTCTGGGTCATACTCCTCAAGAAATTCGCCGCATGGCAACCCTGTTACAACACCGAATTCTAGAAGAGAAAATCTTAGAGGGTGTCTAGCAAAAACTGTCCATAATTCATACTTTTGCTTGGTCAATAACTGCCTATATAGCAAAACATGCATCAACTTGCAAGAACTAGGACACCTACTAATCAGCAGATGGAAGAGAGGGCCAAAGCAAGATTGAATAATTTTGTCGAATTCCTCTGTCCCATGGAAAACCGACCGGATAAACGAGAGAATGTCAAGTTTCGAGTAAACATTTAGCCTCGTCTAGGGATATCAGTCTATGGCAAAAAAGACGAGTAGAAAAAACTGTATCCCACAGAAAGATGGTTTCGGTGAAAACATATATGCAAGAGTGGGGTTAGTGCTAATTGGAAATAGATTGATGAGACTAGATTTATGGAAGTAAAGAAGGAGGGATTAGCTTGATACTCTCCATCTAAATCGACGGCGATTATAAATGAGAAATTGGTCGGAGACGAAGGATGGCTGACACAAATCGCCGTAACCTAAGGTCCGAATGTAGTCAGAGTATAGAAAGATGATGATAATTAGAGAAGATTACTAACGAGACTGTCGAAGTGGAACCACATAGCGAGTGATTAAACCGGAAACGAGGAATGTAACCAGGAACATCGCCGGATCTCAAATCTCCGTCGAAGTGGAAGCAAAGAATAAAGAATTCAGGGTTTTTACAGGATGCGGAAAATAGTAAAAAGATGGGGTAATGGAATGGTGAAATTGTCGCTGCTAACCGGTATCGGTTTGAAAATAGATGAGAATCGGTTTGAGGGCGTTATGGACAATTAACCTTAGCAAAGTGTCTACACCTTGAAAAGTGCCTAAACACACAAACACTTTTAAAAAAGTGTTCCATAGTACATATATCTCTAGTTTTTTGTTGAGCATGTCTTCGCAGATTCCGCTTTTTACATTACACGGTTTTCAAAAAAATTTCTAAAACCCAGTGATTTTTAAGGGCGACCTCTTATATAAGTCCTGTGGATTTTTAGTTTCCGTTTTTTTCTTAATCTTACTGTTTTTTTCTTAATCATGCTGGTCGATAGCAATGTTTGGTTTCAAATTTTTCTTCAAGGATTTATTGTTTTAAAAAATTTCTTCAAAAATCTTATGCTGCTAATTTTCAAGTTTTCCTTAAAAAATCTGCTAGTTTGCAAAAAAATTTATAATTTTCTGATGTTTAAAATCATTATACAAATGTTGTAGTAATAATAATTTTCGTTACACCAACATAATAATCTGTAATTCAATCTTGTTATATCAATAATGAAACTCTTTTTTTAACTATCAAGCGAAACTCTTATTAAGTAAATAAATTTAAAAATTAATTATCCAATGAAAAAAAAAGTTCCTAATTAGGATAAAAAATTAAAAACTAAGAAAATGGAAACATAATACTGAATAATGTAGATTCAATTAAGACTAAACAAACAATTAAAAAGAACACGTTTGCAGAGAGAGAAAGAGAAGAAGAAAAAAAAAAAAAAAAAAAAGACAGAAAAAAACTAGGAAACCCAATAAGCAGCGATCGAAGCTTTAACTCAGAAGAGCGAAAAGCTCAGACATTCAAATCCGACGGCAATACGAGAAAGCCAAATCCAAGATTTTTGGTTTCTTATAATCGAATACGAACTAAGGAACCGAACAAGAGATTCATCATTTAGGTTGGTCGGAAGTTTTTACTTCTTCTATCTCTCTCCCGTGTTGTTGTCTGAAAAATTCTGGTCAAATCTTTGGTCTCGAATCAATCTTTTAACACTTGTTTTGTCTGCTTATAAGCTTATGTCTGGCTTCTCATTGCCTTATGCTCTGTTTCTCCAATTCGAATTTCATTGTTTTGATACCCAATTCCTTGTTTTTTCTTTGCTCTGTTCCCAAAGCTTGGATCTTTTCAAACTTCACTGATCTCGATTTACTTGTATTAAATTTCGAAAATTTCAAAGCTTTTTGCTTTTGAATTGGGATTGACAATGTTGGGTCTTTCTTTGCTGGTGCAGTTTCGTGAAGTTGGCGAGAGGCTCGTTTCTTCTTTCAGAGGGTATGATTTTGGTGACCTCAAAGTTAGGGTTTTTAATACTGAATCAGAAGGTTTGAAATTTGAGGGCTTTGGTTTGAGTTGGTCTGTGGATTATGATCTTTTAGGGTTTTGGTTCTGAGGAAGATGAGATTTGGCTTTGCATTGTATGTGATTTGGGAATTGCTAAAGAGGGGAAGTTCTTCAGATACATAAATCAATTTGCATTTGAAGGAGTTTAGATTTGTTTGTAGTGAAGGAGAATAAACGTTGCGAGAGAGAGAGAGAGTGCGGTCTCTGCACTCTCCCATTGTAGAAGTATTTGAAGTAAGAGTAATCATGCAACGTTCTCAATATCAGAGGATTGATTTGTGTGAATTGAAAGAGCATATTGTGAAGAAGATTGGTGTCGAAAGATCGACAAGGTATTTTTATTACCTAGGCAGGTTTCTGAGTCAGAAGCTTACTAAGAGTGAATTTGATAAGACATGCTTGAGGTTGTTAGGGAGGGAGAATCTCTCTTTACACAACCAGTTGATCCGTTCGATCTTGAGGAATGCAACTGTCGCTAAGTCACCACCACCGGATCATGAAGTTGGTCATTCGACTAAACCTTTGGTGAATGCTTTTCAAAGTAGAGAAGATGGTCTTGAGCAAAGTGGATCTTTAATCCCTAATCATAATCAGCATGAGCCTGTTTGGTCCAACGGGGTTTTGCCCATCTCTCCGCGGAAAGTTAGGTCTGGAATGCGTGACAGGAAGAGCAGAGATAGGCCTAGTCCACTAGGGTCAAACGGGAAGGTTGAACATATGTTGCATCAGCCAGTTTGTAGAGAAGACAATAGAGGTAGTGTTGGTATGGAAAATGGGGATTATCAAAGATCAGGCAGATATGTTGCTGATGAAAGAGATGGTGAATTTCTTCGTCCCGTGGAAAAACCGAGAATACCAAATAAGGAAAAGGTTGCAACTGCGTCGATGAGAGATGATGAGAATCAAGAAGAGCAGGCTAGGCTAAATCTATCAATGAGTCCCCTTATTGCACCTCTAGGGATTCCATTTTGTTCAGCTAGTGTCGGTGGGTCCCGTAGAACGGTTCCTGTTTCAACCAGCGCTGAGCTAATTAGTTGCTATGACAGTGGTGGATTACCCGATATAGAGATGCTAAGGAAAAGGATGGAGAATATTGCAGTAGCACAGGGTCTTGAAGGGGTTTCGGTGGAGTGTGCTAAGACGTTGAATGACATGTTGGATGTTTATCTGAAGAAGCTGATCAAATCGTGCTTTGATTTGGTTGGAGCCCGGTCCACTAATGGAGATCCTGGGAAACAAACTATAGGCAAGCAGCAAAGTCAAAACAAGATTGTAAATGGGGTGTGGCCAAGTAACAGTTTGAAAATACAAACTCCCAATGGGCCTTCTGATATAACACAAGATCATCATTCTGTGTCTCTGCTTGATTTTAGAACAGCCATGGAGTTAAATCCACAGCAGCTTGGCGAAGACTGGCCAACTCTCCGAGAGAGAATTTCCATGCGGTCTTTCGAGGAACAAGACTTCGAGGTGTGAAAGACATCTTCGGCATGCTCTGGTCCAATAGGGGGCAACTAATTTTGAATGCAAAAAGATTTACTGTGTAGTTCCATGATGAACCGGAAAGAGATGAAGTTATGAGTTCTGAGCTGAAAAGCACATTATGACTGCAGCAGCAGACTCAGAGCAGGTTAGTAGATTAAATGGAACTAATCTCAAAGAACCGTATAAAGATATGTGTTGTTGGTTGCCATGTTGTAAGATTAGAAGTAATTGGCAATCTCAAAGAGTTTCGAGCTTTGTGTGTAAACCCGAGGCAAATAAGGGAATTGGGTAGAGAGTTTTGGCAGAGATACTGTGCTTTTAAGTCGGTGCAAGGTACAATGTCAATCATGTAATAGCTGCAGTTTGCTCTGTATGTAACCTAGTCTTTAGCATTGTTTAGAATTCATATCTTAATAACAAATTTGACATCCGTTTTTGTTTTCTCATTTTAATGGAAATTTTCTTTTTCTCAAAGTCCACAATACATTGCCTTGTTCCTTACTTTCGACTGGTGGCTGTGTCCTATCTATTACTTGTGCCTTGGAAGTAGACTCTTTGCAAGTTTTATTTATATTAATATACTTTACCTGGAGATTTGATCCTTCGTATATGGAAAGTATTGGCGAAATGATTAAACTCTATTTGTGGCTATAAAGGGAAAATCTATGATGTTGTAAGCTGTAGCGCCCTTACTGAGTCTGCTTTCAGCCTCTAGTCCGATCCAAGCATGAAATGCTGTAATCTCTTGTCGAGAATCGGTTGAGATCTTTTGCTTTTCCTGTTGGATGGTGCTCACATGCTTGTGTTGTGTTACATATGCCATGATGAGCTTAATGGCTATGATGTTAGTTAGGACATGTTTGTCCTGTAAGTCAACGTTAAAGGATATCAAATCGGAAAAACTTACAGAGAATGAGCTTCACAGGAGTCATCTTTTGGCAAGTCTCACTTGTTGGACGAAAACTTGCTACAATGCATGTTTGACTGATGAAGCAGGCAATTATTCTGGTGAGTTTTCTTGAACATCATTACATCTGTTGTATTTCTGTACTCATGAAACAGCTTCTCGACTTTCTTTAACTATGATTGAGAAAAAAGAATCACATAGATCAAAGCAGGAAAAAATAAATGGATTTAATACTTATTCCTTTTATATCTTTGTGGAACGTTTAATTATAATAAGGTTTAGGTTTCGTTTGCGAGACGTATACAAGCTGGAAAGAACTTTGGAGGTATGGTGGAGTTAGTCTTTTGCAAAATCTGTTTACCATACCTGGTCAAGACCTTCGAAACCTTGGCCCGTCTTCTTTATTGTACCAGCTCTTTGTTCCATTTAGTCTGCTTCATTGATAGACTTGATTTGACTTCTATTGTTGTGGGATATTAGAATGATAGGAGAAAGGGCAGAAAAATGCTGCATTTGGCAACGCAAGGAATTTTGGCGATCAGAGTCGTATCATAACATGAGGGTGTCAAGAAACGAGATATTGATGTGAGCTACATCATGAAACGAGAAGACGAGAAGACGGGCCAAAATGAATGAATGAATCTTCATTTTCAGGTACTTTGATGTGAGCTACATCATGAAACGAGAAGACGTCAGGTAAATTACTGATGATGTTTTTTTCTCAAGACCTGACATATATAGTAGTAAGATGAACCTCATTTGGAGTGTTGTTAATTAGTGTCGTAGAAGCTTAGGCAACCCAGAAGAAGTGGAACTTGTGTGACATATATCCATAATTAGCTGTTTTTGGTAATGGGGAAGAAAATATTGGATTGGTTTAATAAAAATATCAAAGCATTCATAATAATCCTAAACCCATAACATATATCTTACATTTCAGCTCGATATCTTGTTTGATCCTATTGAGAGCTCTGGCAAAACCTGCAGTAGCATTCAAATGATCAAATACGATATCGAGACCCCAAATTGTAACGTCTTAAGGAATCCAAGATCCGAAATTGTGTTGAATCAGGGAACAACTCCAAAGAGAGAAGAATATTGAGAGATTGGTTGATGTTTCAATCTAGTAGCTTGCTTGTCTTTTTAGACTAGTATTAAGTCACAACATCGTAACCACAAACATCTTCAACTACTAATATTAAATTGCATATACAAGCAAACTCCGGTAAGACGAAAAACCCTCCATGACACTCAAATTCCCAACCAAATTGAAAAAAAAAAAAAGAACGAAACCAAAGAGGTTCACAAGGAGGAGACCAGAACATGACATGTTTAAACAATGTCGTGTTCCTAACAAAATTGTCTCTGTAAACAGTAACTGCAATTATTTATAACTATCTTGAAAATTGTCTCTTGCATCCATATAACCACAAACGTGGACTCATGTGTAACCATTAGTTTCTCGAGACTCTCAACCATCCACCGTCCCATGTCGTAATTATGCGAATGTGACCTTTTATCAATCATTCCAACTACATTCATGGATTTACTTTCTTTTTTCCAATTCTTGATATATACTTAAACATTCATACCAAAAGAAAAAAATCTTGATATATGTTTCTTCAACCTATAATTCCGCAATCACCATAATCTAAACCATTTCATCTTTCTTGAATCTGTCTATCAACAACAATGGCAGAACAAGAAGTTGACGAAACAAGAACAAAAACTCAGCCATTGATCCCAGGTTTACCAAATGATATCGCTGAGCTTTGTCTTCTTCGTCTTCCTTACCCTTACCATGCTCTCTTTCGCTCTGTTTCATCTTCATGGAACAAAACCATCACAAACCCTAGATTCCTCTTCTCCAAGCAATCTCTTTCTATCTCTTCTCCTTACCTATTTGTCTTCGCTTTCAACAAATCAACGGCTAAGATGCAATGGCAATCCCTCGACCTCACATCTGGCCGTTGGTTTGTCTTACCTCCCATGCCAAAGTCTTTCAACCAAATCTCGTCTCCTCACGCACTCTCATGCGCGTCGAGTCCACGTCAGGGAAAGCTTTTTGTCCTCGGCGGCGGAGACTTAAACCGCTCCGCCGTTGTTTACACCGCTTTAACGAATCGTTGGTCGTGTATTTCTCCGATGATGAGTCCGAGAACGTACTTCAACGCCGGGAATGTTAACGGCAAAATCATGGCCGTTGGTGGGAGTGTGGGCGGAAACGGAGAAGCGACGACGGAAGTTGAATCGTACGATCCAGATAATGACACGTGGACGGCTGTGAAGAAAGTGCCGATGGTGTTGGCGAAGTATGACTCAGCCGTGATCGGGAAAAAGATGTGTGTAACGGAAGGATGGGCGTGGCCGTTCATGTTTCCACCTATGGGACAAGTGTATGACTCAGATGAAGACACGTGGCGAGAGATGAGCAGTGGGATGAAAGAAGGGTGGACGGGTGTGAGCGTCGTGATCCGCGACAGGTTGTTTGTGATATCGGAGCATGGTGATTTTCCGATGAAGGTGTATTGTTCAGATGATGACACGTGGAGGTATGTGAGTGGTGAGAAGCTTCCTGCGGATAAGATGCGGCGTCCTTTCGCCGTGACCGGGGAGGATGATCGTGTGTTTGTGGTGGCCGGTGGGCTTAATGTAGCGGCAGGGAGAGTGAGTGAGGGACAAAATGGGGAATTTAGTGTTCAGTGGAGGATGGTTTCGTCTCCTAAAAGTTCTACTCAATTTTCACCTGCTAGTTGCCACGTCTTATACGTCTAATATGTATTTTTCTTTCTTTTTTTCCACAAAATAGTGTGTTAATATTTTTTGTTTCAAAAATAGATTGTTGTTAGTTCTTAATCTTATTGTTGAAACCTTTTATTTACAGAACATTAATTTAGTAATACTATATGAAATTTAATCTATTTTATTGGTAACAAAATCATTGGTCGAAAAATTGACCAAAGTTAATAGGGTTTTCTAATATTTGTATATCTGGTAGTACGATTGCGCGAAAACGTATAGAAAAAATTATGCATAAAGTTTTTTTTATCAGATCTACTTTGTGATGGATGATACTAATGAATTTATCAAAAATAATGAAAAAGAGGAAATATTATGCTTGAATTCAGCTTTTACTCTATTTAATTTTATGATCAGTAATTGTGACGCAAAAAAAAAGGAAATTATAAGAAGAAGAAAATCAGTAATTGGGGCATCAAAATCAAGAAATTATTATTGGTAGAACCGGAGATCGACCGAGATTGACGGTCTGAGAAGCTCAAGAATAAGGGAAATCATGAAGAACAAGAAAAATGTAGAAGATTATCGTATCTTAGTTTATGAATATTTACATTTATTTCTAAAATATAATTTACATTTATCTTTATTTTAATTTAGGAAATTAAATTTAATATTGATTTTTGTATATATCGATGTTTTTTAGAACATTAATCTTATGAGAGTCTATTATAATTCTTTCTAAACACTTTTGTGTTCATTAATCTCATCAATTTATTAATTATAAGATGTCTTTATATGGGATTACTTTCAAATGGTGGATTGGATCACAAACTAGCATTATCAACTATGACTTCAAAATTAGTGAAAACATATTAACAAACGTTGGTTGGTAAAAAATGATTACTTAACAGGTGGAAAGAAACAAAAAAAATGGTTTTGATGGAAGTAAAATTATTAGAAATTTAAAACCAATATCGGTGGACGCTTATAATGACAATTGGACTAAAAATGTGATAAATACTTTTTTTTTGGTAGGGAAAATGTGATAAATACTTTATAAAATTGATGGGGAATTTTTTGTACAAGTGTATTTAATGTTTACTTTATTAATTTATCTACTTGGAGTATGATTTTGTGTGGTTAATCGAGCATTCTCTTCGACATTTCTTTTATTTCATCTTTAATGGTTCAGAACATTATTTCTGATCCCTATCAAAAATTGTTGTGTGCAAACAATTTAGCTGACTAACCAATTCTTCAGCTTTACACAATTATTTTTCCAAATCTTATCTTAGAGCCATATAGTGCTTTTAAACAAGTTTTGAAAATACTTGTCAACCAATATCACAACTTCTTTTACTCGCTGCTCTTTGTCCAACAATATCTTAATTTCTCTTACTCACTCTTATTGTTGTTCAACCTTGTTAATAACGTCGTTTTTTGTTGTTGTTATTATTATTTTTATTATATAGTACTCTTTGATCATGGCTATAGAATGTTTTTGACACTCTGTGAATCTGTGGTAAAGAGAGCCAAGCTACAACTGTGATCGACATCAAGATGACAAGAACATAAGGCAATTGAAAACTGCCCCTACATATTAACCTGACTTTGAGGAAAATATATGGGTTTTTACTTTACCTTATGGGTGTTTGCTTTGAAAGTGATACAATAAAAAGGTCAAATAGTGTTTATATAAATAATTACATGATCAACAATTTATTAAAAATTAGTCAATACATGTTAATATAATTGCAACTTTAACATAATCCATTAATTTTATTATATATAATTGAATATTTTTCATTATGAAAAATATTTCTATATTAAATTATTAATATACTTATTTTATATATTAAATTGATTATTAATAGTAATGTTCTCTTCAAAATTCAACAATTAAATATATATATATATATATATATATATATTTTAAAATATATTTTTTTACCAGAATTTAAATACTATAAATATTTCATACATAATTAAAACTAGTAAATGTAATAATATGAGATAATTTTGTAATCTTAAAAGACCAATATAGCATGCATACTATATTTTTTGAAATTCTTTATTTTTATTTTTAACAACATTCGGTTAGCCTAGATTACATCTCATATATCATTTGCGTACTATACACATCTGCATTTGTGTAATAAACCCTCTGAAAGGGTATTTGAAATTGCTATTGGGACTTTTCTAATACGTTTTTCATTTCTACGTTTGTAAAATTAATCTATTAGAGTGATCGTTATTCATGAACCTTATCCTACAAATATATCTTTGGTTTCGCTTTATTTTCTTCCAAAACAGCAATCTTTTTTGTTTTGAATTTGTAAAATCTTTTCACTGGCTAAATGCCTAAATCTAACCAACCAATTACCTTTCCTTTTTGTCGGCAACCAACCAGATGTAATTGGACTGTAGTTTCGATAATAATAATAATAAAAAAGGGTAAAATATAGGTTTAAATAGTTGGCACAACATCACTCCTTGCGTATAACAAAATTTAATTTGAGAGGACCTAATCTTTTTCTTGACAACCTAACATATCCTCTTAGACAGTTCATAATTGTATATTAATATTTAAAAGTTAAGACTAAATATTATCCACACCAAAAAAGAAGAAGAATTGTCTTTTGGGATTAGGAAAAGTCTTAAGACTGCTACTACTAATGAATAGATTAATAATAATTATTCCTAACAAATCAAATCTTCCACCACTTGTTGTTATCACTGAAACTTCCTCTAACTCTCCCTTAAAAAAAACAAATTCACAAGAGAAGAACAAATTTAAAACAAGTATTAAAAGAAACAATGTTACTTGATTGATCATTCATCTTCATCATCACCATCACCATCATCTTCCTCTTGCAAACTACTTAGACAGAAACAGCTTCGAGTCTGAGCCATCAAATCTCTTTTATTCTTCATCATCATCATAATCTTCCTATGGTCATCACCACCATCATCATCCTCATAGTCATCATTATGATGATCCTCTTCATTAGGTTCTTGGAGTGCAAGTAAAGGCATTGAATTAGGGTTTTGCCACGAGTAGAAACTCGAAGCTGACATAGATCTTCCTCTTCTCCTTAGCTTATTAGCAATAACCAATCTCCTTCTCTTGTTAAATGGATTCTCAACTTTCTCCAAATCCTTTGCGGTACTCGCAGCTTCCATTAAATTCCCAAACGATTTCGATTTCCCGACATAATGGTTCGATAATCCTCTCCTGAAAAATAACCAAACAAAACAAACAAACATATCAGCATCATCAGCATTCAGACCAAACATAACCAAGAACTAACTTGAGGGTTTCAAGATTTAACCAAATCACTAAGATTCAAAGTCTTAAATCAACTATAACAACAGATGAATCTTGCCAAGAAAAGATTAAAGATCAATTTCTTCTACAGATGAAGAACATAGTGAAAAGACAATTATAGAAACTTTGGTGAGTCATATGAAACCAAACTTACTTAATCGGGAGAGAGTCTTCAAGAGAAGAACTAAACGAATCAAGTGTTCCTCTTTGGCACGAAACGGCGTCGTCTTCTTCCTCCTCCTCGTTTTCACTGCTCTCTCCGATCGACGACGAACTATCCGACGATTCCTCCGGCGACTTACTATTATTACTCATCCGTAATCCGATCCCGATCTGCGATCCACCGCGTCCCGATTCATCCGCCAAGAACAAAGCCGTTTGAACAGCCTTATCCTGCGCCGAAACGCCGCCGCGATCTCTAACGTACGCCGCCATACCGATTCCATAAGACGATCCAACCATAACCTCCATAAAGTCTTTCCGACTACGATCCCTTCTCAGTCTTTGAATATCACCGACGGACTTAGATAATCATAAATTCGCCGGCGATGTGCGTAGGTTAAGAGCTTTAACCGGCGCACGTTAAGGAGTATACGAAGAGAGAAATAAAGGAAAAATGCAAATCAACACTGAACGAGAAAAATGGAATAAATTCTCATTTATATTTATAACGACAATATCGTATAATTATACGATTACGTATTTAATACGAATATTTATACGTATTTATGAATCGCCAACACACATGTTTCTAAATATAGAATAGTCCTAGGCACGCTAACGGCGACTTTGACGGCATTGACACGGTCTTGCTGACGTGGCGAATTTTAATTGGTTTGATTTTGGACGTTTCGGGTTACTGTCTCCGTTTAATCCGATGCATGTCGTTGTACCGAAAGTTCGGTGGTCACTATCATTCCATATCTCGACCTTATCCATTTATATGTTTCTTTTTTTTTTTTTTGGTAAAACATTTATATGTTTCTTGATTTTGTTTCTTTAAATGTTTTCAGATTTGTGATAAAAGGAAAAAATATCTTGAATAGTTATATCAATGTAATTGGATGGATATTATTCGGTTTGGAAAATTAAGATGCTGATTTTATGTTAATAAGTCAAAAGATATACAAAAATATTCGTGTATTGATTACTTTATGTATTATATGGAAAACTACTATATTTAAAAAGTATATTTAGTACTATCTGAATGATTAGTTTAGTACAAGTGGACAAATTAAACCTTATCTCGTTTACTTTTAGTACAATTAAAACCAATATCGTTAATGATACAAAAATCTATATTATTGAAAATTCGCTAATGCTGGATTAGTGCGGAAGCAAGAACTTTGACTGGTTCAAAATGCGGATATTGGTTTATTTTATATTATTAATTACTCCCTCTGTATTTGAAAAAATGTCGTTTCAACTGTTTTTGGGTGAATTAAGAAAGGGCACAGAATTACAAAACTAACCTTATGAGAAACGATTATTTACAATTATATTTTTGGTATATGTAGTTTTGGTAATTTAGACTGATTAATTATGATCAATTAATTGGGGGTAATTTAGGAAATTTTATGCAAAAGTTGTTAAAATGACAACTAATTAAAAACACAGAAAAAATGCTAGAACGACATTTATTCAAATACGGAGGGAGTAGCATTACTTTGCTGAGTCATAAAAAATTAATTAGCAACCCAAAAAAATCTATTTTTACAACATCTTATGAGCAGATGAGATCAAATTATTGTATGATCCAATCGTAAGATTTTAAATGTTGATTTTTATACAATTCAAAGCAATTAGGTTTTGTTTCATTCATGAGTTAATATAGATCATATGATATATGAAGGATATCATTAGACCAATTAGATAAATCTAACCTTATCTCTTTAAGTGATAATCTTGTTTATGAAATGTGGCTAAGTTTTTTTTTTTTTTTTTTTTTTTTTTTTTTTTTTTTGGGCAAATGAAATGTGGCTAAGTTAAGTCTGTTAATTGTGCCTAAAGGGTATCTTTCTGTCTTGCTTTACCTCTGGCAATTTATTTAAAAAATTCAATGGTGGACTATGAAACATTTTTTAATATATTATTTTTGTCTTCCATTCATTAAATTAATTACCAAAATCTGTTTAGCTCTTAATGTTAATAATGTATTTCCTCTTGTTTATAATTACGTTGTTAGACTTTAGATCTAGACGATATTGAAAAAGAATTGGTAGTTTGACTTGTATATATCGAATATGTGAACTAGCTGTTTTGTTGTTTGCTAGTGACTTGATGAATGATTACCGGACTTTTTTTTAATTGAATATGTTAGTTCTGTATAGGAAAAGTAGGTTAAAATTTTTTACATTTTCTAAAAACATATAAAAAATCTTCAACTTTTTTTTGTGGGTTTTCAAACTTTCAAAATTAAATGTTAGCTTCAAAAGTAAGATTTTATAGTTTATGGGTCTGATTGGTAACCAAAAGCTGTACAAGTTTTTTAGATGTTAGCTGGAGCTGTAAGCTTTACCTGAATAGTGCAAAACTGTAAGAAATAGTTGTACAAAAAAGCTGAGAATAAAACTGTTAGTAACGCTTTTGATGAAGCTTTTGTGATTGGTAACTGTCAAAACTGTAGACCATGTACCGCTTTGATAATGGGTTACCATTCAAAGTCTATATATATGACATAACTTCTAATAGTAACAAAAGGTAATTTGCTTAATCTCAACTAAATGGTGAATAAATTTTTATATTGCAAAAACCGTAATTTTAGAAGAAAAAGAATCGCAAAGTCGAATTTTAAAAAAATAAATCATAAAATAAATAATTTTTGTTTGTTGCCGTTTTAATATAACAATTTGTTTAAATTAAAGCTGAGTTTATTAGTAATATAGTTTATTTTACCATTTATGAAAAGGTAAGAGTTTAAAAACCCACAAAAAAAATTGCGGGTTTTTTATATGTTTAAGAAGAAGCGAAGGTTTTTCTACCCATTTTTCCTTCTGTATATAACCAAAAAAATTCAAAAGTCCTTTAACATTTAAAAAAATCAAAAAAAAAATCAAAAGTTTCGTTCTTAAAACATTGGAATTGCACAAAAATGTAATAATGTGGATTGTGCATAATTGTGTTCTTAACTTCTTCTCTTTTTTAATACTTTTCGAGGAATGTAAATGAAAATTTAGAAGGAAATAGATTGTGTTTGGATTCTTTTTTGTTTTCTTGGTTGAATTAATCCGTCTGAACAATCCGTCTTGAGTCTTCCATCAATGTTATCTCAGGATAAAATGAAACTATTCATTAAGTTTCTGGTCGGTGACAGCGAAGTAAGTAGTGGTGTGCTATCGATTGTATTTTGAGATACCTTTATCTACAAAACAATTGAGTGTTGTGGAGTTTGCTGTTAGGCAGAATAACAAGTTTACAAAGTACGACTAGAGAGTTATTTTCTCAAAAAAAATTGGAGATTCCACCAAAATCGTTTGTCTGCATTTATATAATCAGATTGGTAGACACAAAATTACTTCCAACACTCATATAACCTATTTAGCCAATAAGTTTAAAATTTTTGAGTCTAGGTCTATAAAAGTTTCAACCCATCAAATAAATAGATAGGTTATATTCTCCCATAAGAAATCTCGAACCCAACCCGTTCATTTAACACCCCTAAAAATAGTTAAACCCAACCAATTAATCTAATGGACAACATTTTGCATGTATTTAGAAATACATCTGGAGGCCCAAGCCCAACCTTCTCCCACTTATACTCAGGCCGACATTTGGTGTCGGCAACGATAATTTATTAATGGAGAAGTTGAAGAAGAAGACTCATATGGGGTTCAGAGAGTGATGCCAAAAATACGAGAACTAGACAGACCCGTGAGTGATATCAATTATTTTACTCTCCGACAATCAGACAAAAGGGAAACACGCTTACCATCAAATACCTCTTTACTCAAATCAAATGTGAAACCTGCTCTCCATTTTTCAGCTACTTCTGGAGCCAAGTTTTTGTATCAGACGCATCCCAATATGATAAGTTTCACTTCCCAAGTATTTGGTCTTTTCTAGCATCTATATTGGATTTATCTAAAGAAAACTATACACTAAAAATGGTTAGCAAAAAAATAACACTTTGCTCTAAGTATTAACTTATGTCCTCTTTTAAAACCAGCCTTCACAAATCATAATTAGAGTTTAGAGTCAAGTTAAGTTTGTTTGCTTATGTGATTTTGTTTTTTATCTTATCAATTGTTAAACCGCTAAACATTTTCTTTTGACTATATTGTTTATTCAGTCGATAAATATCTTTATTTAGACTATAAAGTTCATGACTTTTGTAAAAAAAAAAGACAAACTCACACAATTAATCATGGAATCCAGCAAGGTCCAATAAAAGAAAAAGAAAAACACCATCAAATTCCTTATTAACTCATCACCAAACACATTTCAAATTAATCAAAACACTAGACACAATAAATTTCAAAACAATGTCGACTTCTAAGACCATAACCTTCACTCTCTTCATAGCAACACTACTCTCGTCCTGCAACGCAGCCGCAAACGCTACAACGCAACCGCTATTCCCAGCGATTCTAATCTTTGGCGACTCAACAGTCGACACAGGCAACAACAACTACCACTCACAAACAATCTTCAAAGCTAAACATCTTCCTTATGGAATTGATCTCCCAAACCACAAAGCTAGTGGAAGATTTACAAATGGGAAAATCTTCTCCGACATAATCGCAACAAAACTCAACATCAAACAGCTTGTTCCTCCCTTCTTACAACCAAATCTCTCTGACCAAGAAATTGTAACCGGGGTCTGTTTTGCATCAGCCGGTGCGGGTTACGATGACCGTACCAGTCTCTCGACTCAAGCAATCGGTGTCTCGGACCAACCAAAGATGTTCAAGAGTTATATTGCCCGTCTTAAAAGTATCGTAGGAGACAAAAAAGCTATGGAGATCATAAACAATGCTTTGGTGGTTATAAGTGCAGGACCTAACGACTTCATCTTGAATTATTATGATTTTCCTTCAAGGCGTCTTGAGTTTCCTCACATATCTGGTTACCAAGACTTTGTGCTTAAAAGGCTTGACAATCTCGTGCGGGTAATGTCTTTAACATTTGCTCAAATTATACCTCTACAACAAAACCTTTTTTTCTGATGGATTTTATTTAGTGATTTTGAAATTTATTACTAAACTATAGCAGTGTTTTTTGATGGAATAGCAACAAGTTTGCAATGAAAATATGAAAAATTACATGTTAATAACTTAGTTAAAATACTCTATAATGCATTATTCGACACAAATTAGCGATGAAGTTTTTAGGGCTTAGTGTATAGGGTTTAGGGTTCCCACTCGTCTTGCTAATCTTTCTAGTGTGTGTGCAGGAGCTTTACAGTTTAGGTTGCCGGAAAATTATGGTAGGAGGTTTACCGCCAATGGGTTGTTTACCGATTCAAATGACTGCTAAATTCCGCAACGCTCTAAGGTTCTGCTTGGAACAAGAGAACCGAGACTCTGTCTTGTACAATCAGAAACTTCAGAAACTATTACCTCAGATCGAAGCATCTCTTACAGGAAGCAAGATCCTTTACTCCAATGTCTATGACCCGATGATGGACATGATGCAAAACCCAAGCAAATACGGTATAGATACAATATTTTTCTTGTTTTGCAAGTCATCCTATGCGATAAATATTGACCAATGATTATTTATGTTCCTTCAACTAAAACAGGGTTTAAAGAGACGAAGAGAGGATGTTGTGGAACAGGGCATTTGGAGACAAGCTTCATGTGTAATGCTTTTTCTCCAACGTGTAGGAATCACTCCGAGTTTTTGTTCTTTGACTCGATTCATCCATCGGAAGCTACCTATAACTATATGGGCAATTTTCTAGATACTCAGATCCGTTTGTGGCTTGAGGCCTAAGTCATAATTATATTGGCCTAAATCAGTTCACTTTCACTTGTTGACAAAACGAAAGAAAATATCAGTTAATTAAGTTAAAATAAAATAAATATATAAAACCTCTCGCAAAAAAAAAAAAAAAAAGTAATATATTTGTGCTCAGATAATTTATTATGTCGTCAAATTATACACATACTAGATAAGGCTTGCGTAAATACGCGGGTTAGAAAATAAAATAAATATAATTTTTATCGATAATATATGAAATCTAAGTAATAACCTATATAATTTTTTGATCTTATATATGGTAATTTTTTTAAATCGGATTTGAGCCTCACATATTCCATTTTCCAATACAATTTAACTATCTATACCATCATAATAAACCATAATTTAATATTTATGCACTTAATGAATTAGAGCTAAAAAATTATATCAAACACAATTTATACATAATATCAAATTTATATCTTCTTTTTTTTTACATCAAATCTATATCTTAGTTAGAATTAAAAATAATTTAGAAATTAACAAAACAAAATTATTAGAAAATTAAAATATAATTCACAAAGAAAATTGGAAATCCAAAATTTACCTTTTCTTAGTTTTAATTTGATAATTAAAAAAAATTTCTTTACCCTTTTTTAAATCTAAGTATATATTTTACATTTGAAATTTTTAATATTTATGTTAACATAATGTCAAAATCTAATTAGTTGTAATTTTTTACACTTGTCAAAATCTTATTGAAATAATTGTCACATGTCGTGATCCTATGAGTTATTAACTTTGAAAACCATACTTTATATAATAAGATATACACACCGAATCCAATTCCATGTCTAATTGGGTTTTCGAAAATTTGTCTTCTTGTTTTTTTTTTTTGGGTTAAAGGTTTAAATGTTGTCCTCTAGTTCTATAAAACGTGAGAATTTCAGTTTCCTAGTAGAAAGATGTAAATACTAATAGACTTCTCAAATAATCATATGTATCATGAAAATATTTTCTCTAGTTTTAAGGTGTTCACATCATCAAAAAAACAAATTGCATTACACGTTATTTATAAAGAACACATGATATTTCTTAGAAAAATATTCTATTCAGTTTAATATCTCTCTTTATCATGTTATTTTGTAACAATACACGTTTTTTTTAGTAAGATCATATGTGCTTTCTTTTAAAAAAATATGATTTTTTTTAGTAATACACGATTTTTATTAAGATCACGTGATTTCCTTATGAAATTAAAGATTCCATTAACGTTAAATTTTTCTATAACAATGTTTTTTCTTAAAAATCACTACATTTTTTAAAGTATTATATCGTTTAGTTAAATATAACATGTAAAATTTATATGTTACATGCTATTTTGAAAAATCTCACGAAACTGTCTCGCCTATTGTTGATCTCGCAACAAACAAAATATGGTTTTGTTATTTCACTTGTTCTGACAACGTGGGTTCATGGCTATTTTGCAACAAAAATCTTTCTCTCTGCTATTTTCTTAATTTCAGTGTTTTATTTGGCTATTCATTAATATTACCCTGTAATCAATGTGTATACTCATTTAAGTCTTAGGTTCCAACGAATTTCAGCGAAATAATATTAATTTACTGTGAAAAATATTTATTTAGAAGACAATGTAATCATTTTTTTTTTCAATTTGAAAGCTGTATTAAATTAAAGAAATATAATCTTTTCCCAACAACAAAATCATAAAAAGTATTAAAGAAAAATTTTGTCAAAACAAATTTTTAATTGATATTCATTTTATATTTGGTATCAAATGTAAAATACACTATTTGGTTTATTAGAAATAAATACACTAATTTGTTGTGGACAATGTGTAAATTTTTTTTGAAATGTTTATAGTTTACATATAAGGTGCAAAATAACAAAAATAGAAAATCTATATATATAATGGGAGAGTTATCTCTCCATCTAGGGTGTCCACATCATCATCCAAGTCATCCTATCTTGATTTTGTGTGGACTCCACATATTTTATTTATTAAAACAAAAAATATTAAAACTACAATTAATTCACACATTTTGTAATTTATATTATTATATTTCATTAATAAAATTAAAAGAGAAAAAATTAAATATTAGAAAACGAAAAAAATAAATTTATAACACAAAATATAAAAATTTTGAATAGAGATTGAATAAATATAAAATTAGATAATTGTATCTTAACATATAATGAGTAAAGATTCCTAAATGACAAGAGATATGAAAAAAGAACTTATCATATATTTTTTTCTATATTTTAGTGATAAAACAATCATTTATAAGAGTTACAATTACTATATTAAATTTAGAGGTAAAAAGTAATCCATTTCTGAAAAATACACATTTAAAATTAAAAAAATAGTTAAAAATTTTTTAATGTTAAAGTATCAATTCATGATACTGATTAAAAAAAAAGTCGAGTACATATTATTTTTTTTTTTTTTAACATCAAATCATAACTTTATTAATGTGAACCAAAGATTACATTGTTAAAACATAAGGATATAAACACAATCAAATAGATTTGTAACGAAAAAGCAAAAAAGTTCAAGCGCCGCAATCCGAATGATATGCTTAGTTGTTTTCGTCGTATCCGTCAATCTTGTGTGACTCTCTAGTTTGGGAAACATCTTCTTTTTATCGATGCACCATCTTTTACGCTTTCGAAAGTCAAAGTCTGCGATCCATCCGTTACATCGCAAGACCCTAGATTTGGGAACTCTCCTGAAGAAAGAGATATGAAGTTTTGTGATTGTAGCGTAAACCCATACTTGTTGTTGATCTGATCTTCTGATTCGCATCATAATCGCATCTCCATCCTCCGTTGTGGGTTGATTCCATGGCGGTTTTCGTGGTGGTCGTTGACTCATTAACAAATCCAAAGAGATTTGTATCAACCATCGAAAAGCCACGAAACAGTGGTCTTCGGAGACTACCATAAAACTAACAAAATATGTTAGTTTCGATAAAAACTCGGTAATACATACCGGATATGCCTCGGCGACTTCGCCGGAAAAGACCTTCACCACGGAGGACCGGATGAGACATGGTATATAGACTTGAGACTCCCACAAAACGGTTCCTTTTTCATCGACCAGAGGTATTACCGTCCCATGAGACGGGTTCGCTTCTGCCTTCGGATCTGATATCCACTTGACATGAAAGTGGTGAATGTTTGTCGCCGGTGTAAGCACGAACACGGATAAAGTCACCATCCGAAGGAAAACCATAGATCGGAAGAGATACCGGTGGAAGAAAGTGTCGTCCATCCAAAGAAACAGAGACAGAAAGTAGAACAAAATTATATTATTTATAATTATAATATAATTACATTAATAAAACTTTCTATATTATAAGTCTTTTCTAAATTAAAAAAGAGAAATTGTTAAAAATGCTCATTTTTCAATACTTCTTTTCAAAAATGTCCCCTTTGAGAGTCCATTTTTAAGTTTGCCCTCTTTTAATTTTTAATGACCATTTTACCCTTATTTGAAACAAAATTAGGTCCACAAAATATAAAATATTTTTTGGCGGGAAAAGTGATTCCGCAATTTTCCCGCCAAAACACTTGTAAAAACCATTAAAATACCTTGTAAAATTTTCCCGCCAAAAATTTTTTTTTGCAGGAAAAGTGATTCCGCAATTTTTTTGGCTAATTTTTTTTGGCGGGAAAATTTTTGGCGGGAAAAATTTACAAGGTAAAAGTTTTACAAGGTACTTATAAGGTTTATAAGGTATTTATAACTTGTAAAACCTTATAACTTGTAAAAGCTTATAAAATAGCTTGTAAAATCTTATAATACTTATAAATACCTTATAAATACGTTGTAAAACTTTTTAAAATACATTGTAAAACCTTATAAATATCCTGTAAAAAACTTTTAAAATACTTAGTAAATTTTTCCCGCCAAAAAAATTGCGGAATCATTTTTGGCGGGAAAAAATTTTACAAGGTATTTTAAAGGTTTTACAAGTGTTTTGGCGGGAAAAATTGCGGGATCACTTTTCCCGCCAAAAAATATTTTGTATTTTGTGGACCTAATTTTGTTATATTTCCTTATATATTTGTGATATCTTTTATTAAAAGAAGGGTAATTTAGTTATTTTGTACATAAAAATGGGTATTTTTAAAAATGGACAGCCAAAGAGGGCATTTTTGAAAAGGGGTATTAAAAAGGAGGTATTCTTGTGAGTCTCCCATTAAAAAAGTGGTGGGTTTAAAAAAAAAATCAAATGAATACCTAAAAACTAAAAACTAAATATTAATCAGTGTTTATGAAATTTTAACGTAGATCAAAAAGTTTAAGGTGATTTGAAATAAAACAAAAACTATCCTAAACATCACAAATAAAAAAAAAAAAATCCAATCGAATACGAAACTATGTAATAATAATATTTGTGAATGCTATTTGGAAATTAGAATAGTATTTGCCATATTTGCCCTATTTTTTAATCAATCAATTAAACATTCCATCAAAAAAAAAAAAAATAGAATAGTTATGGTATATTGAAGAGTTTTTAATAAGAAGTAAAAATAAAAGATTAAAAATGTATTTTAAAATTTGAATAATTTATATGAATTCGTAAGTTACGTTACGAAAATCAACATTAAGAATACTCTATAAAATCATAATATACGTCAAATTATATATGTGAATTTGTTTTTTGCATTTTTCAAACGGTCAAAATAAAGTGCAAAATTTGATGTTGAAATTTGATGTTTGTGAATATGAATGAGTCCATGTATGAAATTTGTAGTCTTTTTTTTTTCTTTCGTCAAACACCATTTTATTAAGTAATTGGGCGGAGACTTTCTTCTAGAGAGAGCCAATCCAGAGCCGATGTGCTTACATGGGAGAATAGGGAACCTCGTGCTCTTGCTTTTTTGCGAGGCAATCCGCACGGACATTGTTACAACGAGGAAGAAATCTAATAGAGAAAGAGGGGAAAGAAAGCTTCAAAAGCTTAAAATGTTGTAATTCTACTGCTAAAGTAGGCCAATCAGAAGGGTTATTCAAAATGGTAATTAGCTCAGAGCAGTCAGTGGCGAAGCCAAAACTCGTCTTCGAATCTGAGATGAGGCATTCCATCGCCCAAAGAAGGGTTTCGAATTCGGCTTGCAGAGGCGATAGTCTCCGACGAGAACTTTTCAATCCCAGTAAGATAGGGGTTTCATTATCCATAACAATCCACCCGTGCCCACTGAGAGTGTCCTTGGCATGCCAAGAAGCATCAATTTGGCATTCAGGTGGAGCATCTCCTGTGAATGTAAGATCAAAAGGGATCCTCACTAATTCAACGAGGGGTTCCTCCTTAGTATTTGCCGCCTTCCAATCTTTCGCCTCTTGAAAGGCATGATCTAGCATATTTTGAGGAGATTCTCGAATATTTTCGAAAATGATGCTATTTCGAGCCTTCCATAGATACCAAAGTAGACATGGGAAAAAATGTCTAATTTCCTCTCCAATCATCATCCCTTTTGCTCTCCAGAACAAAATTAAAAGTCCAAATTTGCGAAAAGGGACTGACTAGGGAAGCAGGAAGGTAATGATGGGATCGTGACAGAGCCCAAGTTTGAAGGGCTGGTGGGCATTCAAAAAGGAGGTGATTGATTGTTTCTTCCTCAGCGCCACATATTGGGCAGTGCTTCTCCTTACCGATGTATGAAATTTGTAGTCTATAAAGCAATTTTACATGCACCAAACATTGTCAAAGAAACTATATGACAAATATCTTCCGAGATTTTTTAATGTTCACTTTAATAAAAAGATCATGCAACTTATAAAAAAAAAGAGTATTGAAAAATACAACTGAAAAATATATGATCTATCTTGAGAACTAATTCATAGTCGAGTATATTATATGTGAACCAATATAAGGTGAAAAGAGAGTAGATGTCCGGAGTCGACGAGTGAATCATAGAAAATAACAAGAAAAATTGTAGTAAAAAGTGTGAAAAAATATTTACTACTATGGAAAGATAATGAAAATGAGTAAATTAGATTTTTCAAAAATTCACATTGATAAAAAATTTAAACTAAAATCCCGCGCAACGCGCGGATACATAATCTAGTAAATACAAATAAGCAAAAAAATAGAGAAGTTGTCGTTGTGTGCAAAATGAGCAACAACACAAATGTGGCACATTCTGGATATGATTTGGTATCTCTGTCCGTTTGTTACATAGGCTCTGTTCGTTTCTGAAACATAGCGACTGTGTTTAACGACTCAAAAAACACTGTATTTTTTTTAATTAGGATCGCTAGATTTAAAAACCAGCGACAAATAAAAAGACGTGACGATATAAATGGTGAAGGATGAGATGTTGCCGTTGATCACCAGCTGAATCAGCGACTCCACCTCCGACTGTTTTCGTTGTTTATAGATAAAAAATGTCGCTGGATTTTGATGCTCCACTCCCAAATAAAGGTATCGCTGGCAATTGGTTGCCGAACAGGCCCATAGTTTCTCTTTTGGCGTTCATGAATGTACATGCTATGTTAGACCTACCCTAAGTCCAGTGTATTTTCTCTCAAACGAAATAATAAACAATAAGATAACAGAAGAGTATATAAAAATGCAAAGGGATTGAATGACGGAAAATATAACTGAAAATTGAAAATTTACCTATGTTTTACTTGTAATTTATCTTTTGTTTTGCTCATATTTTATATAAGTTTTTCTTTAAAAATATATTAGCAAACTTTATATATTGGTAATTACTATAACGTATTAACAGAATTATACAAAAATAACTTATCAATAATACATTATAAACCTACACTATGATATGGTTTCATATTTTTGACAAAAAAAAAACGTGATTTATCTTTATTAGGAATTAAACTTGGTATTGCTTTACATTTTTTAGGTGGAACATAGCAATAATTATTAGAATATAAAATTAGAGAAAAACTTACATAAAAATAGTCAAACAAAAGAACTTACCATGTGGACAAAAAAAAGAAAGAGAACTAACCATCAATTATAAAACAATAGTAAACAAGTACAAAATTATAACACAAAAAAAAAATTGAGAAATAAAAACTACAACAGAAGCTGACGTAAATTTGTTTTTAATAAAGTGTGTAAAGGAAGGAACCTCAACCTACCAAGTAGTGGCGCATTAGCAACTCAATAAAGCTATTATATGTGGTGAAAGTAACAAACTCAATAAAGTTATTGGTCAAAAGCTCACGAAAAATGTGTTGGAGCAGATTCTGAAACCCGTCGAGTGCACCATCGAAGGTCTGTTATTCGAGGATCACGTCGATGCCTAACTACTATCGCGTCTAATCGTTTTGTCTTTGACGACTTTGGGCTTGACTGGTTTAAACGCAGTGGTTGCGGTTGCGGTTGTGGGAGTTTGCGGAAGCGGGCGGTTGCGGTTTCAAGCGTTTTTTAGCGTTTTGACCGACTGGTTTAGCGGTTGAAAACGGGTGCGTTTGCGGGAGATTTACGACTGGTTGATCAGCGGGTACGATAGCGGTTAAACCAAAATTTACCAAAATAAATTTAATATATGATTATAAAAAATTATAAAACACCAGAAACTATAGTTATGAAAAGTATAAATTTTTCAAAAATGATTAATGATTAAAAACCATAAATAATTATTCATATAAATTTTTATATTGAAAACAAAAATAATTATTTATATTAGAAAATTAAAGTTAAATAATAATTATATTTTTAGAATTAACGTGAATATAAATCAGACATGATGATATATATTTTAATTTATTTATTTTCCTTTTTTAGTTTATTTCCTTTTTTACACCAACCGCAACCGCCCGCAACCGCAAACGCTTGCGGGAATGAACTTTTGAAATCCAGCGATTTCGAGCGGTTCGAAGCGGTGTGGAGCGGTTTCTATGATTGGTACCAACCGCTAGCAACCGCAACCGACCGCTAACAACCGCTAGGCGGGTGCTAGCGGGAGAACCAATCAAGCCTTTTGTCATCGTGAAGACGTGTGGTATTAGAATGTCCCACATTGTTTGGGATTAAGATCTTTGGGTAATATATATAGGATGTGACAATCCTTAACTCTTGAGCTAGCTTTTGGGTTAAGTTAGGCCACAAACCTAATATGGTATCAGAGCCCAAGGTTGGCCCAACAAACAAATTCTCACAAAAATGGTTTTCCACCTATGTGGCCCATATAAGTGGCATGTCTTGTTGTATTTCCGAGATGTTGGGCTTGGGCTGTTTCCGTTGGACCGTTTCCCACCCACATCTCGAGGAGGCCTATTAGAATGTCTCACATTGCTTGGGATTAAGATCTTTGGGTAATATATATAGGATGTAGCAACCCTTAACTCTTGAGCTAACTTTTAGGTTAAGTTAGGTCACATTCCTAATATGTGGAAATACAAAAATTTTCGAGCTTTGTGAGAAGTCGTTATAGGAAATAATCATTTTCCTACAACAATATACTATGTAGGTACTCATCTAAGTTTTCAGGTCTAACGAATTTCACTAATATAATGTTTATATAGGTGATAATATGCGGTTGGCTACGAACAATTCGCTCTAATTTATCTGTGTTTACATTCGCACTTCGAGGAAGCAAAGATAAAGAAAAATAATCAAACTCATCATTGTCGCTCTGAATCAAATATTTTTTTGCTTATGTTTTACTTTATATCCAATTTTTTCATAATATATTTATAGCAATATTCATCCTCCTCTATTTCAATTTGCAGTATTTTTTACGATCCAATAGGTCAAATGTACGGTATTCGAGGAGAAGTGGATCAAATGTACACATATTGAAAAGAATCGCGGAATAGTCATCCTCGACAATAAGTAATCTACTTTGTAGACCTAATAAATTGTGTAATATAATGACGTACTGATGGTCATATATATAAACGGTCAAAATATTTAAAATTACTTAGATAAAAGAAATTATCTTTCTTATTTTCTTGTATATATAATAAGGATTCAAAAAATATCAGAATTTCTAATATTAGTTTGTAAATATATAAAGAGAATGAATGCTTACTAACGAGTCAGTTTTCTGGGGTTCGTCCTAGTATACAGGGGCGGATCCACGTTGATGGAAAGGAGTGCAACTGTACCGGGTAAAATATAAAAGGTGTTGATTTTTTATTGAATATATTGATATCAGGTAGTCCAGTGGTTAAGAATGCACTCTTAATTCATGAGGTGTAGGGTTCAATTCTCTACCAATGCATTATTTTGCACCGCCTAAAATTTTAGGCTGGGTCTGCTACTGCTCGTACATCAACCTCGAGACAACAACATCAAAACAGATTTGCTAACAAGTAAAGCTATAGAATGAAAACTATTTTTTCTCTCATCAACACCTGTTCCTTATTGGTTTTTCGATACAAATCATCTATTTGTTAATCAATAACTGAATGCACGTTTGTGCCAAAAATAAAATGATAGCTTACACAATGGCAAAATAATGTCGAAATAGGTTTATCAAATATTACACCCGTCTTAGAGAAATTAGCCGGGCCATAAAATTAATTCAAAGCTTTAACTTATATAAAAAAAAAAATAGCGAAAAAGTTATTAATACTATTCCTCAAATTATATACTAGATTTTGATCCGCGGTACACCGCGGGATGATTTAATTTTAAAGTTAGTATAAAAATATTTTGTAAATTGTATCTTCTTATAACATATTTATTTATATTATAGTTTACAATTGTTATTAAGTAACGGTATACCACGAGTCCACGAAACAATTATTAAAAAAAATATTGACGAAATGTTACCATTTATGGCAATATATCTTTCCGTATGTTTTAAAGATTTCGAGATTTTGTAGTATAAAAAGAATTTTTTTTTTTCTTAATAAGTATAAGAAATCCAAAATTTAGCAAAGATGAGATTTGATAGTTTCCAAGCTAAGATTTTGTAGTGTTCCAAATCTAAGATTCTTAGATTATGAATGGATTATTTACGAAATCGTTATAATGTGGCCAGATTTTGGTTTATATACAAATGTAGTTATAATGTTTTTCTTCGAAAAGTTAGAACTCCTCCAAAAAATGGGATGTTAAGTATTCGTAACATATATAGAAAGGAGATTATCTTATTTATTTAAGTAAAAAATTTATGAAAGATGTAAAGATTTTGTAGTTTTGAATTCGAGATTCTTGAACCAAATGTATATATTTTATCATTTAAATATAAACATAAATATAAATATAAATAAAAAGATTGTTTACCCATCCGCTAAAAAAATTTTATATAAATGTATATAAAGAAAAATATAAATATAAAAATATAGTAATATAAGATAAACAAAAAGTGTATGTTTTTAATTATTAATGGAATATATGGATGTATAAGACTAATGGCAAATTCATGTAAATAGTCTAATAAATTTTGGGTAATTATCTAAATAGAAGTCAAATCGTTGTGAGAACGACACATTAGATGGTAAGGTTTTTTTAAAAAAATATTTCTCTATTAATATATAGGGGATGTCTTCCAACATCATAATGTTTTCGTTGACTCTCAAACGAGCATTAACTCACTTCAATTCATTGTTCAACCTCCACATCTAATATCTCCCAACAACTCATTGAAATTTCTTTTTGACTTTCTATATATAAACTTACATAATAGTCAAACATTGCATTAACAACCCCGTTCTAAAAGTCTAACCCTCCACTAAATCAACTATCACAAAACATAGCAGATCAAAGAGAGAGTAATGGTAACTAATTACGAATCATTTCACTGAATAAGTAATTAATGATAAATTGATGAGAGTAAGAACACAAAAGTGTTTAGGAAGAATTATAATTACTCTCATAAGATTAAATGTATAAATTACATTCTCTTATATAGAGATGAGATTTTCTAATCTAAGATAAATATAAATGTAAATAATATATTTAGAGATAATGGTAAATATCCTAAACTAAGATATTAACAAATATCATGATCTTCTGGATACTTTTCGATATTTATGATTTCCTTATTCTTGTGCGTTTCATCTCGACCGTCGATCTCGGTCGATCTCTGGTTCCCTCAATACCCCCCGGCAAGCTCATACGTGGTAACACGTGTGAAATTGGACAAATCTTCAGAATAACGGCTTTATACCCGGCCGTCGGGTCAGCATCGACGTTTATACCCGATCGTATGGTTCAAAGCGGCTACAATACCCAGCCGTTGGGTCATCGACGTTTATACCCGATCGTAGGGTTCAAAGCGGCTCCAAAACCCAGCCGTTAGGTCATCGACGTTTATACCCGATCGTAGGGTTCAAGTAATAGAAATAACACCCGCGATTGCGAGGTTCGGATGTAGCTCGCGATGGCGAGACTAAAAGAAACAACTCACGGGGGCGAGTAGTTTAATCAAAAGGAGAAGTTAAACTCGCGAGGGCGATAAAACATCATTGTTCCCGAAACTGATTTTTTTTTTTTCTTTGCGGAAGCTAACGTAACGGATCCAAAATCCATAGAAAGGATCTTGGCTTGGATACCATGATAAATTGATGAGAGTAAGAACACAAAAGTGTTTAGGAAGAATTATAATTAGACTCTCATAAGATTAAATGTATAAATTACATTCTCTTATATAGAGATGAGATTTCCTAATCTAAGATTAATATAAATGTAAATAATATATTTAGAGATAATGGTATATATCCTAAACTAAGATATTAACAAATATCATGATCTTCTGGATCCTTCTCGATCTTTATGATTTTTTTATTCTTGTGCTTTTCATCTTGACCGTCGATCTCGGTTGATCTCCGATTCCCTCAATAATTAATATACATATACCTACACATTTATATGCCAATTACTTCGCTAAACATCATTTTTTTACATGACACCGCTAAATATATCACACAAGAAATTATGAAAATGTAGTAAGAATTTTTTCTTTCGAATCTCTTTCTCGGTAGTAAGATTAAAATCCATTCAAAAGACTAATAAAAAAAATCTAAAACTAATTTTGTTTAGAAGAAAAAAGATATTACAAAATCAACCCCTCTATTTCTCAAAATATTACAAAACCTACCAAACTAATTAATTCTTCAAGTAGAACCAAACACCAAACCACTCACGCTAGGAGTTATATTCTCCTGCATCGCGGACTGGTGGTGACGGTGCTCTCCTTCGTAAGTCACAATCAGCATCGTTGAATCATCCAAAGCACGTTCCACGTGTTTCCTCGCTGGACATCCTCTAAATGTACTACACTTGTAATAACCTCTGAAATCAACAAAAACAAATCACAACCGTTAGATCTCTAATGTTTCACACACTTAAGTCAAAATAAATCAACGGTGGATAATAGCGATGGTGTACGATAGTTACCGTGGATGTGGTGAGCCTTTGATCGGTTTTTGACCGTACTTCCTCCATGAATATTCGTCTGGTGGTATATCGGCGATCTTTGCACTTATCGCCGGTACTCTCACGGTTCTCTTCATCCGGTTTTTCCGGCTGTTAAATTAAAATAAAAAATAATTTTAATTAGTTAAATGGTTTAACGTGCGCTTACTTAGCTAACGTGAACGTGCATCAGGTTTAATGCACAAGTCAACGGTCAGACAAAGACTTAAAAACTTCCTTACCTCTATAAAACGACACCACCCACTAACTAGTCCTTGTCAGGCGTGCATTTTGGGTTAAGTTACTGTCGTTGACTTTCACTTAATACGTTGACTAATTGGTTAAGAGTTAAGACAGTACCAAACCGGTATAAGAAGTGTTTATTAGCCCGAATTTTTATTTTATTTACTGAGACTAATTAATTTAACTACTGGACTTATTCATAATTGACAAATTTTAGGCAAAAATGAAGTTCGAAAATTAAATTTGTATCTATTTTTCACTGAGTACGTTGACCGATTAGTTTGGACCGTACCGAATCGGTTAAGGAAGTATTAAACCAAATTAATTAACTTCTACTAGGCAAGTCAAACAAATAATTAAATTTTATTGTGGATTCGTAACAATACCTTTTCTTGCAGTGGCACTTGCCGTTGCCGGAGACAGAGATCTTGCCGGAAAAGTCCTCGGAGTGGTCATGTTCAAAACATCTCTTTCTGTAAGGAAGACCAGAAAGCGGCGGTTTCCCGGAGGAAGTCAATGGAACCGCCGGAGCCGGAGCGAGAAAGATAGAAGATCCTTTAGAGACGCTTCCGTCACCGGTGATCGCCGACGACATGAAAGATGAGTTAGAAGATACGCTAAAACTCTCCTTAGCGAACTCAACAACCTCGGAGCTCTTGGTTTTAGCGCCAAACACGCTTGGTCTAGTGAAATCTAACGTCACGCTTTGTTGATTTGACTGAACGAAGCTAACCGGTGCCGGAGCAGAGATCTGAGTGGGAGCCGGAGTTGTCACTTTAACCGGTGGAGGAATGGAGGAGGAGGATGAAGGAGGAGGGGAATGAACCGGTCCACGTCTAAACCGGGCGTGACCGGTTCGGTTAAGAAGAGAGATGACTTTCTTGAACTTAGAAACTGTGAAATCGGTGATTTCAGAGCAATCAACGTTACGTTCTTCAGGACGGTTAGAGAGGACATGAATCAAGTGTTCCATGCTTTTTAAGCCCTGTGATGCAGCTTCTTGTATAGCCGTTTGATCTTCCATCTTAGGTAATCGCATGATATCAACGGTCATGATGAGAAAAGATTGAAGATCTGAGAAAATGTGAAGTTTTTGTGATGAATGAGAGAGCGAAAGTGGAAGAAGAAAGAATGGCGTTGGCGTGATATATGGGGTAATGGGTGTGACCGGTTGACCGGTTGAGTAGGTTTTTGGTGGAGTTTAGTCAAATCGATGTTTTTGATCTAACGGTTGAGATTAAGTTGAAGATTTCTATGGAATAAAAGTAATCAAAGTTTGGTCTCCTTGAGTTTTGAGATGTGTAGGGTCTTCTTTTGTGTAAAGCAAGAATTTAAAATCGTGTCTTTAAAATAAAGGAATCATTGTGCGTAAACATGAATTTGGAAAAAAAACGTAGTAAAGGAGTTTCAAAGAGATGGTGTTTAAAGAAAATCTCAACTTTTTTTTTTTAATCTCATACTATCTGTTTTTACTTTTATTAGCTATTTTATGTCTTCAAATTCAAGTCAACAAATTTTAAAATTAAAGGTAATGAATTGTTTTTATTTGTCTGAACAATGGGGCTGGATTTTTAGCTGTGACAGAATAAACTTTCATCTAGTTGTGGAATTATCTTAGAAAATTTTGTGGTTTTGACTTTTGATTATATATTTTATGTTTCTTTATTTTATTTGTGATTTTTTTGTTCGTTTTGAATTCAGACAAGGTTTTAGGCGTTATTCATATTCTTTTTATATTTTGTATTATTTTTAATTGTCAATCAACTCTACAACTTGTCAATATTATATGTGCACACATACAAAAACATGTTTGCAGCATATATATATATATATATATATATATATATATATATATATATATATATTGTTTAAATGTCTCTAGAATTATTAATATTTTTGCAGTACATTGACCAAAATAAATTATATGAAAATAAATTTAGAAAGAAACTTTTTAAAAGTAATCTAGATATAAATTTTCTGACTCCCATTTTACCTTTTGCACCAAATATATACTTTTTTATAAACCGGGTGCCAAAGTAAAAGCATAAGATTAAATAATACTATAAAAATTAGAAAATTTACATAGCTTAATTTGAAAATTCTGTACCATTATTTCTAACCCCAGAGCCTTCTAGAAAACGTCTTGACTGGAAAAAAAACAATCTTTTCTTGACTTTTAATTTACCTAATTAATCTACACAGATTGTGGAACAATTAACAATCATTAATATAGATTAAAGGTTATAATAACAGCGACAATCGTTGACTATATCTTATTAGTGTAGTCTACAAGTCTTTAGTTGAGAACAGCGATAAAGAATAACGACAAAGTAGGAAAACAAAAGCTGACTAAAAATAAAATAAAAATAAAAAAAGATAAAAACAAATCAAAATAAAAGTGATCACATGGACCCATTTCATTTTTAAACACAGAACTATTGACTACCTCGGTAACCGGGTGATTCCGGTTAACTACTATCTGGACCGTTGATAACCCAAAAGTTAGATCCAACGGTGGATCTGTGAACTGTGGAGTTGACTCTTTGATATTTTTCTCTTTAACCTTTTTTCTGAGAACCTAAAAAAAACTTCTACCACGGCAATTGATCTTCCGACACGTGTCATTTTGGCTGACTCATAAATTGTCACCTGTCCACAAGCTTTTTTTTTAATAGAAATAAAGTAAAAAATACCAGTACAGTTAGGGGTGGAGGAAATTAAATGATCAAATTTTCAGCTTTATTCCTACTTGTGGAGATATTTTGAAGTATATTTCTCTCTATCTTTTTTTTAATATATGAGGTTTAATTAGTAATTTTCATCGCATTAATAAAATGGTATATAGATTTATTTGTTACTAATCACCAAAGCAGAAAAATTAGTAAAAATTTAAGATTACCATAAGCTATCTCTTATCATTGTTTTTTACTATTATAGTTTTTTTAATTATTTTGTCACGTATACATTTCTATTAATTTTTTTTATCATATTGTGACGTGTCATTAATCAGATCTGCTAAATATATACTCCCTCCGTTTCAGTTTAGTTGTCGTTTTAAGATTTAAATTTTGTTTCATAATAGTTGTCGTTTTAGGTTTTCAATGCAAATGTTTGGTAAAAATTCCAGTTTTATCCCTACTGTTTTAATGTTTTGGCCAATGAAATTTTTTATAAAATATATTAATAAAGGGTAAAACAGAAAATTAAATTTTTTTTTTTAATTTGTGTAAAAAAACCTTAAACGACAACTAAAACGAAACGGAGGGAGTATAAATGATCTAATCCATGTCATTATAAAATTTCACAAAAAAAAATAAATCTTCCCTAACTAATATTTAAATTTGGGTTGTAATAAATAATGTCATGTATTTTTAATTGACAGAAAACGTATATTAAAATTGAAAAGTTTACCAATATACCAACCGAATGGAAAATGTAAAGAAAAATGGAGTTTGGACAAAAATTTAAACGTAACTTACTTTATTCAAATTTTCTTTTGCTTACTTTTTAAACTTCAGTTAAAACGATTTTTTGTTTCCGATCAGTGTTTTCTAGCAATTTTAGTTTAGTCAGAAAGTCATCAGAAAATACATGTTTCGACTAATTTTTGACTAAATCTGTCATCATAATTTGCAGTATTTTCTTGTAGTATAATTACACTTTTTAAAAAATTCTAAAGTTTTTTTTTTTTGTTAAAGAAAAATTCTAAAGTTTGTAGAAGAAAATATCAACCAACTAATTAGAACAAGACCTTTTTTTAAAAAATTAGAACCAGACTTACTTAGTTGAATTCTTTTAAGCCAAGAAGACCAGATGAAAGAAAGAAAAAAATACGACGTGTTTTCTTTGTCAATGATATATGACGTGTTATTTGTGCAAAAACAGACCTCAAGATGTGTATAATTGAAACATTTTTAACCATTTGTCAACGGAATGCATTATAAATTAGCGACATGGGAATCGTTGACCTAACCGACTAATATATGATTGTCGTGCACGTCTAAATTATTTATAAGAATTTTTATTTTTTCATTTCTGTTTTTATTTTTTTTACTTACTTTTTTTATCCCTTTATGATAACGATTTTTAACGTCCTTTTCTAAATTTATATTTATAATGTTTTTTTTATATCTAAGTTTTCTTTTCTATAGATAGAATTCCGGTTAACCAAACCAGTGGAAGGAAATACTCGCGTATTTGAATTGTTTTTGTTAGCAGGTGAAAGACACATGTTGGTTAAATACTTAAATTGCATGTTGTATCTATCAATTAATACGGTATTAACGAACGAAGTTTCATTTTTTTTTTAATTTGTTGTTTACGTGTTCCAACCACTATGTTTTTTTTTATAATGGTACGGTCGATTAATAGTGGATGATAGAAATAATGCAGATTTTTTTTAAATACAGTATACAGAAGCCATAATGTATATAACTAGATTTTAACCCGCGGTACACCGCGGGGCTATATTTTCTTAAAAAAATCAAAATGTAATTTGTTTGATAGATTATTTTGATTGTTAATTTTAGGATTTCACCCGTGGTATACTATCTTTTATAAATATCAACCCAAACCCGTCCCATCATATTACCCGTCCCGTGAAATTAAACATCATTTAGTTATTTTTCTTTTCAATAATACTTTTATTTAAAAGCTATATAATTCAAGTCAATTTAAAAATTTCTTTTAAATGGTTCCCATAAGGTATATATACATATATATTAAATTTGTATAGAGTTGAAATAATATTAATATTACAAACATTTTATATAATTTAAATATTATAAATATTTTTAAAAATATGCAATATATATTTTTTGTTATTGAATAAGAGGATATTATGTGTAAGAAATGTAGAAAATAAGAGTTTAATATTTTTATTATAGAGTCGCAAGAAAAATCTTTTATTTCTATACATGTTATTCGTTTATTAATAATAAAAGAAAACAAATCCTTTAAATTAGATATTAACTAAAATAAACGCACCATAATTACTTATTAAGTAACAACCAATAAATTTCACCAAAAAATAGGTAACAACCAATAAATTCTAAACGCAGTAATTAAAGAATGAGATATTAAAAAAAATATCAAATAAGATATAAGAATCTTAAAATAATTGAATATCTAAATAATTTAATTGTTAGTGTCGATTTTAATGCCTTCATTAATGTGGATTTTTTTTTTTTACAGAGAAATATTTCCTAAAGATTATCACATTAATGACTCAGAAAATTAAGGAAGATATGAATTTATGATTCTCGAAATCGTGTTGGTAATATCTTTAATTAATATTTTTCAAATTTAAATAATTAATGCCAATGGCATTCATCCGTAAATACATTCCAACTCCAGGATTTATTTGCTAAAAGTCATCCAAAAATGTATATATAGACTAGATTTTACCCCGCGGTACACCGCGGTTCAATTTTTTTATAACTAAAAATTATTTAGCAAAATTTTAAGTTGTATTTGTTTTGTTAATATTGTTTATTTTGTTTAGTGTTTCTGATTTTATAATTAAATTTTGATTTTAAATTCTAAGATTTCATCCATAGTATATTGTTTAATATTAATATCGATCTAAACCCGTTGCACCATATAACCCCGTCCCGTAAAATTAAACATCATTTTTTATTTTTTTTGAATAATATTTTTATCCACTACGGGTCGCAGGTTCATGCGGATAAGCCCGTGGACAGTTGCGGGTTTGCGTATCGACCCGCCAAAAGAGAAGCTATCTTTTGAAACCTTTTGTTTTATTTAGAAGTTTTGAGAAAGTATCCCTAAAAAATAATTTCATTATATGAAAAAAAAAATAGAAGAAATTGTAATATCAACATTCCCGATTTTTACATCACTCGTTACTATTAATTTTTTTCTTTTTTGCAGATAAAAATCAGAAGTTAACTAAGTCGAGATTTTTAAAAAGATTGTGTAGAGATTTTTGGTAAATTGTTGAGAACATATTTGATTTCAAAATCTTTACTTAAATAGATAAGGAAAGATTTTGTACAGACTTTTGCTAAATATATGAGAAATGAATTTCATTTAACAATCTTTACTTAAATAAAACAAATCTAAATAATTAATGCTAATGGCATGCCATTGTAAATACTTCTCAACTTCAGGATTTATTTGCTAATTGTGATCCAAAAATGTATATATAGATTATTGCTATTCACTCGAGAAGAATTGGCTTTATTCATGCCAAAGATACGGAGAAAAGATTTGGGGCTTACTTAGCGAGTTAACGATTTAAATAGTTTGTAAAAGTCAATGTAATCTCTACGAGATCAATTATTAATAAATGTACTAACATCCATTGGCCGACCCATGTAGGAGAAAGGTGGGTCAGATGACCCCCCTTAAATATATATATTAAACAGTTAACTAAGGAATTATGATGTTTTGTTGGCTGAATTGGTTAATTATTGGTGTCTTGACCCACCTAAACCCACGTTCAATTCTCTCTTGCTCCCATTATTTCCCCTATATTTTTTATTGGGCCATAGCCCATTGTTTAAACTTTGGCAATAATTGTTTTGAAAGTAAATAAATTATTTATTTTCACTTGTTTTCTCTAGTCTCCAAGTCAATTTGTTTGCAAATTAAGTATATAACTTTGTAAACAAATAAAAATGATAAAAAAAAATGTCTTAAACGCAGTTTGAAAACTTTGTTCAAGTATATATTTTATATGAAGTGCAAAAATATTTTAAAACATATATTGATTTTTTTTATAAGTTGACCCAGGTAAAAAATATTCCTGGGTCCGCCACTGCTAACATCTACGAGATATGTAACAGTTTCCGTTAATGTTATTAACGTATCATCGTCTAAACTGAATCTGTATAATATAAGGACAAAAAAAAAACATTCAATATTTACATACTTATATCGATATCCAGTCCCAATACTGAAATGTAAACTTCAGACATCTAATATACTACTAACTGATTACGGCAAATTAAGAAAACATTCCAATTTTCAAAGACGATATTAGTCAGAAATTTGTTAGAAATGGTATATTCCGGCGAATTTCCGATAAAATCAAATTTGTAGGAATTTTTTGGTTGGAAATCAACATTCGTCGGAAAATCATAAGAAATTATTGATGAAGATATCATTAGAAACTTGTCCGAAATTTTTGTCGGAATTTTGACAAGTTTCCGACATTAAAATAAAATAAATAAAATATAATTCGACGACATTTGTATTTTAAAAAAAAGTAAAAAAAAAGTATTAATATTTAAAAAATTAAAATAATGATTCAATATCTACAAAATTAAATTAATTGTCATATAACAAATGAGAATTAAAATTCAATTAGTTAAAAATAAATTTATATATATATATATATATATGTATGTATTAATATGGATGAAGAACTTTAGATATATATGAAAAGTATATAGCATGAAGCATTGTATGGTGTTTTGGTGGATTTGACGGAGCTCATCATTGATGTTTCTTTCGATTCAAGGTCGCTGAAACCTCAACCATCCATGCTCTTCTCTCTGTCAGATAGGTTTTAAGGCTTTTGCTTTCAGATTTGTGTCAATCTGGTTTTCCTCCGCGGCGTAATGCTTGGCGATTAGGACGGCTGGCTCTCCTGTGGGTCACATCTGCCTGAGGACAGCAACAGGTCTGATGGAGAGTAGCCATTGTGGTGCGTCAAGTGTGGCAACTCGTCATGGCTGATCCAATTGGTCTTTCTGGAGGCATCAGTGGTGTGTTTTTGGAGATATTATGGCTTCCGGTGGTGGGTTTTCCCGTCTCCTTTTGATTGCTCTGCTGGTTTCTTGTCTCGTTGATTTGTTTCAGGCCCTGATTTTGCTTGTGTCTTGCTGGTGATGTTGCTGTGAGTTGAGGTTAGCTTTTGTAAAAAGTTTTTGCTTTGGTTATTACTTTAGCACTTTGAACTAGAGGAGATAGTAAGATCACTAGTGGCGTTGGTTGTGGTGTTGAGTTGCAATTTTTAGCTATGTGCTAGCCGACTTCGGGAGTGAATTTGGTAAAGTGAGCTCGCAAATTTTGCGTAGTTTGTGAGGTTCCTTTCTTTGATAGCATATGGAATCGTTTGACGAGTCGCTCTCACATGACTCGGGAGTAGTATGTGATCGAGGGCTTTGATTACTCTGCCGTTGACGGCTCAGTTTTGGACCTCCAGTGAAAGGTTTCTAGTTATTTGTGTCTTGGTAATTTGGCTTTTACAACTTGCGTTTCGTCCTTCATCTCGAATAACATACCAGAGAAGAACAACATTATCGTCATCACTTCATCTAACTCCATTGACATTTATGTTTCTGTTGAGTGGATGGACAGAATTTGTATGCTTCCATGTTTTTATTTTTTTTACCATGGGACCATTTGTATAAGTTTATAATCATTTGATTATAAACCTAAACCGTTTTCGTATAATGAAAAATTTATATTCTTAGCAATATATATATTGATAAAAGTATTAATTGAAAAAGAGAAGGCAAAATATGAAATAGAGAGAAAATACGTTATTAGAAATTGAGTTTGTTCTGTTTTGAATTGTGAACTGGGTGAATACTCATTTCATATATATAGAAAATATTAATGATGAAAATTTTGTCGGAAATTCACCGAAGATCGCAAAATGAGGCAAATTCAACTGATTAAAATTTACAAACATGGGAACATAAAAAACCAAAAAAATCTCGACGATCATAGAAATTTCCGACGACATTTAAAATTGTTCTTATGAAAAAAATAAAAAATAATTATATTTCTGACGAAGATCGATGATTTTTTAATATGAAAAAATAGTTGACTAAACTATCGTAAAAAACTCGTGAAAAATTTCTGACTACGTTTTAAAAAAAGTCCAAAAATTAGAAAATTAAATTTTTTGACTAATTTCTGACGACCACAAAGTTTTCGACTATTTTCGACCACTTTTATTTGGTCGGAAATTTTGGACAATTTCCAACTAATGTTTTTTCATTGGAAATTAGTCAGAAATTGGTCGAAAATTTGCCAATATTTTTCCGACCATTGATTGCATCTGAAATAGTAGTCTGAAATTGGGATGTTTTCTCGATCGTACAATCCCTATTATGCCTCAGAGATTCATAGAATTATTGATAAAAGTGTAAGAAACAGATTCAATACAATACGAATGCCAGGAATATCATCTTACGAAGGAGGACTTTACTATCTATATATACATTTTTGGAGTACACTTAGCAAATAAATCCTAGAATTACTAAGTATTTACAAAGAATGCCATTATCATAAATTTTTATCTATTAATTAATATTACAAAATATTTTTGAAAAAATCTTTTAGAAACTATGGCTTCCAAATATAGTAACAAATTGATTTTGTTTCTAAATTTTCCTAAAACATCTCTACCTAATTTAAACATTATTGTATGATTCCACTTTCACTTTTATATGATCTTATAGTAATTTATGTTGATTTATATAAAATACATATAATTAATAAAATAATAAATTTTTTCTGCATATAACGTGATTAAATTTTTTTAAAACGGACATATATTACTTAATTGATGAAGAAAAAATATGTGTACAATGTCCCACATTGCTTAAAAAATTGGGCAATTGTTTAGAGTCATACTATAAAAAAACCAAAATAATTCTGAATACAAAACGGGATATACCACGGGTGAAACCTAGAATTAAAAATAAAGATATAATTATATAATCTTAAATACTAAACAAACCAAACAAATATAATTTAAAATTTAAAAATTTTAGTTTAAAAAAATCGACCCACAATATATCGCGGGGTAAATTTTTTTTTTATACAAAATAATATCAAATTATTATAATGGTCCATGATTATAAATGTCTGCCAATATTAACACTATATCATTTCTACACCTACAACTCTTCTAAGTACACATGTTTCGACGATATTAATTATAATATAAAATAATTAAATGAATTTTTTTATTTAATATCAATTTAAAAATCCAATAAATTATAAATTATTATATAAAATACATAAAATATAATTTTGCCCCGCGGTGTACCACGGGTTAAATCCTAGTTTGTTTTAATCCCGTAGCCCTAATTTTTATTTTACCTTGCAAAATGCATTTTCAAATTTTTAGCTCCAACTCTTGACCACTATAAAGCATTATTGTAAAACAGTTTTTTTTTTTATTGAATAGAATTTACATTCAATAAAAACAATTATGGTTACTTTGGTTTATTATAGTATTAAATCGTAATAGAGAGTTTAAGTTGCATTTGTAGATTGTATGATCTAAGTTGTATGTTGTGTGTGTGTGTGTATTGTGGTTTGGTTATAGGGGAAATAAAAACGGTTCAAAAGTGAAAATGAAGATTTAACCTAGGAAAGGACTTGGTAAAACAATGAAGGGTCTTCATAAAATTTAGATAGCTGATGATGATCTTAAAAAATGTAGATTAGGATTCTTTACAGAATTAGACAGGTTAACGGTGAATTAATAGAAATTTGGTTCGAGACTCGATGTATGTGATTTAAAATCTTTAAAGTTTTTATTCTAATCCATGAATTCGAGTAGAAAATAAGTCATGTTAGTCTTTGAAACAATGTTTTAAACAATTTTTGAAATCTTTTTGGATTTGTACTTCCAAAATCTTGCTTCTCTCAATATCAGTTAAATGCACCAAAATTTGAATTTGTACCATTGTGAATCCTTGCTCCGAAAACTCTGCATAGCTAGCTAATATGAGAGCTTGGAACTCACTCTCCGTTTATTATGCTTAATCTTTCATGAGTCTTTAAGAAGTCAGTCTACGCTAATAACATTTTCTATTTTCTAAAAACATAATCCGTACTTATTACACGCTAATAACATTTTCTATGTTCACCATTTGAAATTGAATCAGTATGTAATTGAATCAATATCTTAGGCTCTTAGCACGTGAAAGTAATAGGGTATTAATATTATTCTCTTAATGCTTGACTTTACGTGCAAAATGGACTTAAAATAATACCCGAAGCACTGGTCGTATCACGTAAGATGATTTGGTTGAGGATTTGATTCTTTTGGTTCGACCAATACATAAAACATCCACCATTTCTTATTTTTTTCTTTCTTATCTGCACACAATATCATATTTCCTAAAATTTCACACCTAAGAGCATGATTAACCATAGTTGCTTAACAATGGTTCTTAAGAGTATTAAAATAATAAATTTGTAAAAGTGATAGTTAAGAGATTGTATTTTTGGGTTAAGATTTTTGTATGATTAATGGTAGGCTCTTAACTAGTGGTTCTTAGAAAAAAAAATATTAATATAAAAATAAAATTTATAATTATAGAATATTTAATAATTGTTGCAAATTAAAAAAATGAAAACATATATGAGATACAATTTATAACATAAATAACATAAATATTTTTGTTTTAAACTTAATTTCTGGAATATTTTGTCCATATATGCTCGACCAAATCATTCTTCAATTGTTGATGCATATCTCGATCACGAATCCGAGATCTAGTGGCCATCATATCGACGAGATTTGAAGGCAAATCTGTAGAATAAGTGAAATCCACCCGTGAACTTCCTGCAGATTCCGCTTGTTCGAATTCGGTAGTATCATACAGAGTATACCCATCTCGTTCGTCTTCTACTATCATATTGTGTAATATTAAACATGCTCGCATAATATTTCCTATTTTGACCTTATCCCAACTAAGTGCCGGATTTTTCACAATGGCAAATCGAGCTTGCAAAACTCCAAAAGCACGCTCGACATCTTTACGGCAAGCTTCTTGATGGGTTGCAAATAAAGATGCTTTCTCAGTTTGTGGAAGTGAAATAGATTGGATAAACGTAGCCCATTTAGGATAAATGCCATCAGTGAGATAGTAACCCAAATGATAGTCGTTCCCGTTGACTGTATAATTCACTTTTGGTGCTCGCCCTTTTAAGATGTCATCAAAAACCGGAGAGCGATCTAGAATATTTAGATCATTTAAAGTACCTGGAGGTCCAAAAAACGCATGCCATATCCAAAGATCTTGGGAAGCTACAGCCTCTAAAACGATCGTTGGTTTTCCAGAGGCACGTGTATATTGTCCTTTCCAAGAGGTAGGGCAATTCTTCCACTCCCAATGCATACAATCGATGCTTCCCATCATACCGGGAAATCCTCGAATCTCTCCAATAACGAGTAGCCGTTGAAGATCTTCTGCATTGGGTTTTCGTAGGTACTCATCTCCAAAGCAATCAATAATTCCCTCAACAAAATGTTCCATGCATTTTAGCGAAGTGGTGTCACCAATCCGGAGGTATTCGTCAACCGCGTCAGCCGCCAAACCGTATGCAAGCATACGAATTGCTGCCGTACACTTTTGTAGTGCAGAGAAACCGTACCTTCCTGTAGCATCTCTTTTTTGTTGAAAGAATGGAATTGTGGAGAGGCGATCAACAACACGCATGAATAATGGCTTATTCATTCTAAAACGGCGTCGAAATAGATTAGGAGGAAAAGTTGGATTTTCTGCGAAATAATCGTTCCATAACTGGATGTGGCCTTCTTCACGATGCCTTTCAATATGGACTCTTTTTTTCCTCGGTTTTCTGGATTGTTGAGGATCACCGTATGAGTACAAAGAATTATCCAATTCTAGCTGGAAAATATTATTAATTTCTTCGTCTAACGATTCGTCGAAATTATCATTGGACGACGAAGCCATTTTCTATGTAGAAAATATTAGATTTTTTTGGTATGTAGAAAATATGGTTTTTTAGAAGTAGAAAATGGGCTACGTTTATGAGATGTTGGTATTGAGTTGTTGGTTTGAGAAGTAGAAAATATGGTTTTTTAGAAGTAATAATGAGATGTTGGTATTGAGTTGAGAAGTGAGAACAAAAAGCACTAATGAGATGTGGTATTGGTTTGAGAAGTGAGAACAAAAAGCAATAATGACTTATGGTATTGGTAGAAAATGTTTTACAAGAGAGAATGAGAATGTGAGATGGTGAGAACAATAAGCAATACATGTTTGATTATATAGCAAATGAATCGCAGGTGTACAAAAGAATATGTGGTGTCTTTAGCTTCTCAGCTAAACAAGCAATCAAAAAAATATGTGGTCTCGGAGAGATTGCCTTTATGTTATGTGGTTCACAATGCGATCCCAAATATGTGGTCCTCTTCAACATGTCCTCTTCTTGTCAGCTTCAACATGTCCTCTTCTTGTCACCTTGTCTTTTTGCTTCACGTGTTGGTAGTAGTCTTTTTTTGTTCTATCCTGCACAAAAACACAAACAAAGACATTGTCTGTCAACAAAGATATCATACACTTGAACACAAACAGAAACACTTAAAGATATCAATGTATCATCTATATATAACAATATTTGAGAAGTGTTTTTGCTGACGTGTCGGACTCTCGGCTCTTGTTGAGTCATTGATTTTACGTAATTACTTAATTACCCTTAATGAAATCTAATTAATTTTGGTATATAACAATATTTGAGAAGTGTTTTTGCTGACGTGTCGGACTCTCGGCTCTTGTTGAGTCATTGATTTTACGTAATTACTTAATTACCCTTAATGAAATCTAATTAATTTTGGAAAAATTAAATTGAATTTCGGAATCAACCAGGAAAAAATAATTTTGGAAACAATAAACATGATAATTAACCAAAAAAAAAAAGGAACAATGAAGTACCAGTTAGGAAGCTTTAATTGAATTCATCGTGTTCTTCGTCGTGTGAATATAATTCTTCTAAACGAAGGCAAAACTTGAAATCCTAACATAAAGCATATATTCATAGCAATAACAGAGATCTAATAATTTAATTGTTAAACTAATTAAAATAAAGATCAAACGTACCGGAATAGATGAAATTTTTGGTATGATCGTCGTGTTCGTCGTCGTTTCAATCTAAATATTTGGAAAAAAAAACGAACAAAAAAATTAATATGTAGATCAATGAAAGAGAACCCACCAATTTAGAAACGGTTATCACGCCATCGTATTGTTCGTCGGATGATTATAAGTCTCTAATCCGGAGATTGACTTGAACCCTGACAAAAACATATATTCATAGCATAAAATCGTAAATAGAAGGTAGAAGACCACCTATTAATCGGTTGTAACCTTGTGCAAACTCGATTTAATTTTGACGAATGAAATGTTGGTGTGGTGTCAAAACTTTCTTGGGGAGACTCGAAGATGAGAGAGCTGAAGTCAGAGATAGGCAGAGAGGTTTACATGTGAATTAAGGTATGGAGTGCTAACGTGAACATGAACGTGAACGGCGGTGATTTTTGCACATAATAGCAATTAGATCGAGTTTTGGAAAAAAATATGGATCAGCGTGACATGACACATATGGATACCATGCATGTCTATCTATTGTAAATCAAAAATTATATTATTGTTCCGCCTTATTTTTGAAACAGAAAGGAATTTTCCCTTAAATTTTAATATATTTTATAAGATAGTATCAGATATAGTAGTAAATCTAAAATAGTTGTTATTATTCCATATTTTCACGGAAAAAAGTAAATATTATTTTAAATAAACATGGATAACAATGAATAAATGGCAGTTTTACAAATATTTATTATTATGATAGTGATTTGCTTATTAAAATATGTAAATTTTCTTTTCTTTTTTTGTATTTATCGTCGAAAAATTTAGAAACCCTAAATCATGCACCGCCTCCTATTCAATATAAATACCTTGCTCATGGTATTCAATTTCAGATCATAACTAACCCTTGTTTTTTTTGTTCTTTTTTTCAAACTTTTTTTTGCTTCTACCTAATTTTAATTTTTCTTTTTATTGTAGGGTGGATGTATGGAGGGGACGATGTAAACTGGTGTATGGAAAATTTGGACCTAATTCAATGAATAAATAGGTGATCTTATAGTTTATATGTACAAATTTGATTTTTTTTTTTTGTATTTATGGTTTCACTATTTTCACCACTAATCAATTTTTATAATCAAAAAGTTTGGTTTCAACTTTTGAGAAGGTAATCATCGATGGTTTGGTATGTTTCTTTTTGTTGTAAAAAGATGAGGTACCTCCCGATTTTGTTGAGGTACATGTTCTTATTATTTTCAAATATGTCTTTTTTCAGAAGAAACACTCAACTTTTGATAACACAGTTGCCACAAAGTCAGAAAGATGACTTATTTCAGGGATGAATCTTCAGAGGAGGCTAATTTTTGTCGTTAATACAATTTAAGTATTCCTCTCTTTAGATTAGGGATAACAAACTTGGCTGTTAAATTCAGGAATTACTCTTCGTTGCCAATCTCTCTCCCCAAACTAAAATATTACATATATGGAAGTAGTAACTTAAAGTTTTTGGTATCGAGGTCATTCTAAGGCACTGAGATTCGGACTTTGGTATGTATAGGATTCGTTTTCCATGCACTAAGATTTAATTATTGTTTAATTTATTGGTTTTTAGGTTTCTTTCCATGCTCTAATGCGTTTTCGGGTGTGCCGATGGAAGCTTGCATCACTCTTTACTCCAAGCGTAAGTATGCTCTGCATTAGCTTCTTCTGTTCCATTGGTTATTATGGGTTTTGACTTTTGAGAAATATACAACAATTTAAAACCAGGTTTTGTTGTTGATTGGTTCGGTTTGTATACCATATTTTGCCAAATACAGATGACCATAAATAAGACCAAAGGAGCTGGGTTAGCTCCTTTGCCAGCTAGGTTGACTTCGTCTCCTCCCCGTCTTGCGGATTTCCGTTATTCAACGGGTATATTTGAGAAGTATACGGTACTAAAACCACAACCATTGATCTTAGCTTGATCGGTTCTTCCCTAGGATTTATACATAAAAGTAAATTGTTTTGTTTAATAATTTTCCATTGCATGAACTTTCGAGACAACAAGTGGACAGGAGTGTAATGTAATCAAAAGTCAAATCAAACACTGTGAGGAACATAATAGATAACGTTGGCTTCTTTCGCAGCTGCTCAACGTTGTCTCTCCCGATGGTCCCAACACTCTCTTCTTCTTTTTTTGTCAACATTCAAACGTTGTTTAAAATAAATAAAAATGTTTAACCTTAATCATCTTTCTAGATCTTTAAATGCCTAAAACTTCAACTTAATCAGTCAGCAATCCGTCACGTTAATGATTTTGAAAGGAAGACTTTTGTTTTGTTTCGGTTAGTTTTGTTTGTTTAGTATTTTAATCACAAGATAACTCTAATTTCCCATTAGAGTTGTGTTAATTGTGTTGATTATGATTTGGCATTCCAATTCTGATATTATTTTTATGTTGTAAATCTTAAACTGTTACGTTATTGTTCTATCTTCCTATGTGAGAAAAAAGTAAAATGTTTTAAAATTTTGACATGGATAATAATATAATTGTAAATCTATAATAATTATATTATCATTTTATTTATATTTTTCGAAAAGAAATATATTTATCTTAATAGATTTAATATGATAATGTCAAATATAGTTATAAATCTAAAAGAGTTATGTTATTATTCCATCCTTTTATGAGAAAAAAGCAGATATTCTCTTAAACTTTTAAATTAACGTGGATAATAATAAATAAATGATAATTTTACTAATATGATAATGATTCGGTTTTAATCTTACCAAAAAACAAATAATGATTCTGTTTTAAAAATATATAAATTTTCTTTGTTTAGTTGTAGATATTGTCATATAAAAAATTCTTAGATCCTCCACTGCCTTAATTTTATGTAAATACCTTGCTTGATATTTAATTTTGATTTGATATCATAACTAATCCTTGCTTTTTTTTTCGGCACTAACCATTGAATTTTTTATACTGCCATTTAATTCTTGCATAAAAAATAATAATTAATAGTAGTGTTTATTATGAATGCAGGTTTGTTTTCCATAAAAACTAGATTGGATTTATGGAAGCACGTCATTGTTTCCAGTGCGAGGAAACAAATGTCGTATCACTGCTGTTGTGGCTCTTTAGTACTTTCGTTTCTGTTTATGGCTTTGCTTCGGTTGTATGGTTAGTCATCAATCATTGATCTTCTCATTGTTTGAATATTGTTGCATAGGAAAAATCTTCCTTTTTTATGAATCTTTCAAAAGTTGGGTCCATGCTATTCTCAGTGATTGATTACGTTTATTGAATATTTGTGTGCTTCCTCTGCTGATATTCTAATTCATGCTTTATTCGTCGTCTTTGATATACTCTGATTAACCATTGTGGACCTCTAGAGTCTAATTTGCAATATTAATGCAAGTCTCTTTAACTTACGGATTATGAAGAGCATCCTAAGATCGTTTAATTTGATTCAGGCTTTATGTGGCTAATGTTTGGTCTTGGATGTGAATTAGTCTATCATGTTTCTTGGAAGGTAGGAAGCAATCTTGATGTTTACCAAAATCCAATGTGCTCTTTTGTAGCTCAGTTTTGAAATATGTACTAATTATTGTAGAGGGAACCCGAAACAAAGAGACCATATGTATGATTTTATATGCGAAGAGAAGCTCCGAATTTGAAATCGTCTCCACTCCGGTGATATGTGGCCATGGTGTGAAGGAGTCTGGAGCCATGGTTATTTCAGATTCGGACATAACCGTAATTGTTAAACTAATAAAAATAAGATCAAACGTACCTGATTGATGAGAATTTTTGGTGTTCTTCGTCATGTTCTTCGTCGTATGGATCTAACAAAACAAAAAAAAATATATACCCCAGAATTTTTTTTTGTTTGTTAATAGAGAGAACCCACCAATTTTGTAGCGTTGATTGTGACATCGAATTGTTTGTCGGATGAATATAAGTCTCTAATCCGGAGACTGAAGTTGAACCCTAACAAAAACATATATTCATAGCATAAAATTCATAAATAAAAGGTAGAGCATCACATAGCTTTTTCTTCAAAGCCAACACATCTCTCTTTGTAGCCGAATTACTCTCCAGTTTGGTATATACTCAAATTTTCCAATGACTTCCTTCTCGAACCTGGAGCGTTTTTGCTTTGCCGGATATTTTTAGGATATGGCTCTTATGTATCTCTTGTGAGTCACTTGATATGTTGTTTAGGTAAAACTTTTGGTTTGAAAGAGAATGATCTACGACAAGCATAATCGGTTATTTGTTATATATGTGGCTATGTTCATATTGCTTTCTCCACAAGCAATTTTCCAGTTTTGTAGCATTCGATATTTAAATTTAAAAGCTTCAATACGTTGTATACATGTGTATGTATGTACATATATGAATTATTCTCAGTTGCACATAGTGGTTTCTAAGGGATAGATACTTGCTCTCTGTAACCCTCTCATTTTTAGTACCTATCTTCAGTGTTTACTTTGCTAAGAGCTTCTTGATAGGCATACATCTTTGCAATCTCAGATCAATATACTACAAATACATATACGATACAGTTAAGAAAATGATATTTCTCTTACAACTTTTTATATGGGTTTTATAAACAAGAGATCAACTGAAGGGTTACGCAGCGACCAATGGCGAAGGTAGAGACAAAGATACTACAATAGGGACGATAAATATGACATGATATATACAAAGGAGATGCCTGTTTCTATACCATTGAAATTTTACGTACATAACTACTTCAAAGAGCAAGATGACTTACTTGATAGGTAAGAGATATGGTAAGAGATTATATTTTTCAATTATTTGTTTCCAACTACGAAAAACTCCAGTGACATACAATCTAAAAGCATGAATATGTCATAAAATCAAGAATACAACAAAAACCAGGAAGATGGGCCCAAATTAAAGTCCGAAACTGGACGTGGGGAACCCACGGACAGTGGCGGTCGGAGCGTTACAAATATGAAAGAAACGAGGAAGCGTGAATATGTCATAAAACCAAGAGTACTACAAAACCAAGAAGATGTGCTCAAAGAACGAAACTGGACGTGGGAATCCACAGATAGTGGCGGTCGTGGCATTACAAATATGAAAGAAACGAGTAAGCATGAATATGTCATAAAATCAAGAGTACGACAAAACAAAGAAGATGGGCCTAAAGACCGAAACTGGACGTGGGGAGCCCACGGACAGTGGCGGTCGGGGCGTTGCTAATATGAAAGAAACGAGTAAGCATGAATATGTCATAAAATCAAGAGTACGACAAAACAAAGAAGATGGGCCTAAAGACCGAGACTGGACGTGGGAACCCATGGACAGTGGCGGTCGGGGCATTGCTAATATATTGTTGGTTTAAATATATAGATTTTTTATATTTAATTCTATTATATATATATCAAGATATAAACACTAATAATTGTTTATGATTCAAAAACACTATTAATTGTTGATTACTAATAATATATATCAAAAGTTATAGCGTTTTACCATAATTCTATATTAATGTCGTTATAAAAATTAGACTCTTGACAAAATTAATTCAATAAATATCCCTAACTTGATAACCCTAAATATTAATTATTAATTCTGGTCTTAATCAACATACAACCCCGCGCTGGGCGCGGGGACCTCCCCTAGTTAATTATAAACTTCAACAAAGTCTGTTAACAAAGACATCAGACACTTGAACACAAACAGAAACACTTAAAGAGATTTTGATACATAAACAAAAAAAAGATCCACAAAGTCTAACAGAAACTTAAACACAAACACAAAACAAATGCAAGCAAAGAATTCAAAGCATTATCTCTCTAATCAGCTTGTTCTTAAGGTCTTCCTCTATTTCAGTAAGAGGAGTAGATTTTGATAGAAAACTATCAAGCAACCGCCTATTGGTTAGCTCCTTCTTCATTGCATGCTCTTGCTGCTTCATTGCAAAATCCTGTTGCTTTATGTCCCAAATAGTATGTATCCTTTTCAATGCTGCTTGCCCTTCTTCTTCAATAGTAGGTAGATTGTTGGCTGGCTTTTTCCCTTTGGCCTTGGCAGCCTTGGCTGCCTTGACACCAGGAGGACGGGCTTGAGGAGAGTCAGACTCTCCATTGCCTTGGGAAGCTTGGGAAGCTTCTGGACCGTCCTCAGTCATTCTTTTTTTGGTGTTTCCAGTCTCTTTCATTCTCTGTGATGCACACCATTTCTGGTCATGCTTTAATTCTCTCCATGCATGCTCTAGCATGAACTTCTTCTTGTAATCAGTCTCGTAAATCTGATGAGCTAGCTTAATCAAGTCATCATCGTTCTGACCACTTGTCATTTGATTTGTTGCAGCTTGGTACGATCCAACAAACTTGCATACAATCTTGTTAATCTTTGCCCACCTTTGCTTGAAATGGCTTGGCAGCCTCTGTTTCAAAGTAGAAACATTGGGACTAGCTGCATAGTAGGTTGCAATGCGATCCCAGAAAGCAACTCCTCTTTGCTCATTACCTACAATTGGATCTTTGCTTGTGTTTAACCAAGCAGAAATGAGCACCACATCCTCTTTAGAAGTCCACTTGTTCCTCTTTCTTGGCATGCGTGTAGCAGGAACGTTTTCAGCTTCACTTGGTGACCATTGAGAGCTGAAAACAGGGACTTGAGATTCACCAAGATCAATACTTGGTGAATCTATATCAATGCCATTGGGCTGCAGGAATGGGGTATCTTGTTGACTGGTTAGGAGCTCCATGAAGCCAGCAGATTGATTTAAAGGATTCATGAAATATAGGATGAGCTTCTGAGTGTTTTAGTAGGGAAATGAAAGAGGTGTGGTTTGGGTTAGGTTATGGTCTGCGATTTTATAAGGGATGTGTTTTCTAGTGTGTTTTAGAAATCATAAGTTTTTGTTAGGTGAAAGAGTCAGTTGTGTAGTTAGCAATCAATGCAATAACTCAAGTCTTAATACAAACTTAAACATCAAAGCATTAAACACGCAGCATTCATTAAGTTTGATAGACACATTTCTAGTCAGACTCTATTATCCACTAACAAAACAGAGAAGTGCTTGTCAAAATATATACCCTAATCTATATCATCAATAAAGATGAGACAGTTATCTACATGCATTTATTGAATAATAGACTAAATGTAAACATAGTTAAGGAAGAAAGGACAGTTAGTACTTACCCTAATCTCTGGCCTTAATCCGTTTTTCATCTCCTCTGAATTTTGTCCTCAGATTCTTCAATCATGCTCTAACAGATTCCAGCTCCCCAAGTATCTCCATATACTCCTTGCAGTAAAACAGAGAACATTATATTAAATTGAGAAGCATAAAACAGCATGTAAACAGAGAACATTATAATTCCCACGATAATATCACATATGGTGATAGACTGATAGTTGTGCAAAGAACTGATAGACCTCCACTTATATAGATACCTCAAATCACATAAAGATAGATGCACTTGCCTTCAGTACATGAAAAAAAAAACAGCATCATCGCCATTGACTGGAGAAACCACATTTTGAGCAGTAGAAGCTGGAACTGGTTGTGATGAAACCACTGGAAGATCAACAGTTGAGTTAAGTTTGAAAAATCTTCTGTCACCGACACCACCAGCTTTTCTTTCTTAGCAGATTTCTTTGTACATATGACCAACATTACAGTTAGAATAATCCTCATTTATTTTAAGGATGAGTTACGGAATCCCAAACTCTTACCAGTTTCTGGCTTCAGTGTTCCGAATTCGACTTGGGAGACTTCTTCCCGAGAAGCAATGTCTTGATCCATTCACCAGGAGTCTTTCCCATTCTGAAGAGAGCAAGATGGAGTCTGAAAATAATAAGTTGCTAAACGTAGAAACCTGCAGAAGAACAAGCCAAGTTTGTCAATTTTCACAAGCAAAAACACAAGCCAATTCTGTGAGTTTCACAAAGCAAAAGAAAAAAGCTAAATTTTATGAAATTTCACGTTTAACACAGAAAATTTATACAAAGAAAACGAATTACCCTTTTTCCCCAATTCGACGAACCCTAATTTCCCAAATCCGAGTAACCCTAATTTTAAAAACAGATAATCACATCAATTCACACAATCAGAGAGACTTTCCTACCTTTACAAACCGATTGTCACCGATTTTGAATCGAAACTCGAAGATCTGTTGAATTTATCTCCGATATCGTAAGCCACCATTCGCCGATTTGGTGAGCTATTGACGCCCTCGACAACCAGCGTCGGTGGGGTTGATAACCGGAGGTAAATAACGTCGGCTGTTCCTCCGATTTGCTTGAAATCGACTTCAGTTTCTTTTCCTTCTTTGAAATCGCGAAAGATTGAGATAGAGAAGAGAGAAAGAGAGAGAAGAGAGAGAGAAGAGAGAAAATTTATTTTCTCTGAAACACAGACACGTGTATGGCTCTTAACTATTTCCTTGTGTCTTACCTAAGAAACGATCTTAGCTCAAAAGCTTGTTTGAGATTTATTATAATCATTTAATAGCTAAGATTTCCTTAAGAAAACATTAAGCAACTGCCGTTAATGATGGTCTAACTAATCTTATCGTGCCTTTACCAAAAGAATACTAATCTTATTATTAAATTTTAATATCATATAACGTCTAGTATTATTGTGTCATCAACCCGTTCTACTTGCGAGTTGTTTGTTATATCTGATCGAGGATCATAATTTGAAACTAAAATATTAAATTTACTAATTACTATTGCTTGTTGATTGGCAAGAATTATAAAAATTGTCTAAGAGCTAATTTGGTTTATAGTTTTAAACTTAAACCAAGTAGATAAATAACCTCTGCGAGACCAATATATTCTTCCACTTTTATCCGTCCCTGTCCACATATTTGCTTCTTTCTAAGCAATAAACTCGAATGATTTTCTTTGCCCCAAATAATTTTTCTTTCTCGGGAGCGTACACTCTGCTCTTTCTCCATCTTCCCAATCCAAAGCTTGTAGTCCCTCTGTTCCACCATTCCGTTGGCCTCATTTGATTTAGAATTATATTTCTAGTCTAATCAAAGACCTTATTTGTTTCTTTCAGGCTTTCTTGTGACCCAACAATGCTCATATGTTATTGCAATGATCGTAGCCCAAAACTGAAGTGTCTCGTTATACTACTGTCTCAAACTTATGGTTCGATTTGCCCAAAAAAAAGAAGCCAACCGGACACATTATGATTTTTAAAATAGACTGTAATTAAAATTTTAAAACCAGTAATTTTTTTTTTATTCAACATTGACATTTTGTAACCAAATTTAATGTTTCAACGGGCAATCAAGTATCACTTGGTCAGGATACTCCTTTACATTCCCTTTAGGATTCTCTTCAAACCGTCGGAGACTAAACTGTTTCATCTCCACTCCTCCTCTGGCCTCTCCTTCCGTCGCCATATCTGCCAATATCCTCCCCACTGCCGGTGCCATCTTAAACCCATGACCGGAAAACCCGCCGCCCACAACCACATCTCTCCCTAACTCCCCTCCAAGAAAATCAATCACGAAATCCTCGTCCGGGGTCATAGAATACATACAAAGCTGAGTCGCCACGGGTCCTTCCGAATCAACCATCCCTCCAAATCTCTCCTTTATCCACTCTTTAAGCTCTTCTAGCTTCACTCCTGGTCCCCATGGCCTCTTATCCGGATCGCACCAGTAACCACCGTGAACCGCCACTTTGATCAGTCCCGGATACTCCAATGACGGAGTTCCGTACACGTACGGAACTCCGTATGACGCAAAAGTCGGAAACTCTCCGTCGATCGTGAATTTCTCCTCGTGGCCTTCTCTGATTCTCCAATAACAAACCGTTGTCTCAAGCGGCTCCACCGGAAAATCTATCCCGGCCACCGTTTTCACCAGCTTACTTATCCATGCACCCGCGGTTACAATGCATTTTTTACCGTAGAACTTATCTCCTTTCACCGTGCACACTATTACCCCTTCCCTGTTTTCACCGTCTCTCTTTATGTTTGCAACTTTGGTGTTGTCTCTTAAGACAGCGCCATGTCCAAACGCAAGCGTTTGAAACATGGAGACGGCCTTGGTGGGTTTAATAACCCCACCAAGTTCCGTGGAGACTCCGATCCAATTCTCCGGAATACTAATCCTCCCGGAGAAATGCTCGGAAACAGCATGAGAGTCCATAACCCGATGAGCTAGCGCGTGTTTTTGACAAGTGGCAACAACGGAGAGGAGACTCTGCTGATCAGCTGGACCCATATCGAATTGTTGAGTTGGGAAATGGACTTTGTATCCGATCTCGGATTGAGCCTCAGCCCATAACCGAGTCGACTCGGAAACCATGGCATAGTAGTAATCCTCCGGGTAAGTGGCTCGTATGGTGCGTGACTCACCATGAGAAGAGCCACGGTGGTGGAGGAAATCGAATTGCTCTAAGAGGAGAGTCTTCTGGCCTCTTTTCGCCAGCTGGTACGCGGCGGAGCTTCCCATAACGCCTGCTCCGACGACAATCACGTCGAATCTGCCATCGCCGGAATATTCCATGAGGAAGTGAAAGAGAGGCTTGGTTTATGTTAGAGAAGCGTGTGGTTGTTGTTGCTGCTCTTTAAAAGCGACTATGAAATTATCAAAGCAGATAGTGTTTGACAAATGGACAAAACTCAATCTATATATATAATGGGAGAGTTTCTCTCCATCTAAGGTGTCCACATCAGCATCCATGTCATCATAATTTATTTTTTGTGGGTTCCACATATTTTATTTATTAAAACAAAAACATTAAAACTAAACTAATTCACACATTAAATAAAAGAGAAATTGTTAAAAATGCCCCTTTTTCAATACCCCTTTTCAAAAATGCCCCCTTTGAGAGTCCATTTTTAAGTTTGCCCTCTTTTAATTTTTAATGACCATTTTACCCTTATTTGAAACAAAATTAGGTCCACAAAATACAAAATATTTTTTGGCGGGAAAAGTGTTCTCGCAATTTTCCCGCCAAAACACTTGTAAAAACCTTGGAAAATTTTCCCGTAAAAATTTTTCCCGCCAAAAAATTTTCCCGCCAAAAAAATTTTTTTTGCGGGAAAAGTGATTCCGCAATTTTTTTTGCGAAATTTTTTTGGCGGGAAAATTTTTGGGGGGAAAAATTTACGGGAATTATAAAGGTTTTACTGAGCAATTACAAGTGTTTTGTAAGGATTTAGCATGGATTTAAAAAAGATTTACTTTGCAATCATAACGTTTTATAATAAACTCATACCTTGATTAACCGTATAAATACTTGTTAAACCTTATGATTGGTAAAATTGTTATAGTATAGCTTGTAAATCTTATAATATCTTATAAATACCTTGTAAATACGTTGTAAAACCTTTTAAAATACATTGTAAAACCTTATAAATACCTTGTAAATAACCTTTAAAATACCTTGTAAATTTTTGGCGGGAAAATTTTTCCCGCCAAAAATTTAACGCCAAAAAATTGCGGAATCACTTTTCCCGCAAAAAAAAATTTTTGGCGGGAAAAAGTTTTACGGGAAAATTTTACAAGGTATTTTAAAGGTTTTACAAATTTTTACAAGTGTTTTGGCGGGAAAAATTGCGGGATCACTTTTCCCGCCAAAAAATATTTTGTATTTTGTGGACCTAATTTTGTTATATTTCCTTATATATTTGTGATATCTTTTATTAAAAGAAGGGTAATTTAGTCATTTTGTACATAAAAAGGGGTATTTTTAAAAATGGACAGCCAAAGAGGGCATTTTTGAAAAGGGGTATTAAAAAGGGGGCATTTTTGTGAGTCTCCCTAAATAAAAACAATAATTGACAAAAATTACATGAAATATTATGAAAAACGAAAAACATAAATATACAACTTAAAATATGAAATTTTTGAATAGATATTGAATATATATAAATTAGATCATTATATTTTAACATATAATGAGTAAATATTTTAAAATAGTTAGAGATACGAAAAAAAAAACTTATCATATATTTTAATGGTACAAAATTTATTTTTTGAGAGTTGCCATTCTTTAGTAGAGAAAAGGAAATAAGAGTTAAAAATACCAAATTTAAAGATTTTTACTTAAAATAGAAATCAATTCATTTCTGAAAAATAGACATTTAAAATTTGAGTACCGATTAAAAAATAAGAAGAATTTAGAACATATTATTATTTATAATTATAATATATAAGTAGTCAAATTAATAAGTTTTCTATATTATAAATATTTTCTAAATAAAAAAGTGAATACCTAAAGAAGAAAAACTAAATATTAATCAGTGTTTTTAGGAAATTCACATAGATTGAAACAAACTAAGGGTGATTTGAAATAAAACAAAAATTATCCTAAACATCACAAATAAAAATAAAATAATCTTATCGAATAATAAAACTGTGTAATAATAATATTTGATAATGTTATTTGGAAATCTATATATAGTAATGGTAGATTGAAGAGTTTTTCATTAGAAATAAAAATGATTTTGTTTTGTTTTTCTAAATAAATGTATTTTAAAATTAGAATAATTTTTATGAGTTCATAAGTGTCACATTTTATAAAAATCAACATTAAGAATACTATCTAAAATCATAATATATGTTAAATTATATATATAGAAAGAGATTTTTGTATTTTTCAAATGGTCAAGATAAAGTGCAAAATTTCACGTTGAAATTCTATGTTTGTGAATAGGAATGAGTCCATATATGAGATTTGTTTTCTATAAAGCAATTTTAGATGCACCAAAACATGGTAAAAAAACACCTTATAACAAACATCTCCTCAGATTTCTTTTTTGATGTTCACTTTAATAAAAAGATCATGAAACTTATTTAAAAAATTGAGTATTGAATGATATGAAGGAGAAAATAGAAACGATCTAAGGAGAAAAGAGAAAAGATGTCGGGAGACGACGAGTGAATCATAAAAGAAAACGAGAAAAATTATAGTAAAAAATGTGAGAAACTTTTTACTACTTTGGAAAGATAATGCACATGAATTAAAGTAAAATCTTTTAAAATTCAATTGATTATATTTATACTCAAAGAATAAAAGTTTACAATTAAATCCCGCGCGTGCGCTGGTACACCATCTAGTTTATATAATCACGAGATTCACGACACTGCCATTTTCTCGTGTCACTTTCTTACTGAACTCTTAAATATTTAACTAAATAACGTCGTTATATACTAGGCAAATTTTTTTTTTAATATAATTTATATATAACATTTAAATAAATCACGTTGTTATATAATAAAATAAATAAATATTCTTATATTTGTTATTATTATTATAATTAACTAATTAAATAAAGTTGTTATATACTAGAAAAATATTACGTCATTATATACTAGACAAAATCTAATTTACTTTTTTGAAAGATAATATTATGTACAAGAAAACATTTTTAATATATCTTTCTAAATCATTAATAAGTAATGTGGTACATAGATAATAAAACCTTTAGATTTATTTGCAAAACGGTGGTAAAATCAATAAATGGATTATGTTTCGTGTGTATTTTAATTGATGGTATATTATATGATATTATGTTATTTGTAAGAAACATCCCCGAAATTAACATCTAATTTATTTACAGTTTTATCATATTTTGCAAATAAACCTCAAAATTTTGGCTATCTACCAAATAAACCTAAGTTTGGCTATCTAACTATTTTTTGGGACTAGGTTGAAGATAATTATATAGTTTTGTATCTATGGAATATTCGATTTCGTACTTTAGTTTTAGTGGCCAACTTTGTACTAAATAAGGCAATATTACGTTCACAAACGTAAACTATATTTAACCGGACTCTCTAGCTCTGGTGGTAAAGGACCCTTAGCTGAGGTACCCGCCATCACGAGTTCGAGCCCTGGCCATTGCGGTATTCACATACGGGCTGCAGCGTTCCAGGAACCAACACGTGGAGTGCCATTTGGCCAACCACGTGGCCAGTCTGATGCGAACCGATAGTCTAACACGTGGATCCCTGCTCTGTCGGGTATCCGATAGCTAACACGTGGACCATGCCTTGTCGGTAAGCATTGGGATATTTGGGTTATCAAAAAGAAAAAGAAAAAAAAACTATTTCGGAATGGTCTATAGTGGGCATGTATATGAAGTAGCGACGGTCCATGAATTTCCTTCTTCCCTTCGCACGGAACAAAAACGTGTTATATACTAATATGTAAAATATAGTTTCATGTCAATCACATTATCTCTCAGTCTCCTAATGTGAAATACACTAATGATACCGTTAATCTCTATAATATTTTGGTAAGTATATTATATAGTCTCTCAAGCAAAGTTGACATGTGCTATCTCGCAAAATCAAGTTGGTTATCTAATGCTACATATTAATCTCCAAATATATTTTAGGGAATTGTGAAGTTGCATGTGAGTTTCAACAAAATGCAAAAAGAATTTTTCGATCCAAAATCTACTCGTAAAACACAACTTATGTGTGATTCTGTTCTTAAGTGGAATGCAACATCTATTGTAATATAATAACACGATTCGTTTTATTATTTCTGACTAGAAAGAAGTGACGAAATGGATGTACATTCGACATTTCAATTTCACGATCTTTAACAAAAATTTTTTTAAAAAATTCGAGGGATGATAGCAATAATAAAAGAATGACGTATCGATCGTGAAATTGTGATTGTGAAGTTCTTGACCAATTGTATTCTTAAGGAATATGATGGAACGAATATAGAGTCACTTCGTTCTTTTCTTAGTGCTCACCATTCGTTTTTGTTGGAAAAGACAAAATCCCTTATCCACTGGTTATTAGTTTATCAACTAAAATCTTCCATTTCTATGAATGGATGCTCATAAAAGAATATTTAGCAATTTGTAGGAACCACTTGTACACTCCAAAATCGACATGTAGCTTATTGTTTTAGAATCACACTTTTTTTTGTCCATATTTTAGGATTTAATTAGAATAACATCGGAACTAATTTTTCTTACTTCTATAATTTATGTTGTGTCATTTGCAAGAGGGTCCGCCATTACAATATAATTGGTATAAGATGTCTATAACAAAGATAGAAGCTAAGTAGTGATTCATGTCTTAACCTATCGAAAAAAGAAGATAATAAAAATAGATAGAAAATCTAAAAAATATCGATCTTAATAATTTCTAAATTTCTTTGCCCAAAAAAAAAAAAATTTTATAAATTATCTCAAAATAAGTTTTAATTGAGTGCCGTTTTAAAAATCTTTAGTTGAGCTTGTCTCCATCTGAATAGAAAATTAATGAGAAAAGGAATAATTGTTGTCGTCATACTTCCAACTTCAAGTGGATTCTCGACGACATTTCAATAATACTCAAAAACTAATCTAATCCTTTCACTGAATAGAGTCTTGGTTCAAGAAAGATGGGCACTAAGTAGTAAATAAACAACTACAAAAATGATATCATTGCTTTAGGGAAATGATTGGATATCATTGGCTAATCCCAGCTAATATCTGGATTACATTGTCACGTCAAGTTTTTGTTTTTAACTCAACTCTAAGTTTATTAAATAATTACATTGTCACGTCAAATATTTCAAAGTTTATTATAAAATCATAATATAAAGTATGACAGGTTTTATATAATTTTTTTGATTTGGAAATCAATTTTATTTTCCTTTTCTTTTCTTATAACTCTATGTCCTTATATATATATTTTTTTCAGTATTCTACATGTGGTTTTCGAAACCGTCAAAGATCGACCAATGAAGAGTAAAAGAAGCTCAACCTAGAAAGAAGCAATCAAAATGATGACAAAATCACTCAACGTTCAAATAAGAAATAGTTCAAAAATAAGTGAAAAGTACAGAAAATTCCACAAAAGGATAAAATGAAAAGAAGATGAAGATTAACACAATGGTAGATTTAGCTACAAAATTATAAAAGTTAAAAATATTGTTGATTTCGTACTAGGTTTAAGATTGCGGAGGAAGTTCTTGAAATCATCCACCACATGTGAAGGAAGGTTTGCTGACTACTAACAGGGGAAGGGTCTCAATTGTAGGAATGAATGGAATTTGGAAGCTAAGGAAGAATGAATGGGTGAAGAGAAGTTTTGACTTGCCTGTTTTTCAAGATTTGCCTACATAGTGTCACATATAATGATTCTATATTTACTCTCAAGAAAGTTGAATCTCTACCAGTTGTGGTTGTTTATTGCAACAATTTGATCAAGACACAAATAAAGATAGAGATAACAAGAGGAGGCAATGGAGAGAAAATCTAGATTGGGTGCTCCTGCAATGTTTGTCCATCTCAATCTGAGGCTTTTCTCTTTATTTGATCAATCCTGTTTAATTAAGGAGCACCCAAAACTAATTAATTAAAGACCAGCCCCGATCACATGTACACAATTAAATGATTGTGCAAACTATATGTGTATACCATAAATGATAACTTGGCTAAACCGGTTAAAGTTTATATTATTATTGACTATAATAAACTTGACTTCAACTTAATCTCATGCCCTTTCTCTATTCCTTTTATTTTCCCAATATGTGACTATTTTTCTGATCATTCAAATTTATTATGACCTTGCTAAAAATATATAATAGGTTTGTCGCTAGTCGTCTATGTTTGTGAATGACTTGATTGTTTGGTTTGTACCCATGATTATTTGCATGGACAGAATTATCTGCACGATTTCTTTTGGTTTGGTGGTTGGGTGCATGGATGGATGGATATGGTTATTTTTGGACATGGCATGGAACGAATATGGTACGGTTATGGATATTTGAGTCATGAACGCAATGCCGGTCCGCTAAAATCCGGGGCCGAATACAAAAAAATGTTTTAGGACTTTTTCAAAAAGTAGAAACTTCTAAATTTTTTTTTTACTAATTATGAGGCATTTATAATTTTTATTTAATAATTTTTCTTAATTTTTAAAAATTGTTTGTTAATTATAGAATTTTTTTGCTAATTATAAGGTTTTTTTGCTAATTATGGAGCATTTTTGTTAATTTTAAGGTCTCTTTTACTAATTTTGAAGTCTATTTTATAATTATGAGGCCTCACAAAAAAAAAAAATCCTCAGAAAATGGGCCTCAGGAAATTTGAGATCCAATACAAATGATTCACCAAAATGGGTGAAGGGCCGGGCCTGCATGAACGAGTATGCATGGTTAAGTGCATGAATGGAATGTACTAAGTTTTCATCGTTTATTGATTGATAAGGATGATATGTTGTATTAGTCTAGAAGATATATGTTTTGTTAGCCATACACAAAATTCAAATCACTAAATCAGAGTGAGATCGATAACGAAGAAGCTAAGGAACATGACATATTGAAAAAGTTTACTGGGCCTTTTTGTTACGTAACCACACGAGGCCCAATTTAGGCCCAATATAAGGATTTGACTCTTAAGTACTTTAAAAGTTGACCCATACCAAAATTCCATCTTCAATCTCGAATCGATAACCCTAATTTGACGAAGCCGTTTCCGGTGCTTTTGGCTCCTCTCACTAGTCGTAGTTTCTTCAGGTAATTCCGATTCCTTAATCTCTCTCCGATCTGTTGAATCTTCGTTTACATGTGTTGGATCGAGATATTATACCTTCTCGTAGTCTTGGCTTTTTGTTTTTTGATGATTTTGTTAATAGAGAATTTGAGTTGTTGAATTTGATAGGTATGTCGCGTGTGTACGTTGGTAATTTGGATCCGCGAGTTACTGAGCGTGAACTCGAGGATGAGTTTCGTGTCTATGGTGTGATCAGGAGGTAAAGACATCATCGACTGATTCAAGCTTTTAATTCAATGTGAAGAGTGACTAATTTGTATTTCTTTTATGCAGTGTTTGGGTTGCTAGAAGACCACCAGGTTACGCTTTTCTTGATTTTGAAGATTCAAGAGATGCCAGAGACGCTATCCGTGAATTAGATGGTATTCGTTTTGGTCTCCGGTTCTGACTTTCTTATTACGGTGCAGCTGGTCTGATGTATGATCTATACTGTTATTATGGTAGGCAAGAATGGATGGAGGGTAGAGCAGTCTCATAACCGTGGTGGCGGTGGTGGTCGTGGAGGCGGCGGTGGTGGTCGTGGAGGAGGTGATGGTGGTCGTGGTCGTGGTGGTTCTGATTTGAAGTGTTATGAGTGTGGTGAGTCTGGTCACTTTGCACGTGAATGCCGCTCTCGTGGTGGTTCGGGTAGGCGTCGTAGCCGCAGCCGTAGTCGTAGTCCTCCTAGATACAGAAAGAGCCCTACCTATGGAGGACGGAGGTTATTATCCCTCTTTTTTTCTGATTGACGATTTTTAACTAAAATCAATTGTTCTAGCTCATTGATTCACTAACTACCTTGTCTTTTTGGTTCACAGGAGTTACAGCCCTCGTGCTAGATCTCCCCCTCCTCCAAGGCGTCGTAGTCCTTCTCCTCGTGGTCGTAACTACAGTAGGTCACCACCACCTTATAGAGCACGTGACGAGGTGCCATACGCTAATGGGTAAACTCCTTTTACTCTAGAGTCTATTGTTTCTCAATCAATATAAGACATTGAAACCGAACCGATGTCAAAGTAATTCATTATTTGTCGTCACATGCATTTTAATCCTTTTTGTTAGATGTTGTGTTCAATACTAAGTTTATGTGGCTGATAAGTTTTTGTATTTGTTTATGCAGAAATGGTCTGAAAGATGTGCGCAGAAGCCGGAGCTGAGTGTTTCTTGCCTAGATAGCAAGTTATGGGATCAGGAGAATACTGTTTGCTTGTGAGGTCAAGAGGACAGGGAAATTTGTATCTGTGAATTTCACTAAGAGAACATGTTTTAGCTGTGTGGTGGATTGGATATGCTTGCTACTTTTGAATTCCTGGGATGCATCTTATTGCGTTTGGATTATGAAGCCGTAGTTGTATCTGCCGTTAGGTAAAGTACTTTTAAATATCTACCCAAGTTCTTAAAAGACATAAACAAAAACTCTGCTAAAAACCTATGCATTTTCTTTGTTTTTCCTTGTTTTTGGTTCTATCGTCTCGAGGTTTCTTCGGGTTTCTACTGCTTCATTGCTTATCTGCTTTTGGCTTCTTGGCTAATTTGGTCGGCCTTCTATGGATCTTCATAGTAGTTTACCAACTACTTCTGCTTCATTGCTTAACTACTTCTCGCTTATTGGTTATTTTGATCCGCCTGCTTTGGGATCTTCATAATAGTTTACCACTTGTTCTGCTTCATTGCTTCTGGCTTCTTGGTTATTTTGATCGGCCTGCTTTTGGATCTTCATAATAGTTCACCACTACTCTGCTTCTGCTTCTCATCTAGATGCTCTCATGTTTGAAAACTTCATCAGCTCTGATGTTGTTGCTTCCAAAAACCTCTCTGGTCTTTCTTTTCTTGAACTTAGAATGGCCGAGGAGCTCCACTCGCTACTCTGGCAGGTACTTATTACCTTTCAGGCTTGGAAGAAACTTGTCTTACGGTGTAACATGTGATAATAGTTTAGACTTTAGAGTATGTAGAATGTCTCTACTTGGTTTGAGATGGGCACTTATGTTCTCCTTTTTAGTCCAAGTCTTGCTATGTACTATCTGCAGATAAACGCTTTATTGCCATTCGCAATAGTCATTGCTTTGGTTTCATCACGTTTGGATTAATCTTTAAACGAGAGATTTTTCTGCTCATTGGTTTCAATTTCGTCATGTTTTTTTTTTTTTAATTTACGGATCATTCTGGCTTTGTCGAAGGCTTTTGACTGTCCCCTCTTTTGATGCTTTGGTTTAAAACCCTTGTAAAAGGAGTGTAGATTTTCATAACTTTCTTGCCTTTGTCCAGTTTTGATGGTTGTGTCCTGACATAATATTTTTTTTTGAGATGGTCACCTCGCTTCCCAAGTCCCAACATCATTAGTTTGTTCACTTCGTATACTTAGCAACTCTGTTGTATGTTTTACGTATCATCATCATCAAACGAGCATGCTCATCATCGAAATCATCCAACAAGATTTGGGATTCTTTTAGTGTTGCATTTACCAACCTCAAAAAATATAAATTTGAGCTGAAAAGTTTAGCGATACAGAAATATTCATATTCAAATTAGTTACCAGATTTTGAATATGATTATTTGCTAACCATATCCGTTATCGTTACATTTTTCGAACATACAATTTTATAATATTTTGAGGTTGGTAAATTCAACACTAAAAGTTTGCATTAAAAAGCAAGTAATGATTTTTGCATTAAACACGTAAAACATCATTGACAATATTTTTCATCTGCTTCAAGACAATAGGCGGAAATAACCATCATCAAGAAGAATAACTTTAGACACTGAAAAAACTCATAACATAGGCTGCAAACACCACAGTAAAAGCTTGAGCACCAGAGAGATTAGTCTCCTAGACAATTTATCCAAAAGATTCAATAAGTGAAATAGCCTGATCCTTCGGAGGCGGCCAAATCAGAGTTGGTCCTTGCAAAGGAAGGCATTTCTCCTTCACTTTTTGTAATGGCAGGTATATCTCCTACACGGCTTTTTTTGATAAAATAAATCGGTATTCCTCTTCCTACACGATTCATCTTCTTAAACCAATGACCAATGGTCTCAACTCCTAGATAGGAAAAGAGTACCGTCAATGATCCACCAGCAACAGAGATAATAGCCGGAAATAACCATCGTGTTCCCGAGAAATGCGGTATAGTCACCCAAGATGCTGCAACATAAGCCGTCGCCATAAACCCTACAGAAACCCACATCATCCTGTGTGTGGCCACCAATAATTTCTTCAAGGGTTTCCTCTTGTAAGGTATGATGCTAACGAGAAGAATAACAATGCACAAGGACGTGAACAATGCAATGTTGTTACATATTGCAAAGACTTTAAATGCTGCGGTATTGCCTACAAGTGATTTCCCTTTCCATGGCCCCTCTTGGTAGACACCGCCCGGGGGGTTTATCCCACCGGCATAAGAAACTGAAGCAATCAGGACTGCCACTATTGCAATCGTATTTCTTGCATTTTGTAATGCTTCTATATGCATCTCATATTCTCATGTTCCAAGCTCTTATGACCTCTTTTAACATGATGTTTCTTGCTTTTCTTTCTCTCTGCTATCTCTGATGTGCTTTTTTCGATTAGCTCAAGCAACCTTATTACCTCAGAATGCCCTATGTGTTCTTCATTTCTCTCAGCCTTTTTAGAATACACTTCTGAAGTCTTGGTGTCACACCTCAGGTAGCTTGATATAAACTCATAGTCTTGGGCTTGTCGAGGGAGAAGGTGATAAGCTCGATAACCCATATTGTTTCTTTCTCTGATATCTATTATCTTCTTACCAACAATGTAACGTATAAGCTGCAATTTATTCAGTAAAATATGTGAGAAGAAACACACACACACACACGCAAATACGAGATTTGCTTCTATGTCAATGTTTATAGACTTTCATCTCAAAATCAATTGACAATAAATAAGTGAGCCAGTGATTCATGTAAAGAAAACTACTCACCGGAGCATCACAAGCCAGGGAAGCAGCAATATGTAAGACAGTGTTGCCCTGTTGATCTTTTTTCTTCAAAAGAATTGGGCTGCTAGGGCCCAAATTCTCCGCCATGAAAACAAAGGCATCGGTATTTTTGTTTCGTGCAGCGAGATGAAAGACTGTCTCTTCTGACGGCGTTCTTACGCAGAAAGACAATGGAGCCTTGTCCATGAACTCCTCCAGGATCATAACTGAGCCACTTTGGACTGCCAGATGCAGAGGTGATAAACCTTTGCTGTTAAGAGCTTCTTCTAGTCCTTGATTGAGTCCTAACAATATACTTGTCAGTTCAAGGTCACCTTTGTCACACGCATAATGCAGTAGCGTTGATTGCGAGCCGCCTTCAACCACCCAAACATTTTTCCTAGCCAGCTTTGGGAATCTCTCCAGTATAATCCCAACAATACCTGACAGTAATAATGAGCCAGTGAGTTTATACATGATAACGAAAAAATGTTGAGCTTAGACACTATAAACTTACAAGAAGATCCACTTGATAAGGCGAAATTGAGTTCATCGATGTCGACTGAATTCGTCTTTTCGACTATGAGTTTGGCAGCCTCCAGGAAAATGCTAAGGAAAGCTAAGTGGAGGGGTGTTTGGTTCTTGTTATTGCGTGCCGAACATAGTTCCAATCCAGTGTCTAGCATCTGCATAACTATGTTTACGTCTCCAAGAAGAGCAGCAAGATGCAAAGGTCACTCTCTTCCACCAAACCAAGAAAAGCTGGAAGGTCATTTTGACGGATCGCATGGAAGATCGGCTGCATCTTTGTCTCAAGAAAACTAGAACAAAAGTAAGAAAATTCTAAAATCTTGGGAGTGGTTAGCATCTTGACATTTTGGTCTTTCTTTATCTTTTACAATTCTTTTTCATTTAACACTGGTTGTTGTTGTGTATATATGAGAGTGAGTGTGTAGTGTTATGTTTTTTTTTTTGTTTTATACAATATAGTTAAATTTTCATTTTTCTTGGCCAGAAGACTTTGACCTATAGTCATCTCCTTAGAGACAAAAAAACAAACGCGTTTATAATTAAAACGAGTTTTTTTTGTTTATAACTGTAAGTACAAATAAGTATAAACTCATTCTCTGAAGAACAAAAAAAACAAACGCGTTTATAATTAAAACGCGTTTAAAAAGTAGAAAGACTTTGACCCTTCTGACTTGGTCTTCGAGTACTACAAGATTAAAAAGTTGTCATCATGTTCTTTACCTCTGGCCAGACATTCTTGTTGATGGTGGGTTTTGGGCTCGAGCCCAAACCCCTTAACGGGCCTAAACCCTTTACAAACAGGCCCATGTTTCCCTGTGGCCCAGTAGAAGTCCAAGAAAGGCCCAATTCGATTTTCCACCGACCAAAGGGGCAAAAAGGACATTTCGCACGAACAGTGTACCCTACTTCTGCATCCTATAAATAGCAAAAAAGAATGTTTGTAAAGGGATCCCGGGATAACGGTTTTCACAGAGAATATTATACAACTGTCAGAGCACTTTGCGGCTCGGCTCGTATTCTAAATTTTTACCTCGTCTATTTTTGTAATTGTCGGCTCGTTCTTTAAAGAAGAGATTCTTCTTTCACCCTTAAGATTCCGAATACATACTTGTTTGATTTTGACGATCAACAATTGGCGCGCCAGGTAGGGGAGAAGCTCGAAGATTTCTCTCAAAACTACGAACCGACGAAACAGCAAAGATGACAGACGCATTCCACAACGCACTCGGCGCAAGTGCCTCCAGCTCGGGAGGAGAAGCATGCACGACCGCAGCCGCACCGCCTTCGCTACCTCCGACGCCGGAAGGACCTACCGCGGCAGCTATCGGACCGCACCCTGCTCCACGTCCTGATGCTCAGATAACTCCCTCGAACGGACGTAACACGACGAACCCACAGATTAACACTAGAGCCGGGACGAACCAAAGAAGTCAGGACCGCAGCGAACCGGACGACCTGCTTCAAAACATCCTCACGCACCTGAGCCAGCAAGAAGCCAGGACGAACGTGCGACTTGAATCTCTGGCAGCAGCCCAGGCTTGCGCTCAGGATGAAATCAATCGCCTAAGCGCAAGTCAGATGCAAGGCGTGCGACCCGCTCAAGGAAACCAAGTGCCGACCCGGCAAATCCATCCTGTCACTTCGTCAAGCGAAAATACCCGAGACCTAGAGCTCGCCGAACTACGACGCATTATCCAAGAAATGAACACAAAGGTTCATAAGGCCACAAGTGCCGCACCGGAACTCGACCGCGTCCTTGAAGAAACGCAGCAAACTCCTTTCACTCGAAGAATAACCAGCGTCTCACTCCGAGGGCGCCAAAAGATAAAGCTCGAGCCCTATAACGGAAAGGGCGATCCAAAAGAATTCCTAACATCATTCGGCATCGCGATCAACCGAGCCGAACTAACCGACGAGAACTTCGAAGCGGGACAATGCCAGATTTTCACCGAGCATCTAACCGGTGCCGCCCTCAACTGGTTCTCAAGACTTAAGCCGAACTCAATCAGCAGTTATCGTGAACTGTCCGTAACGTTTCTCAAGCATTACTCGCCGCTCATACAGAACCAGACGACTAATGCCGACCTGTGGTCCCTTGCGCAAGGACCCACAGAGTCGCTCCGGTTATTTATCGACCGTTTCAAGGACGTCATTACCCGGATCGTCGTCCCAGATGAAGCCGCAATCGTAGCTCTGCGCAACGCAGTGTGGTACGACTCTAAGTTTAGGGACGATATCACGCTCCATGTCCCGAACACGCTCGAGGACGCACTTCATAGAGCAACGAGGTACATCGAATTAGAAGAGGAACGGCTCATTCTGTCACGAAAGCACGGAGTAACAAAGGCATCGGCGCCGAAAGAAGCTCCTGTGGTAAAACCTGCGGAGCCAAGACAGCACCTCGACCGCAATACGAGCCAAGGTAGAAAGCCGGCCACGTTCGTCATAAATAGTGAAGACACGGTGCCCAAACAATGGAACAAATGGGCAAGAGATACCGATGCCATTACTACAGGGCTGGTGTATTGCGAGTATCATAAAAGCAAGGCTCACGCGACGGAAGACTGTCGCTACCTGCAAGGACTCCTCATGGCTAAGTATAAGAGCGGCGACATCACCATCGAATGTGACCGAGCCCAAGGGGGCCATAAAAACCAAAAACGAAACGAGGCCACTGCTAGGCAATTCCTCCAGGATTGAGCCGACAGAGCAGCTGGAGGCGACGATCAAGCAAACGATTCAGCCAAAAGACAACGCCATGGCAAAGCTATCGCCGACGCCCCCATTGTCGTTCGACAAATCCATATGATCATGGGCGGCCTTCAAAATTGCAACGATTCGGTCTGTTCAATCAAGCAGTATCGAAAGAAAGCCGAAATGATGGAGACGTGGCCAGTAACGCCGAGCCAACCTTCCGTGGAGATCGAACCCATTTCTTTCACGAAAGACGACCTCGTCGGAGTCGATCTCCCCCACAACGATCCGTTGGTTGTCGAGCTAATCGTCAGCGATAGCCGAGTTACGCGCGTCATGATCGATACAGGCAGCTCAGTCGACCTAATCTTCAAAGACACCCTCACCGCGATGAACGTAGCTGATCGGCGTATAAAGCCGCATTCTCGACCATTGGCTGGGTTCGACGGCGATTTCATCATGTCTCTCGGCACTATCAAACTACCCACGTTTGTTGGCGGTACGATCGCCTGGGTTAAGTTCGTTGTCATCGATAAACCGACGATATACAATGTAATCTTGGGGACGCCGTGGCTTCATCAAATGCAGGCCGTCGCGTCCACCTACCACCAGTGCGTCAAGTTTCCCACTCATCAGGGAATCTTTACTCTCAAAGGAAATCAGCAAGTAGCGCGGACGTGTTTCCTGATCGAACACAAGAACCGCGCCGAAAAGAAATTATAGCAACCAAAGAAAGAGGAGCCCACGCCCCGCTCCGAAGTAGCAAAGGCACCGGGCAAATCCTACGAGGAATCGGAGCTAAGTCGGACGGAACTTGTGAATATCGACGCGTCGGATCCATTGCGATGCGTCGGCATCGGAGCTGAAATTAGTCCAGAAGTCAAAGCGGCCCTTGTGGCCCTCCTCAAAGAGAATTCGTCAACCTTCGCTTGGAGCGTTGAGGACATGCCGGGAATCGACCCATCGATAACGTCCCACGAGCTAGACGTGGATCCGACATTCAAACCTGTTAAGCAGAAAAGACGCAAATTGGGTCCGGAACGAGCCAAAGTAGTAAATGACGAGGTCGAAAAGCTACTAGGCGCCGGCTCCATCATCGAAGTCCGATATCCAGAGTGGTTGGCAAATCCCGTCGTAGTCAAAAAGAAAAACGGTAAGTGGCGGGTGTGCGTCGACTTCACTGATCTGAACAAGGCTTGTCCAAAAGACAGCTACCCTTTACCACATATCGACCGGCTCGTCGAAGCCACAGCAGGGAACGAGCTCCTATCGTTCATGGACGCCTTCTCTGGATACAACCAAATTCTCATGCATAAGGACGATCAGGAAAAGACGTCCTTCATCACCGATCGCGGAACGTACTGCTACAAGGTGATGCCTTTCGGTCTAAAAAACGCCGGAGCAATGTATCAGCGAAGTCTACATTGACGACATGCTCGTTAAGTCATTGAAAGCTGACGACCACGTTCAGAACCTCCGACAATGCTTCGACGTGCTAAACAAATACCAAATGAAGTTAAACCCGGCCAAATGTACGTTTGCGGTAACTTCCGGTGAGTTCCTGGGTTACGTCGTCACCAAGAGAGGGATAGAAGCCAACCCAAAACAAATTCGCGCTATACTGGAGTTACCCTCTCCCAGAAACGCCAAGGAAGTACAACGGTTGACCGGCCGGATCGCGGCCCTCAATCGATTCATCTCGAGGTCGACAGACAAATGTTTGCCGTTCTACAACCTCCTAAAGCGAAGAGACAAGTTTACCTGGGACGACGCAAGCGAGAAAGCGTTCGCTGAACTTAAGACGTATCTGACGACGCCACCGGTACTCGCAAAACCTGAGAATGGTGAAACTTTATTCTTATACGTAGCTGTATCCAGTTGGGCCGTCAGCGGGGTATTAGTACGAGACGACCGCGGCGAACAGAGACCAATCTTCTATGTAAGTAAATCGCTAATCGAGGCCGAGGTCCGCTATCCTACAATGGAAAAAGCTGCGTTAGCAGTCGTTACGTCGGCGAGGAAGTTGCGTCCCTACTTCCAGTCTCATACCGTGGCCGTGCTTACAAACCAACCTATCAAAGCCGCGTTACACAGTCCGAGCCTGTCTGGAAGGATGACCAAGTGGGCCGTCGAACTCAGTGAATACGATATCGACTTCCGGGCTCGACCAGCCATGAAATCTCAAGTCCTCGCCGACTTCATCGTCGAGTTACCAGTAATGGACCCGGACGACACCGCACTAAGCACCAATCAGACGAATGGTACTTGGACCCTATATTCAGACGGCTCGTCCTCTTCGCATGGATCGGGTGTCGGCATCAGGCTCGTCTCTCCAACCGGCGAAATGTTGGAGCAGTCCTTCCGGCTACGTTTCGCGGCGACAAACAACGTCGCCGAATACGAAGCACTCATCGCTGGACTCCGACTCGTAATTGGGATGAACGTCCGACGACTCCGTGCCATGATCGATTCACAGCTCGTAGCAAGTCAATATAGCGGCGACTACGAAGCAAGAAATAATAGAATGGACGCGTACCTCAAGGTCGTCCAGCGTCTGTCCAAACAATTCACAGAGTTTGAGCTGACCAAGATACCACGGGGAGATAACGCTCCCGCAGACGCCCTTGCAGCACTAGCCTCAACGTCCGACCCAGACCTTCACCGCGTCATACCAGTCGAAAGCATCGACCACCCCAGCATTGAAGGGATCGAATCCATCAACCTTGTGTGCAGCCGCGCCACACCAGATCCGATAAGCGACCCCGACGATTGGTGCCTCGAAATACGCGATTTCCTGTCAGATGGGACGGTTCCGGTAGACAAATGGGAAGCACGGCGTCTACGCGCCAAATCGTCAAAATATACTCTGTACCGCGAATGCTTACTTCGGTACAACGCCTCTGGGGCAGTGCTCAGCTGCCTCCATAAGGCGGACGCGGCAGAAGTCATAAAAGAAACACACGAGGGAGCAGGTGGAAACCACTCAGGAGGACGATCTCTCGCACTCAAAATCAGAAAGCTCGATTACTACTGGCCGACGATGATCTCGGATTGTAAAAACTACGTGCTCAAGTACGAGCAATGCCAACGGCACGCCCCCGTCATCCACCAGCCGACCGAACTGATGAAAGCTGGCGCCGCGCCATACCCTTTCATGCGTTGGGCCATGGACATCGTTGGTCCACTTCCAGCTTCGCGGCAAAAACGCTTCATCCTCGTCATGACTGATTACTTCACCAAGTGGGTCGAAGCTGAATCCTATGCAACGATCAAAGCCAAAGACGTACAGAACTTCGTTTGGAAATACATCATTTGTCGGCACGGCCTACCGTATGAAATAATCACGGACAACGGCTCGCAGTTTATTTCGCAACAGTTCGACGATTTCTGCGCTAGCTGGAGAATTCGTCTGAACAAGTCAACACTGCGTTTCCCCCAAGGCAACGGCCAGGCTGAGGCAACAAACAAAACAATCCTCGCCGGACTCAAAAAACGGCTAGAAGCCAAAAAAAGAGTCTGGGCAGACGAACTCGACGGCGTCCTATGGTCATACAGAACGACCCCGCGCAGCGCCACCGAACAAACACCGTTTTCCTTAGCCTACGGAATGGAAGCGATGGCCCCGGCCGAAGTAGGGTGTACGAGCCTCTGACGTTCCATGATGATACAGAATAATGATCTCAACGATGAAATGATGAGGCACAGTCTCGACGACCTGGAAGAAAACCGCAACACCGCGCTATGTCGAATCCAGAATTATCAACTCGCCGCAGCAAAATACTACAACAAGAAAGTCCATAATCGGCATTTTAGCGAAGGTGACCTCGTCCTCAGAAAAGTGTTCGAAAACACGGCCGAACTCAACGCCGGGAAGCTAGGCGCGAATTGGGAAGGTCCCTATCAGATATCGAAGATCGTCCGACCCGGAGACTACGAACTCCTCACAATGTCCGGCGTCGAAGTCCCCCGCACATGGAATTCGATGCATCTGAAGCGATACTATTATTAAAAAAAAAAAAAAAAAAAAAAAAATCTATGTAATGTGAACTACGAGCGGCTTGATCCCTCCGATCAGAGGGTACGTAGGCAGCCTCGTTTACGAGGCACAGCTGCAAATATTAATAAAATCTATCTTTTTAAAGACAAACGAAACGAAATACGTTAGCACCCTGGCCCGGTGTCTAATCGAACGAAAGCCGAGTTCCATACTCGCACGATTAAAACGATTGGTCACGTAAGCCGAGGCCGAACTCGCAATCACGCTCGTTTTAATCATTCGAACAGGATAAGCCGACCCCGGAGGTCACACCTAAAAATTGTTTTGGGTCCAACCCAAACACAATTATCGACCAAGTTATTGAGGTCGTCCCCAATAACTTGCGCGGTACGACCTCGTAGGTCGTACCACCGAGTGTCTTGGATCCAACCGAAACACAATTATCGACCAAGTTATTGAGGTCGTCCTCAATAACCTGCGCGGAACGATCTCGACGGTATGAGCAAAAGATAATAAACGAAATAGAAGTTCAATAAAGGAAAGGCCAACAAAAGTGGCAGGAGTCTTACAAAAGCCGACTACGCGGCAAATAACTTAAAAAAAACGACATAAAAGCTCAATACGCGGCCTCGTCTTGAAGAGGATCCCCGACCCGAGCGTCACCGTCACCAACGACTTGGTCGACGGCCTCGATGTCACCAGCAACTTCATTGCCAACACCTTCAACCGAAGGCGCAAATTCCTCAGCGACGAGAGATCCCGTGAAGAGATTTCCGACGTCATTCCAGCCTTCCTCTAGCTCGGCAATGTCGAACGCATTGACCTCGTTCTTAAGCTCTTCCGCATCAGCTTCAAGCCTCTCAATCACGTCCTTCGAGTTCAAGACGACCTCCCCAGTTTCGGCCAGCGCCTTCAGCAGGTCAACGCTCCCGACCGCCTGATTATAATCGAGGAACTTGGGATAAGCCGCGTCCTTGGTAGTGAAATGCCTCTGAATCCCATCGAGACGTTGCTGAAATTGGTCTGCAGCCTCCTTGAGAGCCTTAGTTACTTGAATACGAGCATATTCGGTGCGCCGCTTCCGAAGCCTTGCTTCCTCGGCTTGTGACTGCTCGGCCAAGTGCTTAAAGTCAACTCGGGACTTTGACAACTCCTCAAGACAACTCTCCCGTTCTGAAAGAGCGTTATCCCGTTCCTCCTTTAGTTTGGCGACCTCCTCGCGAAGAAGCTGCACCTCGGAGTTGGCACTCTCCAAGCCCTTCGACGCCTGATCGGCCCTCTTCGTCTCGGCTGCCAAGGCCCTCTGGTGATCCTTCGAGGCCGTGTTCTGCTCAGAAACAACGCGGAGGCGACGCTCGTACATATACGCCATCCTGTCAATCGCGCCAATGGCCTACAGAAAGAAGTAAAAGCTCGGTTAGAGAGCAAAACACTTAAAGTATTGCGAAAAGTTCTTAAGGCATTACCGCAACGGTCTTCTTCGCAGCGTCAGTGAACACCGTTCTCTCCCACATATCTTGGAGCTCGAAGAAGGGAGATGGACCGACGTGAAGCTTGCGGAACAGCTCTGCACAGGATGTGGAATCAGTCGAGATATGAACGTCGCGCCCGTTATAATCATATCGCCACCTATAGTCAGGGGCCCAGGCCGTCCTTTGTTTCTTGGTCGGGTCCGAACGCACCGGTTCGGACTCATCAGCAGTCCGCTTCTTGGTCGGCTCGACCTGAGAGTTGTCATACAAAATAACCTCCCTGCCGCCTAAGGGCACATCGTGAGAAGTCTCGGCAACAGGTAGCTTAGCTGACCTCGCTTCAGCCACCTCTTTCTCCCTCCTCTCCCTCTCTACGTCGGATCTTGCTTCCGAACGATCGGCACCAACAACACCATTACCGCGTCGATCACGATGGTCACCTTCATCTCTCCTATCCCGACGACCTGAAGATCGTCGCTCACTCTCCTTAGCCTCGTGTTCGGCTAAGGAAAGACGTTTCCCTAAGGCCATGGCCTCGTCTTCCTCCCAGCTCATCCTCTTCGACGGCGTCACCGACGACTTCTTCTTGTATCTTGATGAGTAATCACCCACCGCGTCGACGTTCATTTTCCCCATAATCTTTGAAGGAGCTGGTATGTAAAAGAAAGGGGAGAGAAGAATGTAAGAAAAATCGTACGCACTCATCAAACGAATAAAGAAAGAAGGGAAAGATCAAGGCCGACCTGGAGTCGTGTTAACCTTCCTTGCTTTCGAAGGACCTCCTCTTCGGCTCGTTTTCTTTTGTTTTGAGGAAGGGCGACGAACAGGATCTTCTTCGTTAGGCCAGGTATACGGGCACAAAGCTAGAATCTTCTTAACGTCGTCGCGAAGTTTCTCAGGATACGGGTCCAAGATCTTGGGACAACGAACTACAAGAGGAAAAGAAACGAGAAAAGCAAGTTAGATAGATAATCAGTTAACAAGGAATCGACCTCGGAGGGATAAGCAAACTACCGGGTGAAATAGTCCACCCATGGTAATTCGTGACGACCACGTCCCCAGCGGAATCGTTGTCGATCTTAACAAAGAAGTACCAATGAAGCCAATCGTTGGTCTTACTCTTCGCACCAACAACCAACTTTGGGGTCAGCGAAGACTGAGTATACACCAAGCCCGGCTTGGATTTCCCGAAATTCTTCTTCGTCGTCAATTCCTCGTACAGAGAACAACGAGGTTCGACGCCGCACTGCTCAGCCAAACGAATCAGGCCGTAAGCATTCCGAATAGCAGCCGGAGAAAGTTGCGCAAACGCCATTTTTCGCCGCGAAGCGTATTGAAGCAAGAACGCCGGAATTGGGAAAGTCAGCCCGTAGTCAGTGATGAGCTTTTCATATACACAAAGATATCCAGGCGGAGCAGTCCAGGGATGATCCCACGGGTTCGAGATGAGCGTATTTAGGGAAGCTGGAGCATCGCAAAAGTGGAGAGAAAGCTCAATCGTCTCGCTCTTCGACGACGTCGGTTGAAGGTAATCCGGAATTCCCGGTGCCGGTCCGCCGGGCTGAACAAACCCAACCGGGGCGGGCACCCGCCTTGTCAATGGAATGATGTCCAAACGATCGGCGATATCAGATGACGGGCCAACAGAACGAGCCGCTCTAATGATAGAAGATTTGCGTCTGATGAGCGGTACGTTATCCTCATCTATAGATGCCGCGTCACTGTCGTCATCGCGAAGGCACATGGTTGTAACGGACTTAGGATTTGCACTCGGTCCGGCTGCTCCCACGCGACTTTCGAGCTCGCGACGTCGTAACTCTGTAACAACTGGAGAGTCTCTGGCGACGGACGAGGCCGACGATCTGGAAGAGGTTCTAGATCTACGACCCCGGGAGTTGCTGACAGATTCGTTGAGAAAACTGTCAACAGACCGGATATTCGACTCGTCGGAAGTACGAGATCGGCGATGGTCGGAGACGGATTCGAAAGAACCGACACTTGAAGACATAATCAGAAAATAAGAAAAGACGCGCTGAGAAAAGGAGAGAGAACAGAGAGAATACCTTCGAAATCGATGCGGAGAAAGAATGAAAGGAATGAGGAGGAAGCGAAGTATTTATAGAGGGAGTCGGTCGAAGAAAAACCGCGTCATCAGTGCGTCTCGAAGAACGGCGTAATCATCACACCTTCGTCGCCCGCAACACGTGAACGACCCGTTTTCCAATGTCTCGGGAGCGGCAGTAGACGAATCAGAAGAGAGCGTCCATCACACGCGCCTCGAAAACACGCGAAGGAAGTCGAAGCGAGAACGGCGAAATGATTGCAACCCTAGCCGCGTCATCACTACGCACTAGGGTTGGGGGGCTACTGTTGATGGTGGGTTTTGGGCTCGAGCCCAAACCCCTTAACGGGCCTAAACCCTTTACAAACAGGCCCATGTTTCCCTGTGGCCCAGCAGAAGCCCAAGAAAGGCCCAATTCGATTTTCCACCGACCAAAGGGGCAAAAAGGACATTTCGCACGAACAGTGTACCCTACTTCTGCATCCTATAAATAGCAAAAAAGAATGTTTGTAAAGGGATCCCGGGATAACGGTTTTCACAGAGAATATTATACAACTGTCAGAGCACTTTGCGGTTCGGCTCGTATTCTAAATTTTTACCTCGTCTATTTTTGTAATTGTCGGCTCGTTCTTTAAAGAAGAGATTCTTCTTTCACCCTTAAGATTCCGAATACATACTTGTTTGATTTTGAGGATCAACAATTCTGACTTACCTATCTTCTCGAGGACTGAAACGTATTTCGAAGGATATACTTATCCTAGTTTGGCCATTGACAATATATGAGCTATGGAGAGAAAGAAATAAGAGGATTCACTCCAATGTAGTACAAACTCCATGCCATTGATCGCACCATCAGGAACAGAGCTTCCTTATTCCGCTTTTAGAGATCCGACACTGGCTTCCCAACTACTTCAGAAATGGTTCATGTGTAGACAACCGCATGACGTTACATCAGTTGAAACGACTACTTCAACCACATCTTCACTCCATCTATCATTTTAAAAGACACCACCCAACTACTCCCAAAGTTTCGTTGATGGGTTCAACTTGTACATTATTATACATTCACTGACCTTTAAATTATAAACTCGAGGAAACAGCAAGGAAAGAAAATTTTGAGGTCGCAAAAATCATAGTGAGGGTAAATCTATTGAAGGACCTTCCTACTTGTATTGTCTCAGGCTACAGTGATGGAAGAGAATTTGAGATAGATGTATCATATCCTTGGTTACCACCTCAGTGTACTGAGTGCAAAGTCTTTGGTCATGCTACAAGTGAGTGTATGCATAAGGCTTCTACCTCAGGAAGGAAAGTGCAAAGGAGGTCTTCTAGCAGAAGGGGTCGTTCGTCTCGTCGGTCTAGGCAAGCACGTAAGGATGATAATTCACGTATGGGCAGATCAAGGCCTCCTCCAACAGCAGCTATTCGAACCTCAACTGTTATAGCAAGTATGGATGGAAAATCAGCTGAGTCTAAGGGAGAAGAAGTTTCATGCTCAGTAAGTGATGCTATTATTTCAGAACATGGTACGGTATCAGGGATTGTTCAGCATGTACATGATGGTGTTGCGTTGGATTTGAGTGTTATATCAGATTTTGGTACGGCATCAGATATTGGTAAGCATGTGCTTGGTGTGGTTTCGGATTGTAGTGTGGTATCAAGTCAAGGTGTGGTAGATGATTCGGGTCATCATTGTTGGGGAAACAACACACGATTACGCAGCGGACTAAAGTTTCACCCAAACTAATGTGAACCTTGTGAGGAAAATACAATGGACTTGGCAGCAATAACTTCAAAAACTTAAAGTAAATGAGACCACCAATTTTTACGTGGAAAACCTTCTCGATGTGAGAAGGAAAAACCACGGGACCGTAGTCCACTCAAAATCCACTATATCAAATGTATGAGTGTTACAACCACGTCCTCCCTGTTCCACAAGAACAGATACAGAGACTAAGGCTCCAAAGAGCAATCTCCAAACACAAGAAAAACTCAGCAAGAGAGCAATACAAGAGCTTAGAAATAAGCAGTTCCAAACGACCCTAGGTTCGCTAAGATTCCGGTCACCAAATCAAATCTCCACCGTACAAATCCTAGATAAACAGGTCAGGAACACCTCTGCAAAATTTCAGCTCAAAACCGAGAAGAACTCACCGTTGGATCTTCCAAACACTCACGACATATGCTGCAGGAAACTCTGGAAAATCCAGACACGACCAGCCACGTTAAAACTCTGATTTCTCACAAACCAACCGTTGAAACCAAATCTCCACCGTTGAATCTGAAGACCACTGAGTCACGAAGCTACTCTCCAAAAATCAGCCAAATCGAAGCTCGTTTGAGTGTCCAAACGTTCAACACCACAAACCTTCACAGTTCTGTTTTTCTCCTCTTTAAATCCTCTCTCTCTTTTTTTTTTCTTTCGTGTTATATATTTTTTTTCTCTTGCCGACACCAACATATATTTTCCTTTTTCTTCTTTTTATATATATAATATATATATATATATTTTTCTTCTTCCTCCACTAGAAGGAATAAACAACAAACTCCCCCTCCGACTAGGTGGAGGAAACAGCCATTCCGGCTATCTCTCGGCATACTTCAAGCTTCCCCCTCGGTAATGACTTTGTCATCATATCAGCTCCATTATCATCCGTATGAACTTTTGCAAGTTCCACTTCCTTAGAAGCAACCACATCACGTATCCAATGATACCTTCTATTAATGTGTTTCGAACGCGAATGAAATGTAGAGTTCTTTCCAAGATGAATTGCGCCTTCGTTATCACAAAGCAATACATAATTATCTTGCTTGAAACCGAGATCCTCAAGATAATTTTTCATCCACAACAACTCCTTACAAGCTTCTGTTGCGGCTATAAACTCAGCTTCAGTGGTAGAAAGTGCAACACACTTCTGTAACCTTGATTGCCATGCCACAGCTCCCCCAGCAAATGTTACCAAGTAACCCGAAGTAGACTTACTGGAATCAGGATCCCCAGACAAATCAGAATCAGTATAACTGACAAGTAGTGGCTTATCACCTCCAAAAGTAAGCTTCAAATCAGAAGTCCCTCGAAGATATCTCAAAATCCACTTCACAGCATTCCAGTGTTCTCTTCCAGGATTGGAGAGAAAACGACTAACTGTACCAACAGCGTGAGCTATATCAGGTCTTGTACAGACCATAGCATACATCAAGCTACCAACTGCAGAAGCATATGGAACCCGTGCCATATCTTCTTTCTCCAACTTTGTTTTCGGACTATGTTGACTGTTCAATCTAAAGTGTGTAGCAAGAGGAGTGCTAACAACTTTAGACTTGTCCATGTGAAACCTTTGAAGTACCTTTTCAATGTACCTCTCCTGAGATAAGTAAATCAACTTCTCACCTCTATCTCGAACAATTCTCATACCAAGAATCTGTTTCGCTGGACCCAAATCTTTCATGGCAAAGGACTTTCCAAGCTGGTTCTTCAACTCTTGAATTCTGCTCAAGTTCTTGCCAACAATCAACATGTCATCAACATACAATAGCAAGACGATAAAATCATCTTCACCAAACATTTGCACAAACACACAATGATCAGAAGTAGTCTTCTTATAACCATGCTCCCCCATAACTGACTCAAACTTCTTATACCACTGCCTTGGTGCCTGTTTCAAACCATAAAGACTTTTCTTCAAGCGACAAACTAAATCCTCTTTGCCCTTTTTCACAAAGCCTTCCGGTTGTACCATGTAAATCTCTTCCTCCAAATCTCCATGAAGAAAAGCAGTCTTTACATCCATTTGCTCAACCTCTAGATCAAGGCTCGCTGCCAATCCAAGTACAACCCGAATGGATGACATCTTCACAACAGGAGAAAAGATTTCATCATAATCAATCCCCTTCTTTTGGCCGTACCCTTTCACAACCAATCTAGCCTTGTATCGAGGTGACAAACTGGTCTCATCATGCTTAATCTTGTACACCCACTTATTAAGCAATGCCTTCTTGCCCTTAGGCAATTTCACCAACTCAAAAGTATGGTTCTCTGCAAAAGAATCCATCTCGTCACCCATGGCATCATGCCATTCATCTTTGTGTTCATCCTCTAAAGCTTCATCAAAGCTCTCAGGTTCTCCCCCATCAGTAAGTAGCACATACTCACTAGGATCATACCTTGTCGATGGTTTTAGACCTCTCTCAGATCTTCTAACAATAGGAGGGTTCTCGGTAGTTGGTGTCTCACCATGATCGTCATCATGATCACCAATACCATCATCATGTGCGGGAGCATCTGCACCAGGTGTATCAACTTGAACCTCATCCTCGACCTGACCGTGAACCGATGTAGAAGGAGCAACCACTGAATCAATCAAACTCTCATAACTCTGAGTTGGATTTCCGGACTTGTCAATGTCCTTAATCGTTTGATCTTCCATGAACACAACATCTCTGCTCCTAATGAGCTTCTTCTCAACGGGATCATAAAATCTGTATCCAAACTCATCCTGACCATAACCAATGAACACACATTGTCGCGACTTCATCTCAAGCTTCGACCTTTCATCCTTGGGAATATGAACAAATGCCTTACACCCAAAGACCCTCAAATGACCATAAGAAACGTTCTTACCGGTCCACACCCTCTCTGGAATATCACCCTCCAATGGAGCACTCGGTGATAGATTCAGCACATGAACAACCGTGCTTAAAGCCTCACCCCAGAAAGTCATCGCCAAGCCTGATTGTGAAATCAAACATCTCATTCTCTCGACAATAGTTCTGTTCATCCTCTTAGCCAACCCATTCAACTGTGGAGTCTTAGGCGGCGTGAACTGATGTCTAATACCATGTTCCTTGCAATAAACATCAAATGGTCCAGAATACTCACCACCATTATCACTACGGATACACTTCAACTTCTTTCCCGTCTGTCTCTCAACCAATGCCACAAACTGCTTGAAGTATCCTAGAACCTGATCTTTCGTCGTCATAGTAAAAACCCACAACTTCCTTGAATGATCATCAATGAAAGTGACAAAATATGATGCACCACCAAGAGATTTTGTTTTCATTGGACCAGACACATCTGAATGAACCAGATCAAGTACCTCAGGTTTTCTAGAAGGTGCAGAAGACTTGAAAGAGACCCTGTGTTGTTTTCCCCGCAAACAATGCGCACATTTCTCCAAGTGCAAACCGGAGATACCTGGAATAGCTTCCTTCTTAGACAACACAGACATTCCCTTCTCACTCATGTGACCGAGTCTCTTATGCCACAATTCCATGGCATGATCATTCTCCAAAGCATTAACACTGTCTTTGGAGACCTTAGCCTGCATCAAATAGAAAGATGAAAGCTTCTCCCCTCGAGCCACAACCAAAGAACCACGTGAAAGCTTCCATTTACCACCGCCGTGTAAACTGTAGAAACCTTCATCATCAAGTCTTCCCGTAGATATCAAATTCATCCGAAGATCTGGGACATGCTTAACATCTTTAAGCATAAGTCTAGTCCCAATACTAGTCTCCAAGCAAATATCACCAATGCCAACAACCTGAGCCAAACCATCATTCCCCATCTTCACAGAACCATAACTACCCGGAGTATAGGTAGAGAACAAATCCCGCTGTGATGTAGCATGAGTAGTAGCTCCACTATCAACCACCCAACTGGTGTCTTGACATACATTAATGGCATCATCTTCAAGAAGAATGAGAAATTGATCGTCAGTGATTGTCACACGATCTACTTCTTCTTGCTTCCCTTGCTGCTTGTCTTTCTTCAACTTCCAGCAGTCTTTCTTTATGTGCCCTTTCTTATGACAATAATGGCACTCTAAATTCGCAAATTTGTTAGATTTGCTCCTGCTCCTGTTCTTATCTTTCTTGGGATCTCTAGATGAACTCCTCCCCCTTGACTCAGTGACTAACACATCTGATCTTGAGGAACTAGCATTTGACTGCCTTCTAGTTTCCTCATTCAAGACACTGTTTTTCACCATATCCATCGAAATAACACCATTCGAAGTAGAGTTACAAAGAGACATCCTAAACACCTCCCATGAATCTGGTAGTGTACCAAGAAGCCACAGACCGTGAATCTCATCCTCAAACTTGATTCCCATATCAGACAGTTTATTGAGCAGCCCCTGAAATACATTTAAGTGATCAGTCATTGGAGTTCCCTCCTGATACCTCAACTCAATCAACTTCTTGATCATGTACATCTTATCATTCCCGGTCTTCCGAGCGTACAATTGCTCTAGCTTCAACCACAAAGAACGAGCATCAATCTCATTTTCAATATGATTCAACACATTATCATCTACCCATTGCCTTATCAAACCACACACTTGGCGATGTTGCAACTTCCACTGATCATCAGTCTTCTCTACAGGTTTCTTCTCCTCAAAGACTGGAACATGAAATTCTTTCACAAAAAGCAAATCTTCCATCTTGCCTTTCCATAGATGATAATTAGAACCATTCAAGCTTATCATTCTGCCCATATTTTCCATCCTGCCCATATTTTCCATCGCTCACAGAAGCAAATTAATAACCCAAAGTTATCAAACCCAAAGCTCAAAACCAAGAAGCTCTGATACCACTCTGTTGGGGAAACAACACACGATTACGCAGCGGACTAAAGTTTCACCCGAACTAATGTGAACCTTGTGAGAAAAATACAATGGACTTGGCAGCAATAACTTCAAAAACTTAAAGTAAATGAGACCACCAATTTTTACGTGGAAAACCTTCTCGATGTGAGAAGGAAAAACCACGGGACCGTAGTCCACTCAAAATCCACTATATCAAATGTATGAGTGTTACAACCACGTCCTCCCTGTTCCACAAGAACAGATACAGAGACTAAGGCTCCAAAGAGCAATCTCCAAACACAAGAAAAACTCAGCAAGAGAGCAATACAAGAGCTTAGAAATAAGCAGTTCCAAACGACCCTAGGTTCGCTAAGATTCCGGTCACCAAATCAAATCTCCACCGTACAAATCCTAGATAAACAGGTCAGGAACACCTCTGCAAAATTTCAGCTCAAAACCGAGAAGAACTCACCGTTGGATCTTCCAAACACTCACGACATATGCTGCAGGAAACTCTGGAAAATCCAGACACGACCAGCCACGTTAAAACTCGGATTTCTCACAAACCAACCGTTGAAACCAAATCTCCACCGTTGAATCTGAAGACCACTGAGTCACGAAGATACTCTCCAAAAATCAGCCAAATCGAAGCTCGTTTGAGTGTCCAAACGTTCAACACCACAAACCTTCACAGTTCTGTTTTTCTCCTCTTTAAATCCTCTCTCTTTTTTTTTTCTTTCGTGTTATATATTTTTTTTCTCTTGCCGACACCAACATATATTTTCCTTTTTCTTCTTTTTATATATATAATATATATATATATTTTTCTTCTTCCTCCACTAGAAGGAATAAACAACAATCATGAGCCTTTAGCTCCTGCAGAGGCCACACCTGAGATTGAATGCAGTAAGGCTGATGAGGAGCCTGATCTACCTTTCTTCCTGGTGTCTAACCGGAAGAGTGGCCGTAAGGTCACAAACCAACATTAATATCATTATAAGAGGTCTGAATAGTAATGAACGCCACTCCATGACCAAAGATTGGATTAATATCCATAGGCCACTTTTTGGTGCTTTCTGTGAAACTCACTTACAAGGAATAAGAGCTGGGAGAATATCTAGAGCTTAATTTCAGTCTTAATTTACCAAGCTTCGGCTCATGCGGTAACTTGTGGTATTTTTATTCAGGCTGAGAATGTGAATCTCACTGTGACTTTTGTGTATGGTTTCAACCAAGTCGAAGATAGGCACTCTCTGTGGGATGAGTTACATCTTTTGAATGTTTCTACTCCTTTGTCTAGGCATCCATGGGCTGTCGCTGGAGATTTCAACCAGATCCTACGGTCAACTCATCATTCAAACCACCAATGGATAAATGTTGACACTTCTGGTATTGATGATTTCAATCTGGCATTGCAAGATGCTGAGTTATTTGAGGCGCAGGCAAAGGGACTGCCGTTAACTTGGTGGAATAACCAAGATGATAACCCTATCTCCAAGAAAATTGATCATGCTCTCATAAATCAAAAATGGTCTGACTTGTTTCCGGATGCATACGCAGACTTTCTAGAGCCGCAACAGTCTGATCATGCGGTATGCCTATTTCGGGTTCCTTCCCTTCAGCGACATTTATGCAAACCATTCAAGTTTTTCCATCATGTGATCGACCATCTGGAGTATGAAGACTCTGTCAAGGAAGCATGGAACTGTGAGGTAATAAATGGATCTTTTCAATTTAAGCTTGCGAGATCGTTAAAACTTATGAAAAAAGTTCTCAGACGTATCAACAAGCGATATTACAGTGGTATCTCAGAGAGAGTAACAGCACAAGCTAAAAAAGTTTTAGAGCTGCAACGGATTCTCTTGACAAATCCTGATTCTGCTAGCATCAAGCACGAGCAAAATGGAAAACCCTTCAAAAAGCAGAGGAAAAGTATTATTGTAACATCCCAAAATTTAATATTAGACAAAGCCCAATAAGCCCAATATCTATATCACTTAAACGACAAAGGTCATGGTCGTTTGTGTGTATAGAGTACATGTATGTATCTTCTTCTCTACGAGCCGTCACAAGAGAAACCTAAACCTAAACCCTAAGGGCAGCAGCTGTAACATAGTAAAAGCTTTGTGGGTCGTTAGTGTCGAGTTCGTGAGCCATCGTTGTTGAGTTTGTGAGACGACGTTTAGTTTGACGTTATGGTGATCGACCATCTTTAAAGGAGGAGATGTGTTGGGCAGAGCAACAGGAGAGGAGAAGAAACCTGAGTCCTAGAGCCACCTTAGTTGTGTTGTGGCTGTGTATGTATCATTGGAAAAGGGAGAGAAAGGGAGGAGAAGAGAGAGAGCCGTGAGGTGAGGATAGAGAACGAGATGAAGCGGAGATGGTGGAAATCATTGGCAAGTCTGAATAGTCATGTCGTAGCTGTGGCAAGCCTCGACAGTGGTGGAGGAACAAAGCCAGAGTGAACAGAGGTGAAGGAGAGAAGAATAAGAAAGAGAAAGAAGGAAATAAAAGTAGTGTGGAGGAGGCCACTTTGGAGGCTCGTCGGTGCATGATATGATATTTTTTTTGCAAATTAAGAGTATGTATGAGATGCTTAGAAACCCAAGATTACATAACAACTTACGTATCTTGAATCGGGGTTACATTCAAGAAGTTATGGCTGTTGCTTTCTGGACAAGTAACTGCAGAATCTGTCAAACCCAGAAACCCTAGAAAACAGATCTGAGGTGGCTTCTTTAGGACAACGTTTGGAGGCCCAAACCTACTTCGATCGAGCTGAAATTTGGTGGAGTTATTCATGGTACTACAGCCTATAGATTCAACGGTGGGATTCCGTTTTGAACGGTTAGTTATTGTTTTGTTCTTATGTTTCCGAGACAGTTCATTATAGAGTAAATGGTGACAAGTTCTATTGTTTGATTGGTCAAACGAGGTGGGATTGAGATGAAGCTTTACTGGAAAATTTATGAGGCATGAAACTATGACTTGTTTGATGGAGAACCAAACTTGAAATCCGTATTCGAACCGTAGCGTCTCGAATAAGTTAAAGCTAAGGTGAGGGTGGTAATCGTGAAAACACAATGATTATTTTCTAAGCATGTTCTTCATGAATTGCTTGTATAGGCTTGGAAACTATGTGATTGGATATATGTCTATTGTTTGCTATTGCGTGCTATGATATGATGATAAGATTCATGATGATTGATGTGTGATAATATGAAATGAGTTGATGTGATGGGGGCACGAACCTGAGATTGGTTTCGTGTCTCGTGATGGGCGAACCTGAGATTGGTTTCGTACCTAGTAATTGGACGAACCTGGGATTGGTTTCGTGCCTGGCGATTGGACGAACCTGGGATTGGTTTCGTGTCATGCTAAGCCGATGGGATTTCGGTTTAGCTTTATTGTTGTTGATTTTGTATATGATTGAGTAATGTAAGAATATGTATGTTTGTTAGATGTATGTTTGAGAATGTGGAGTCTGATTTTATGCTATGCAATGATTGTTGAGTGTGATTAGAATTTTGCCATTGTGTTCACCCCTTTTATTTTTTTCCCTTAGATTAATAAGCTTTATGAGACGTTGAAGAAATTTTGAATCTTTAAAGAATTATGAATAACACATTGTCTTGGCCTATAAGGCATGACGGGTGTTACAATTATCGGCAAAGGTCAAGAGCCCAATGGATGGATTTAGGGGACAAAAATACTGCTTTCTTCCACAAGACGGTTGCACAAAGAGTGACTCGAAATCACATCCACTTTCTTAGAGATAGTAATGATACTATGATTGGCACAACCAAAGGCATTAAGTCTCATTCAGCTGAGTATTTCCAAGGTATATTTGGTTGTACTGATTTGCCAATTTCTCCATGTTCGGACTCTCAGTTACAAAAAGTGCTACTCTTTAGATGCAATGATAGTCAGAGGCATGATGACGCAGTCGGAATCTCTAGGAATAGCAAACACTATGCCTAGATAGAAATCAAGTTCGCTAGCGACGAACTTAATGATAAAACTCTGGAATCCACCAGAAAAGGGTCTGGAATCCACCAGGAAAAGAGAAAGCTCTCTGTTCTTATTAATTAGAATCAAAAAAAACATCCCCGGTAAATAACCTAGGATCTCTATATATATAGAGAATAAAACCAAAACATAAAATAGAAAACCCTTAAACAAAATAGAAAACGTGAAATAAGTAAATATTAAAAGAAAAGGTAAATTCCCTAAATTTCTCCTACATCAGTCTCCTCCACTTCTGAAGAACTTGTCCTCAAGTTCTCTTCTGATTAAAGAATCTCATTTGCTTTGTCCCGCATAGGAGGGAAGTCATGTAAATAACCGTCTGAATCTAACTCTCTCAAATTAGTTAGAATCTCTGGAAGGTCCTCTGGGATTGTTGTCTTCTTCTTAACAACACTTAGCAACCCATTAGTTTTTTTGAAATTCGCATCTAGCCTTTTCTTGTAATGAATCATAACTAAGACGCTTGATTTCTTTCTCCTTGGATTCTCTTCCTTGTAGTGCTTCTCATGTTCATGTGCAATTAACGTCTTGAGATTCCTTTGTACCACTAGCTTCTCTTCTGGAGTAATTAACATCTCATCCACTTCTGAAATTCCATAGAATAATAGAATATCAGTCTTCACATGATTGCTTTGTTTATTCCCTTGATCAACTATCTCGTCCTTCACGAGTTCTTCTTTAGCATCCATGTGAGAATCATAATTATTATGTAGATTCTCTTGACCAATCTCTTCCTTCATGGATTCTTCATTAGAACTTGTATTTTCATCAATCACAACACGATTGTTTTCCACTCTTGGGATTCCTCTTCCCTGGTTTCTCTGCTGATTTTCGTTAAGCCTAGCCGGTTCTCTTTCTCTGCCTCTTTGCTGATTTTCGTTAAACACCACTTGTTCTCCTTCTCTGCCTTGTTGTCGATTGTGTCTGCCTTGTTGATTCTGATTTCGTCCCATTCCTTCTCCTCCTCCTTGTCCTGCGTTAGCAATCTGATTGGTTAATGCTGCAATCTGATTAGTTAACGCTGCCACCAGATTTGCCAGGTTCGTGGTTGAGTCTTTCAAACTTGCTGTGAAACCCTCCATGTCGGCCTTGGTTACTGGTTGATCACCCATAGCTGTTCAAGCTTCGAAAAGAGTAGGAGATTGCCTGCTCTGATACCACTTGACGCAGTCGGAATCTCTAGGAATAGCAAACACTATGCCTAGATAGAAATCAAGTTCGCTAGCGACGAACTTAATGATAAAACTCTGGAATCCACCAGAAAAGGGTCTGGAATCCACCAGGAAAAGAGAAAGCTCTCTGTTCTTATTAATTAGAATCAAAAAAAACATCCCCGGTAAATAACCTAGGATCTCTATATATATAGAGAATAAAACCAAAACATAAAATAGAAAACCCTTAAACAAAATAGAAAACGTGAAATAAGTAAATATTAAAAGAAAAGGTAAATTCCCTAAATTTCTCCTACATCACATGATCTGCAAAAAGAGGTTTTAGATGAAGAGATCGAACATACGGTTTTTGCAATGCCATTGAACAAAAGCCCAGGTCCAGACGGTTATTCTGTGGAATTTTTAAGAGCTTCTTGGGGATACAGTTGGAAGAGATGTGGTGGCGGCAGTGAAGGGATTTTTCAGGAATGGTAGGCTACTGAAAGACCTGAATAACACTGCTATCACCCTTATACCTAAGAAACTAGAAGCTTGCAAGTTAGGAGATTACCGTCCTATTAGCTGTTGTAACATCATATACAAAGTGATCTCCAAAATCATAGCGAGCAGGCTAAAACCAATTCTTCAAGAATGCATTAGCCCAAATCAAGCGGCTTTTCTAAAAGGACGTAGTCTTGGGGAAAATGTGTTACTATCTTCGGAGCTGATCAGAAACTACTACAAGTCCTCTTGTCCTAAAAGTTGTATGCTCAAAGTGGATATAAGAAAGGCTTTTGACACAGTATGTTGGAATTTCGTCCTTAAATTATTGGAGGCGCAAGATTTTCCACCTCTTTTGAGGGCTTGGATCAAGGAATGCATCACATCACCAAGGTTCTCTATATCAATAAATGGAGAATTGGCTGGTTTCTTTCCAGGAAAGAAAGGACTTAGGCAGGGTGATTCAATCTCACCATATTTATTTATTATGGTGATGGAAGTGTTGTCTAAGTTGTTAGAGACTGCGGCAAATCAGGGCAGTTTGAGTCTCCACCCGCAATGCTCAAGCCCAAGGATCACTCACCTATTATTCGCCGATGACCTCCTAATCTTCTCGGATGGATCTAGACACTCTCTCACGGGTATAAAAGAGGTAATGTCAAACTTCAAACGCATGTGTGGTCTTGATATGAATGCCGCTAAACCAAAAATATTTTTCGGTGGTTATGGGGATATTGAAGCTGCGGAGTTGAGTGGTTTTTCTGGGTTTAAAATAGGATCTTTTCCGACGAGATATCTGGGGCTGCCGCTAAATCCCCAAAGAATCTCTCTTGCTACGCTCCAACCATTTATCGAGAGAATCACAAGCAAGCTACACTCGTGGACTATAAAGTTCTTATCTTTTGCAGGAAAGATAAGGCTAATATCATCAGTAATTTATGGCATGGTGAACTTTTGGAGCTCGGTTTTTGTTCTGCCGAAAGCATTCTATGAAAAGATTGACTCTCTTTACGCGGCTTTCCTGTGGAAGAACAAGACCACTTCAGCAATGGACTGATGTGTGCAAATCTAAAGCGGAAGGAGGTCTTGGTATTCGACTCCTAACTGACATTGAAATGGTCTTCAGATTGAGGCAGATTTGGAATCTTTTCGCTAATGCCGGTTCATTGTGGGTATCATGGGTGCAAACTAATATCTTTGGGAGAAAGAGTTATTGGTTAACAGAAGACGCAAACTGGTTTTCTCGACAAATAAGGAGTATGCTTCAATTAAAGCAGGTTCTGGTGATGAGGTTTTTGCGTTGTGAAATAGGTGATGGAGAGACTGCTTTTTTCTGGCATGATTCATGGTCAGAATTGGGACCGCTAATTACTTATCTCGGGGCAAGAGGTACGAGACAGCTTGAGATTCCTCTAGATGGCCGTGTTATCCAAGCGACCAGGAATGGGGACTGGAGACTGCCTGCAGCTAGGTCTAATGAGGCTCAATCTCTCCAAATTCATCTAACTACCTTAACACCACCAAATGTGTCAATGGGACCAGACTCTTATCTATGGCGCAATGCGACAGGTATGTTTGTAAAAGCCTTCTCCTCTAAAGCTACGTGGGAGCATCTTAGAATACAATCTCCAACCGTGCTATGGCACAAAGTGGTATGGTTTAACGAAGCAATTCTTCGGTGCTCTTTCATTACATGGCTTGTAATGTTATCAAGACTACCCACAAAAGATAGGCTTCGTCGATGGGGAATTAATGTTCCTGATCAATGTGTTTTGTGCTCTAGTGGCATTGAGACACATGAACACCTATTTTTTGATTGTCCGTTTGCATCTGATATTTGGAGCCATTTTGCGAGCAGAATTTGGTCTAATCCTCCATTGAGTCTTCAAGCTGTGGTATCTTGGATCTCTCAGCCTCACCTTCAGTCTTCTACCCCGCAAGCAGTTCTCAATATGCTCATCAAGCTTCTTCTGCAAATCATCATCTATATCCTTTGGAAGGAGCGTAATGCCAGAATCTTATCCACCACATCCACATCAGCCACCAGCCTCCGTCTTTCAGTCGACCGGATGGTTAGAGATCGTCTTCTTTCTTTCCCAGCGACGTCTTCTGCTTTTTTCTCTCTTCTCGGGTTCTACTTTCTTTGTATGGGCTCTTTTTCTTAAATTTTCTCCAGTTCTTTTTGTTCTTGTAATAAGTTGCAATCAACATGTATGTAATCGAAAATGGTATAAATCTTAACATTTACACCCAAAAAAAAAAAAAAAAAAAATTATAAACTCAAGTTAGAAAAGTTTAGCGATAACGAATATGGTTAGCAAAAAATCGTATTCAAGATAGTGAATCATTTTAGTTTCCACAGTCTCTTTGATCGGATATTTTCATATAGTTGTGTTCGTCCTTGTTCAAGTAATTCAGACTTGCTATTTGATAGTTCTCAAGAATAGCAAGCCTAAGACCATCACATAAAGAGTCTGAAATAACAGAGTGGCGTCACATTATAAGTTTTATATACTTTTAAATATTTTTTATTTATCAAAAATATAAATTAAAAAAAGAGTTGAATTGAATGGTCGCATATTTGTCTTACAAAATATGGGTGGGGTACTCGGGTTCATCATAAATCGTCTAAGCATTTAATCACAAATCTACAAAGTACGATGAAATTAATTTGTTCAACCATAAAATAGCTGATTTTGGCAATGAAACACTCGATTATAGGAGTACAGTTTGGGTTTTTTGTTGTGTGTGTGTGTGAAATTGTACACATTTTCCGCAAACTGATCCCACAAGGCCACAAGAGACACGATTACACGAACATCTCCGAAATTAATAACACAAGAGCAACCATCCATCCAATATACCTCCTCCGTATTTGCATAGTTGATGTTTTTTTTTTTTGGTGGGCTGCATAGTTGATGTTTAGAACTTATTTAATTTATTTTTCTAAATAAAAAATCATTTATAGTCTATTTAAACACAATTCAATCAGTAATAATATACTTTGCATTATACAAATAGTTAAAAATAACAATAAAAAAATTCTTAATTTTGCATTAAAAATTGATAACATCAACTAATTTGAAACGAAAAAAATTTATCCTAAAATATCAACTATAAAGATACAACCATAAATAATATTACCTAAATAATATTACTTCCACTTAATTTATTGGATATTAGACATTTTTCAACCGTCGGATTAGCCTCTAGCAAAATTTTAAACATTAGTGTTTTCTAAATTCGATTAGTAATTTTGTTTAATGTATATACAGTATAAGATTTTTTTAAAAAAATCTTTGTAATTGTGATGGTATTAAATGTAGACATATTATATACTTCCACAAGTCATATAAAAAATGTAAAATACAGAATCTTGTACGCAACACACGGGAGATAGTATGAGACTCGAGAGAGAAAGAGTCATCATCATTCAATATTCATCTCCTTCAAAACAAACATTTAAAAAAATTTTGGCTTTAATGGAACCCACGTTCTCCTCTCTGTCTCTCTCTCTTTACAATTTCCAAGAAAACACTAAAATAAAAACCACAACAACAACAACAAAGTTTTGTAGTAATAGTATTACTCTTTCACTCGTTTTTACCTCTCTTAGCTGTTTCTACTTATTTTCTCTTTCTCTCTCTCTTCATCTTTTGTTGTTTTACGTAAAGTCAAACCCATCTCTCTCTCTCTGCCATTTTCTGAACATGAATATCTTCTTCTCATGCTCTGATTCGTTTCTCATTGCCTAGACAAGAAGAACAATCTGTCTATACTGGTTTGAAGTTTTAGCTTTAAGCTTTGTTGCTACAAACAATGGAGTTCAAGAGAGACAATACTGTCAGGTTCTAGATTTTTCATCTTTTTTAGAACATTCATTTTTGGGTTCTTTCAATGATGGACAAAAAAAGTTAGCAATCCCAATAAAGTTTTGATCTTTATACTTTGCATTTGGTACATTATTTTGGAATGATTCGTTCTTGATCTTATTTTTTGAACCCAAACTCTGTTTTGTTTTTTTGGTTAATGGGTGTGACAGATTCTATGGAGACGAGAAACAAACCATAGAAGTAGGAGAGAAGCGTGTACCATTGTTCAAATCAACAACGGCTCCATTTATGAAACAAGAAGTCCCAAAGAAGAGCAAAACACGTTTGAAAATCCCAAGATTTGGTAGATTCAAAGTGTTTCCAGAGAATTTCGAGATCGAAAGAGATAAGATTCTAGATCCTGGTGGTGATGCAGTGCTTCAATGGAACAGAGTTTTTCTCTTCTGGTGTCTCGTTGCACTTTACGTCGACCCTTTGTTCTTCTTTCTTTCTTCAGTCAAACGCATTGGACGATCTTCTTGTATGACTACAGATTTGAAGCTTGGAATTGTCATTACTTTCTTCAGAACATTAGCAGATTTGTTCTATGTTTTGCACATTGTGATCAAATTCAGAACAGCTTATGTTTCTCGTACTTCTAGAGTGTTTGGTCGTGGAGAACTTGTGAAAGATCCTAAGTTGATTGCTAGAAGATACTTAAGATCAGATTTCATCGTTGATCTCATCGCTTGTTTGCCTCTTCCTCAGGTATATTTATTCATAACCTGTGTGGTCACTTGGATTCTTGAACTTCGGCCCCAGTGCTTTATCCGTGGTGGACCCACGGATTAGTCTGGGACTTGGACACCGGGGCCACGTGATTCATATTTTCTTAACATTGTTATTAGAGTTTGATTGTGTCTCTATTGTTGCAGATTGTTAGTTGGTTTATCTTGCCATCAATCAGAAGCTCTCACTCAGATCATACCACAAATGCTCTTGTGCTCATTGTTCTTGTTCAATACATTCCTCGCCTTTATCTGATTTTCCCTCTTAGCGCTGAGATTATTAAAGCAACCGGAGTTGTTACAACCACCGCTTGGGCCGGTGCTGCTTACAATCTCCTCCAGTATATGCTTGCTAGCCATGTGAGTTTGAGTTGACTAATGAGATACTCACTAACCAACTCACGAGTTACATTAAGTCATAGGCTAGTGATATAGTAGATGTTAAGCTTTTTCAAGTAGAACCATTGTGTTCATATACTTTCTATCTTTGTTTATGTATGAGACTAGAATTACCTCGAGGCTCGATATATGTTATGTTTTGACATTTTTGTTGTGTTGATTCTAGGTGAGATGTGGTATCTATTAATGTCCTCAATATCTTTGCTTGTTTATGAGACTAGATTCAGCTTGAGGCTCGGTTTAATGTTATGTTATTATCATGTTTTGGCATTTTTTGTTGTGTAGATACTAAGTTTGTTGTGGTATACATTGTGTCCTTAATATCTCGGAGGCTTGATTATTATGTTATGCTCTTATGTTTTCATATTTTGTTGTGTAGATTCTAGGTTCTGCGTGGTATCTATTGTCGATAGAACGCCAAGCGACGTGTTGGAAAGCAGAATGTCATAAAGAATTAGCGTCTCCACAATGTGTTACGGACTTCTTTGACTGTGGTACATTGCACCGTGACGATCGGAACATCTGGCAGAATACAACCGTTGTCTTCAGCAATTGCGATCCTTCGAATAATATCCAATTCACATTCGGGATTTTCGCGGATGCTCTCACCAAAAACGTGGTTTCCTCGCCTTTCTTGGAGAAATACTTGTATTGTTTGTGGTTTGGACTGCAGAATCTAAGGTATATATACATTCAGCCATTACTGTTCTTTGTCGCTTTACGGGGTTTTTCTTACACTGCTTTCTTGTCAAAGTTCTTATGGACAGAATCTGAGCACAAGTACCTCTGTTCTTGAGACAATGTTTGCTATCCTTGTGGCTATCTTTGGTCTAGTTTTGTTTGCTCTTTTAATCGGAAACATGCAGGTAAAAACGTGAAATCTCCGTTCTTGTTATAGGTAACAAGATAGAATTATTTTGTTGATTTTGTTTTGGTTGATGTATTATAGACGTATTTGCAATCGATCACGGTGAGGCTTGAGGAGTGGAGACTTAAGAGAAGAGACACAGAAGAATGGATGGGACATCGACTACTGCCGCAGAATCTTAGAGAACGAGTGAGGCGTTTCGTGCAGTATAAATGGCTGGCGACTCGAGGTGTTGACGAAGAAACCATTCTTCATTCATTACCCGCAGATCTCCGTAGAGACATCCAGCGCCATCTCTGTCTCGATCTTGTTCGTCGTGTAAGTCTATTCACCACTCAGCTCAACACATTCCAACTGGTTTAACGGTTTTTCAGTTTTTATGCACACCCTTTGGTCTGACTCGTTGTTATTGTACCGATTTTTTCAGGTACCGCTATTTGCACAAATGGATGATCAGTTACTAGATGCAATATGTGAACGGTTAGCATCATCTCTAAGCACACAAGGGAACTACATTGTACGTGAAGGTGATCCAGTGACGGAAATGCTCTTCATTATCCGTGGAAAACTCGAAAGCTCGACGACTAATGGAGGCAGAACCGGTTTCTTCAACTCAATCACACTCAGACCAGGAGATTTCTGTGGAGAAGAGCTTCTTGCATGGGCATTGCTTCCAAAATCAACAGTAAACTTACCATCCTCAACAAGAACGGTGCGAGCCTTAGAAGAAGTTGAAGCCTTTGCTTTACAAGCAGGTGATCTCAAATTTGTGGCTAACCAATTCAGGCGTCTACATAGCAAGAAGCTGCAACACACATTCCGTTATTACTCTCATCAGTGGAGAACTTGGGCTGCTTGTTTTGTACAAGTCGCGTGGAGACGGTATAAGAGAAAGAAGTTGGCTAAGAGTCTTAGCTTGGCTGAGTCATTCTCATCTTATGATGAAGAAGAAGCTGTGGCGGTTGCTGCAACTGAGGAGATGAGTCAAGAAGGAGGAGCACAAAGCGGCGCTAAAGCTCGCCATCATACTTCTAATGTGAAACCGCATTTTGCTGCAACAATACTTGCTTCGAGGTTTGCTAAGAACACAAGGAGGACAGCTCATAAGCTCAAGGATGTCGAAATACCGATGCTGCCTAAACCGGATGAGCCGGATTTCTCAGTGGATGATTGATTGATTTGATTAACCGTTTTGATATAACTTTATGTGAATCTTTTTTTAAGTTAGAAAATCAGTTTGTTAAAATTCAAAAAAAACTTTGCTGCTTGAAGTAATTCACAAAAATGTTCAGCAGTTTGTATAAATATACAGAATAATCATCTGACTATTTGTATTCGGAGATCATTGGATCAAACAAGATCATCATCAAAGTAGATCATTATTGAGATTCACACATCTTTGGCTCTGAAAAATGCTTAATGTTTCTTCTGTAGTTCTGCCGACACTTTCTCTCCACGTTTGGACACAGATCCATATGAGTCCAAGTCCAGACAAAAACATATTTTTTATTCTTTCTTGTTCTAGTTTTGTCGGATCAGAATCTGGTTTTCTTCTTTAGTTATTAATTTAGAGATCAGAGAATGCAATAGGAAGATAGATGAGTATGTAACAATGTGAAGTTAAACCAGAAAACAAAACACAGAGGAAGAGCTTTAAAGACAAAAAAGCTGTTTCATCAGACATTAAGCAACAAGCTCCTGAATTTTGTAGATACTCTATATACTGGTAAAGTTATAAAGTGTGGCTTAAACTCTAACCTACCAAAGATTAATCACAACGGAGAGAAGAAACCAACCAAAATTAAAATAAAAAAATGCCTAAAAACTATGGCTAACAGGAGAAGTAAACTCACCGAGTTAAGTAAACTCACCGTTCCATGATCGTCTAGCTACGGGTGACAAGCTCAGGTCATGGAATGTTGGTGCTTAAGTTGGTTGTGTTTTTAAGGAGTCATCTGTTTTTCTCGTGCCCATATTCTTCTCAAGTTTGGTCGTCCCTCATGAGAGGTATCCTTCTCAATCGATATACTACAAACTGGAATTTACTCACGAGTTAAAGGATTGCCACATCCTTTATATACTACCCAAAGATCTTAATCCCAAGCAATGTGGGACATTCTAATAGGCCTCCTCGAGATGTGGGTGGGAAACGGTCCAACGGAAAACAGCCCAAGCCCAACATCTCGGAAATACAACAAGACATGCCACTTATATGGGTCACATAGGTGGAAAACCATTTTTGTGGGAATTTGCTTGTTGGGCCAACCTTGGGCTCTGATACCATATTAGGAATGTGGCCTAACTTAACCCAAAAGCTAGCTCAAGAGTTAAGGATTGCCACATCCTTTATATACTACCCAAATCTTAATCCCAAGCAATGTGGGACATTCTAATAATGTCTCAACCGAAACTTCAAATTTTCACTATAAGGTATGTTTTTCAACTAACGATCCATACCCTTTGGAGAGAACGCAATGGAAGACGACATGGTGAAGGTCCTATATTCCGTGTGCTAAGCTCATCCGACTTATCAACAAAAATATATGTAACCATTTCAGCACCATTCGTTCATTAGGTAATTCAGACTATGAAGAAGGTCTTCGCTATTGGTTTAGTACCCGTAGCCACTAGTGTTGGATAATTTCATTACCTGAAAAGCAAATTATCTCTTTCTAGAAGATGCTAAAAGAGATAGGAAAAAAGGAAATGTACAAATAATGGCAAGTAGGATAAGTTTTGTAAGATTTCCTTTTCATAATAGGATTAGGAGAAGCTAAGATCTATTATAAATAAGAGCCTTATGGAGAGATATTAAGAGAGTTTAGAGGCTTTGGAGAGTTGTTCTATAAGACCTAGAGAGAGACCTTGAGAGAGATTTAATTTTGAGAAGTTTCTAAATCAATAAAGAAAGGTCGTTCTTTAATTTAGTCTTTCAAGTTCTAGTTGAATCGTTGAATTACTTCTTGAATCATTCAGCGACTTCATCAAAATAAAGTGATCTTGATTTGAAGTAGACCACATTCATAATTGTAATCCTCTGTTTTTAGACCATTCTCTTTTTGAAAACTCAACAATAAAAGTTGCATTTATTGTAAAAATGTTTTTTAAGAATTAATTTTACATTCATTCAAAAAAAAAAAAAAACTCCTAACTTCTTCAGACTAATTAAAATAATTCATTTTTAATCTTAGTAAATTATGGTTCGAACTTAGGTCATCTTCTTTGCCATGGGCCGAACTCGCGCTGGCTTCGCTTTCTAATGATGATGAAGATAAAGATGAAAGGAGTAAATACACCCTCAAATAAGCAGTCCAACTAATTTAAATAAATTAACTTGTTCCATGGAAGATTTTGCATTTTCTTTTTGTCCTTTGATGTTGCTAAAGTTCAGTCACATCTCTTATCTGTAAATTGGCTACACTGATAATTTGATACACAGAAAAATAATCTAAAACTCAAAATCCAGATTCAATACCTCTAGTTTCAACCATTGAGTTCTGGTTTTTCGTTTTAAATGTTAAAGATGTATATAAATTTGTTTAGAACAAAATTAGAATGGCCTTACAAAAACAAAAACTTTTTGTTGAATTAGAAACGCAATTACTCTCCTGCAAGTCAAAAAAAAAAAAAATACAAGGTCATTAAATTCCTTTCCTTTCTCCTAATTTTTAGTGTTTATAAACACTGTTTATGGAATACCTTGTATTTTCTTCTAAAAAAAGAAACGAAATTTCTTTATATAGAAGAATTAAATGTTTCACTAAATGCATTCATCATTTCATCTAATTCATAAGCAGAAAAAAAAAACCTAAAAAGAAAACAAAGAACAATGGCTAGCAGTGTAAATGGTGTCGTGTTTGTCGTCAGTTTAATGATTGTTTTATTAATTTCGACAGGTAAATTTTATTATAAACAATCATTTCATCTAAGCCACAACTATTGTATAATTATTTACAAAATACTTTAGAAGTGTAGTATATAAAAATTAGTAATTACAATTTCTTTCATTTTAGGATTAATAATTTTGCTGTATAATTTTCTTTTTATAGTTTTCACAGATTTTTCCTTTTTTTTTTTTTTTTTTAATTTCTGTATCTTTTAACAAAATTTTCCTTTTTTATAATATTAATTTTATTATATATTATATTTTTTGTACATGCCAAAATTTTCAATCATTTTATTATCACGTGTTGCGATCATATTATTTAGCAACTTTGAAGGATCAAACTTTAAATAATAAGATTTGTTCAAATAGTTCCATAAGTTTTAGCATTTTAAATTAAAAATATTATATAATTTTCAACGATAAATATAAATAAAATTGAAAATTTAAATATTTATTTGACATATACATTTACATTTTGCAAATATATATCATAAGAGCATTGAAGTGTTTTGTTAAAAACAAAACAACTTTTCAAACAAGCCCTTTAAACATGACATCACAAATCTAAAACCTAACTTCTTAAACTATCCCGTCCAAGTCATGTGATTTTTTCTACAATAAATAAGTTTGTTTTGATTAAGATCTAATCAATAAAACTAAATTATACATTTTAATTAAAATGATTTAAATACTTCTTACTTTATCAGGAATACAAAATGGATATGCTCAAAGAGTTACAACTTATTGTGAGAAAATACGAAGCAGGTCAGCACCACATGACATTTGTAAGAAAAAAAATGGCAATGCGTTGTGCAAAGAGACGTGTTGGATAAGAGAAACTTATCAGAATGGAAGATGTCTAATTCTTCCAAAGACGACAAAATTAGATTGCTACTGCTACCATTTCGACGATGGATCCAAATGCTGAGTCTAAAACCCATAAGCCATGCAATCAATTAATATTTATAACTATTATGTGTCTTTTTTTTTTTTAAGAAATATTTTTGCGTTTTCATATATACTTTTTTTTTTGGACAAACTAACTTGCTTTCATTCATTCAAACATTTACAAAGAGAAGAATTTCAAGAAACCCAAAGTTTAAAACATTACAACAAAAAGCATTCCCCAATGCAATAAAAAGATAGATAAGGTTCATCGATTTTAAATTCATGAAAGCTTTGAGACAAGGGCTTGGAAGCACATTGAGACATGTGAGATCACGGTGAATCGAGTGATCATCCTCGAGGGATTCGAATGACGACAGATTGGTCATGGTCAAAAGACGCTGTGACGTTGCTGAATGAATCAATGTTACGTTTCTCATCGGAGTGAGCTGCAGTACCCATGGTAGCGCAATAACAAGGATTCGAGAGACTATGGTTCTATAGTCGGTTGAGGATAGCTTTGAAACCCAAAGCAACAGGTTTAGATCTCTCCGATAAATCGCGACATGAACTTTGTAGCATAGGATCTGAATGATGGAGATGGTGGTGAGGTTAAGATGCTTGAAAACGACATATGAGCTGCTTGGTGAAATTTGGACACTGAACCAAACTAGTCCAATACCACAATTCACACTCCGGCAAAAACGGTTCGAGATAATTAAATCATAGTTCTTCAAGCCTTTGTAAGCATACCACAAGTCCCTAAAAACAACTAATACCAGGATTCGTATAGAATATATGCAAAGCCAAGGCAACAATGGTGATACCTCTCTCACATAGAGTCCTCGACCATGGAGTAGAGGAGATCGACACAAATAATGACTTGGGCTTAACATAAGAATAATGAAAACGGACCTGAGAATATTAGCCTTAAGATTTTTAAACCAACTAATAGGCTTGGGCCTTCTTGGTGGGATTGGGCCAAAGTTGGAGAATAGGTCCACTGGGGAAAACCCTAGTTTCACTTTGGATTGCCACGACAGAAGAAGAATGCGGCGGCTGTCCGAGACTTGCGAAGAGATTTGCGGTGCAGGGATCATCTCCGATGAGTGAAGAATTGGCGGGAACAGACGCTGGCCGTGGTCCGAGTATGAGGCATAGCTCCAAGGATTCATATCCTTTCCGGCATGATAAGTCAGATCCCAGCAGAATTGCTCGCCGTGCGCCGTCGACGTCTCCACCGGGCATGGCGCAACTGACGATCCAAAAGGGAGACCTCCTGTCATCAACGAAGCCCGGTGTGAGGGTTCTTCAAGGTTGAGACGATTATCCGAGTAAAGTAAGACCATAACGAGAGATTTTTGCGGTAAATCCTCGCTTAAAACCGGAGGTTTCAGGGCAATTAGATCCGCTAAGGGGGCTGCGAGGTAAAGGTAGAGAAAAGGATTTGTCAGTTCCCTTATCTTTCCTTCTTCGCTTAATGATGAAGAGCGGCCCGAATGCAGTGCGAGGTGATACAAAGCGTTTAAACGTGTTCGAGATGGGTGAAACAGAGGAACAAAAGTGGGGAAAACCTTCAAAAGAGGAAAACTAAAGAAAGAAACTAAGAAAGAAAAAATGTGACGCCGAGTGAAAAGGAAGATGGGATCCCGACACCGGCGAGCAAAAGCTACGCCGGCGCCGGAAAAGTTTCTTAAAGAAGATGCTTCGATAGTCGTGTCTGAGAGAAAACGTATTATGAGAGACTTTTTGCTTGACTTTTATTGCGTTTTCTTATATACATGTAATAAATTTATAGTTGATGAAATAATCGAAAAACATAGGTCGTTCTTATAATTAGGACATAAAGGCTTTGTGGTTTTTAACTTTTCTTTTGAGAAATTAATATATAACTTTGATGATTTATAAATCGGCGACCAAAATCTGTTCAATGTGAGGTGGACCTTACCAATATGTGGTGTCTTTGCGGCCTTGCCTATAAAATAAATATGTAGTTGTATTGGGAACAAGAATGTTTAGGGCTATTTATTTTCCAAAGACGGCTAAAATTCCAGAAGGTTTCACTCTCTTGGTGAAGCTGTGGTGGCAAGGCGACGGTTTGGTGACGGTGGCGTCTTGTGGTTCATAGAGATGATGAAGACAAGATTAGGAGAAGCTTCCTTATAAGTTGCTTCCGGGTGACCCTCGTCCGAGCCCTCTTTTTTGGTGATATTTTCAAAGTTTCTTGGCAATTGCGGCGGTAGATTTCGGCGGCAGTGGGTGTTTTAATTGCCAGAGATTCATGACTAAGGCCGCTTGCCTTGAGGAAGTAGGCAGTTCTTGAAAGGAGCTCTCCAGTGGTGGCTAAATGGCAACAAATCAGTGACCTTTTTAGCCGCTACCAAAAAGCCGTGGCTAGACAATGGCGGATTGCTCTTTTCTTGTAGGCGATGTTCCACGGCGACAAGGGCAACTCATTTTTTGGGTTTCTCTCTGGCTCGGTTCTCTCCTCTACTCTATAGTGTCTCGTTACTTTCTTGGTGTTTGCCTCGGTGGTTCGGTGGTTGCTGTCGGCGGAGAAGGTGTTAGGAGCGGTGATGAGAGTTTCTGGAGCTTGAACCACCGGAGTCTCATGAGCAAGTGGTTCTTAAAAAGAGAACTCCAGTGGCGGCTGATCTATAGTTTTCTGGTTTGCCTTTGGATCCGCTCTATATCTTCTCAAAAGTATTTTAACTTTTCCTAGGCGATCTTTCCAGCGGTGATGTGAAGGAGACATTCGATTTCATCTCGCGGTGGTGACTTTCATGTTTTGTTTCCAGTTCATGTGTCTCTCGTGGCCGAATCTTTGAACTCGGAGGCTGTGGCGAAGCCGTTCTTCGATCTGGGGATGGCACCAAAAAAAATATTTGATATTTTCATTATTATTATTTAATATATATACATATTTATTTTTTAAGATTTCTATTTCAATATTTGTTTTGCTATATAAATTATTGTTTCTTTTGGAGTAATGGTTTTCCATTGATATTTTAATTAATAATTTACGAAGGGTATCCTTGTAATCAACAAATATTGTGTTTAAACTTTGATTGTTTGGGTTGGCATTTTACAAAATTCGGAAAATATACAGTCAAATCGGGATATCATTCTATACGGATGGAGAAGTCGGAGACCAACTTAAACTTTTTTGGCCCTAACATCAACCCGTTAAAAGCATATTCTTGGCAAGTGTAGTGTCCACCTAAGATACGCCATTTCATATGGAAAATCTTAACGGGAAGTGTACCGGTTACAGAAAATTTGCGGAAAAGAGGAATTGATTGTGACACGGGATGTGCCAGATGTGGCGCATCAGAGGAAATGATCAATCATACACTCTTTCAGTGCCACCCGACACGGTAGATTTGAGCACTTTCACAGATTCCTACTGCTATGGGGATTTTTCCCACAGAATCTAATTTTACGAATTTGGATCACTTATTTTAGAGAATACCTACGGAATTTGATTCATCAGCCTTCACATGGATTATTTGGTATATTTGGAAAGCAAGGAACGAAAAGATCTTTGAAAACATAGATACAGACCCAGCAGAAGTATTACGATTAGCGGAAAAAGAGGCACAATTGTGGCAGTCAGCTCAAATTGAGCTCCATAATGAAAATCATGGTTCTGTGGACTTGGTAAATCAAGATCGAGTGAGGGATATTCCACTTGAAGCGGAGTATTCGGGATACCGTTGTTTTGTGGATAGATCATGGAAAGAAAGTGATACGTTTTCCGGTATAGGCTGGTTCTGTACATCGTCAAATGGAGAGCCGCCAACCATGGGAACTGCGAACCTCCGTAGAAGTCTATCTCCACTACATGCCGATGTCGAGGCCCTTCTCTGGGCGATGAAGTGTATGATTGGTGCAGATAATCAAGAGGTAGCGTTCTTTACAGACTGTTCAGACCTGGTGAAGATGATGTCTTCTCCAACCGAATGGCCGGCGTTTTCAGTGTATTTGGAGGAATTTCAGAGCGACAAGGAGGAGTTTTCATCTTTTTCTTTATCTTTAATTTCTCGTAGGGCTAATAGTAAGGCGGATAATCTGGCACGAAAAGTTCGTACAGAACCGCTTCATATCACCTATGTAAACAACATTCCTCAAGAATGACTTTTTTGAGTTCTAATTAATTGTGGATGACAAAAAATAAATAAATATTGTGTTTATCACATTAATTTTTTTTTCTTTGCTTCATTTGGGGAATATTTTTTTCTGTTTCGCATCCAATAGATTTAGCCATTGGCGTTCAGGTACTTGTTTGAATTCAGATCAGATATTGTAGGTTCGGATTGGGGTTATCCAAAGTTTCTTAAAATAAAAATAATTGTATTAAAATCGGTTGAAACTACTCGAAAATTGTTTTATGTTTCAAAATTGATCTCATTGATATGAACTTATGATTATCCTTATTAATCTGATGCTTGGAATGATTACCCTTAATCTGATACTCCCAGAATGAGAAATGGGAGTCAGAATTTGGCAGTTCCATAGCAGCGAGTTCAATCTGATTTGCAGACTTTTGGAGTGTAATTGAATGGGTCTTATTGTTTTCCAGTGAGTGTAAGATATGTTGGAAGGAAGCTTTAGTGTCTCTGTTTGTATCTCTATGTGGTTAAATAGGCAAATCAATTACCTCCAATAGGAACCTTAATATGCTATTTTAGATTTGACTTAACGTTGCACATTCTTCATCTCTATGATATTATCACTAACCAAATATGTACGGGAATGCTATGGAACTCTCTAGGTTTTTGGTGACAAGACTGTGGACAAGTATGGTAAGAATTTTAATTAAACTAATTTTACAGCTCGGACATTATATGTATTCTCAAAGTGAGTTTAATTTCTCATTAGCTTACAAGTGACCAAACTTGATACTACTGTAATTTTTTTACATTTGTGTTCCTAAAACTGTTTTGTTGATTGCTTTCCTAAAACAAAGTAAGTAAAATGTCTCTGTTTCTTGTATGTTAAAACATAAAAGTGCTCATCTATAAATGTGAAGTTCAACCAAAATGGACCAACAACTGTCTTATAGAGTTCAGCTTTTATGAAGATATGATAATTTATACTCTGTAAACTTCAATTTTCCAATGCAGAAATCCGAATCTTTTTTATATGTTGAGTGAATGATCATTACATGGTTTATTTATATAAGTCACACTCCCAACTTTTGGAGGAAATTTAGTTGAATGTTAATGAGGATAGTCTAAGACCATCTCTGATGATATTTTTTTTTGAGAATATCTATACATAAATTTAATTATAAAATACTAATATTATATTGAAAGTTTTTTAAAAACAACAACAAACTCAATAAAAATGTGAATAAGCCTCTCTCTTCTTCTCACACCTATTTTTCAGAGAGAGAGGGCGATTTCCGGTATACCGGAATTCATATTCCGGCGATACCGTTTTTTGTTATAAATACTGTTTATGATTCTAACCGGATTCTCTTTTCCGTTTGTCGGTTTGTTTTCTCCAGCTTTCCGGATAATAATTTCCGACTTAGTTTTTACTAAGCTTTCGGAGCTGTTTCTTTCTACAAGATCTCATCGGATCCCGCATGCCATCGTTTGATCTCCCCGTCCCTCGTTGGCTTAATTCCAATCTCCAACCAAAATAATATCTTCGCCGACTTCTCTGACGAGGACCTTGATTAGGTCATAGGTGGAGCTTCTGCTAGGGTTCTGGGTTAAGATGATGAAGATCTAAAGATTCTTCTTGCGGTTACCTCAAAATTACGAAAGCGGTGGAAGTCAATCTGATTTGCAACGGCGAGCTTTGTAGAAGGAGTTTCGGTGGTTGATTCGTGAAGCCATCGGCGGAGTTTGCACCGGATCGTGGATTTCAGGCGGCACCGTTCGTGTATCTCTCTCCTTCTCGCGTCTCAACACATGTTGTACATGCGTCACCTTTTTTTCTTAATCTTATCAATTTAGGTTTGATTAAGCAGAGTTAATGCTAATTAGGGTTGTAAACGTTGGAGTTTGGGCTTCGTTTGGACACCACTTGTATAGCCCATTGGGCTTTTATCAATACAACTGTTGGCCGACAAAAAAAAAAAACTCAATAAAAATGTTTTAACGCAGACACTTTAATCATGGTGTCTCATATATTTTCCAAAAAAATTATCTAACAATATTAATATTTTATATTTTAATTATATGTTAAGGCACTCACTTCAATATGTCTAATGGAGATGGTCTAAAGGCTTTGTTGTTGTATCCTTTTAAAAGAAGAATAAAAAACTCTGGTTTCCCATAAACTCTGGGCATTATTAAGAATTCAACATATTTAAATACATCATTTATTAAAAAAAAAAAAACGGCATTACCGACCACTAAGGGTCGAGTTGGTTACATCGGGCACCGTCCAATTTTCTTCGTTTTGCTGTTTTGAAGATGAGGAACCAATCTCAAAACGACTTCTACTGAAGAGAGAACCAGGCCGTTCAGGCTGATTCATCTCTGTTTTCTCGCTTGTAAGCATCAAAATCACAGACGACATTGCCGGTCTATCCTCTGCAGAATCTTGAACACACAAGAGTCCAATTTGAATGCATCTTAGAACCTCATGTGGTCGAAATGTTGACGATGAATCAACGATTACCGGATCTACGATCTCGAGCCCTTTTCCTTCCTTCCAGTGCCTCCATATCTGTTCATAAATACAAAGCTGTTAAGCGTGTTAATGTTTTGAGTTTTGTGTTTACGATAGTGAAAGAGAAAAACAGAGTATGAATGTAATTGACTTTATTGATCTGAAAACTTGATTGTATTACACTCTGTTGTATATGTAAAAAACAAAGACTCGATCTATACTTATATGAAACGAAACATTGTGTTTGTGTAATAATAAAAAGACATGACTCTTTGATCTAAAGACACAACTGTAAAACAAAACAACTTGTGTCTCTTGAACAAATAACTAACTTATAAATGTGATATGATACGAGATTTGATTATCCTTCAACACTCCCCCTTAATCATATCTCGGCTTCACTCCAAGCTTCCTTCTAAGATCTTCAAACCTTGTAACACTTAAAACCTTGGTAAGTATATCCGCGAGTTGATCTTCTCCTTTGCAATACTCAAGTTGAATGAGTCCTTTGTGCTCGGCTTCTCTCACGAAATGATACTTGATCTCGATGTGCTTCGTTCTTCTATGTTGTACCGGATTCCTTCCAATTGCTATTGCTGACTTGTTGTCACATAATATGGGAATACCTTCTTCAAACTTTAAACCGAAGTCTTCAAAGAGTCTTTGTAACCATATGGCTTGGTTTGTCGCTGCGCATACGGCGATGTACTCAGCCTCCGCCGTTGATTGAGCCACCGTTTGCTGCTTACAAGATTGCCAACAAAACATAGCCGATCCAAGACTAAATACATAACCTGTGGTGCTTTTCTTGTCTTCCGGAGAACCACCCCAATCGCTGTCCGAGTAGCCAACTAACGTTGGTGTCTCTATTCTTGTAAAGAATACTCCAAAGCTTAATGTTCCCTTGACGTATCTTAACACCCTTTTGGCTTCTTGATAATGCTTTATGCGTGGTGATGACATGTATCTTGATAAATAAGAGCTTGCATACATCACATCAGGTCTTGATGCACACAAATAGAGCAATCCTCCAACAAGGCTCCGGTACTTAGTTGGATCACCAAATTCTTTGTCGTCACCTTCTACTCCTTTTCTTTTTCCTTGTGGTATAAGTGGAGTGTTCACACTCTTGCTTTCTTTCATTCCAAACTTATCAATAAGTTTGTTTGCATATTTTTCTTGTGAAAGAAAAATGCCACGATCATCTTGGTTTACTTCCATTCCAAGAAAGTAATTTAGCAAACCAAGATCCGTCATCTCGAACTCGTCCTTCATGTTCTTCTTGAATGTGTTGATGAGATGAGTGCTGCTTCCAGTGATGATGAGATCATCGACGTATAAGCTAACAATCAACACGTCTACACCTTTCTTCTTGATGTACAAAGCCGCATCATTCATACTTCTTTCAAAACCACTTTGAATGAAATAAGAATCTATTCTTCCATACCATGCTCGTGGGGCTTGTTTAAGACCATATAAAGCTTTGTAAAGCCTTAACACCTTTTCTTCTTTGCCTTTTATCACAAACCCAGGTGGTTGTGTGACATAAACTTCTTCTTCAAGCTCTCCGTTTAGAAACGCTGACTTCACATCCATTTGATACAGTCTCCACTCCATTTGAGCCGCATACGCAAGTAAGGCTCGTATTGTATCATATCTTGAGACAGGGGCGAATGTCTCAAGGTAATTGATACCATATTCTTGAGAAAAACCTCTTGCAACTAGTCTTGCCTTGTGTTTGATGTGATTTCCGCTTGCGTCTGTCTTGATCTTATAGATCCACTTCACGCTTATCACATTCTTCTTCTCTGGTTTGTTTACTAGTTGCCACGTTCTGTTTTTCTCGATCATCTTTATCTCCTCATTCATGGCTTTTTCCCATTCTTCATTACCACAAGCTTCATCGTAAGTTTGTGGCTCTTCATTTGCAACGAGACAAGCTTCTATGACTTCAGCCGCTTCCTCAATGTCCACCCTTGGTGCTACTCTCATGATCTCTTGCATAGATCTGAATTTTTTTGTAGCTTCGGATCTCTCTCTTTGTGCATTAACATGCATAGATCCAAATTTGGCCGTTAACATTTCCATATCTTCTTCGGATGTCTCTCCTCTTCCATCACTTCTATCTTCATCATGATTATCTTCTTGAACCAAAAACGGACCAGTGGTGTTTCCGGTTTGAACTTGTGATGTTTGTGGATCGTTGATGGGTAGAACAAAGATCTTCTTTACTTCCTCTTGCTTGTTCCAATCCCACTTCTTATTTTCTTCAAACTCCACGTCTCTTGATACTTCAATCTTCTCATTCTCCAAGATAAGGACTCTATAGCCTTTGGATTGATTGCTATAGCCAATAAGAATTCCCTTCCTTGCCTTAGCGTCTAGCTTCTTCCTTTTTTGATCTGGAATATGCACGTAGCATATACTTCCAAACATCTTTAAGTGTGACACGTTTGGCTTGTGTCCACACCACTTCTCCATTGGCGTCATGTCATCTTCGATCGCTTTTGATGGTAAACGATTCTGTAGATAAGCAGAAGTATAGACCGCTTCTGCCCATAACTTGAGCGGTAATTCTTGCTCCACAAGCATTGTTCTTGCCATCTCCACCAATGATCTATTCTTGCGTTCTGCTGCACCATTTTGTTGTGGTGAGTAAGGCAAAGTCACTTGCCTATTGATTCCTTCTTCTTCACAAAATTGATTGAATTCTTGTGAAGTGAATTCACCACCTCCATCGGATCTCAACGTCTTGATGGTACAATTTGATTGTTTCTCCACCATCGCTTTGAATTTCTTAAACGTTGAGAACGTTTCAGACTTTTGTTTTAGGAAGTATACCCAACACATGTGAGTATAATCATCCAAAAACAGAACATAGTAACGGCTTCCATCGATCGATTGGTGTTGCATCGGTCCGCATACATCCGTATGCACAATCTCAAGCTTTTCTCTCGTCTTGGTTTGAGATTCTTTTGGAAAGCTCTTGCGTGATTGCTTCCCAAGGTTACATGCCTTACATGCTTCTTGTGTGACTTTAAAACTTGGTAATCCCTTTACCAAGTCCTTGTCTTGCATTTGTTGCAAACGCTTGCTGCTTACATGGCCAAGTCTCTTGTGCCATGTTTCTTCCATTTGCGTGTTTGCTGTCATGGCTTCTTCTTCCACCGAACTTAACTTGATCTTGAAGCTCTTGTTCGTCATCTGAATATTCATGATCTCCTTGCCTTTTGCATCTTGGATGATGCATCGTTTGTCTTGAAAACGTACTTGATAGCCGCTTGAGATGATTTCAGGAACACTTAGTAGGTTCTTCTCCAAACCAGGCACTAAGAAAACATTTTTGATGATTCTTTTGCCATTGCTTGTCATGACGGTAATATCTCCCTTACCGGCTGTCATGACTACTTCTCCATTTCCGACTTTGATCGGAACCTTGATACTTTTGTCAATCTTTGAAAAGTATCTTTCTTCTTTTGTCATATGGTTAGTGCATCCACTGTCTACCAACCAAATGTCTTCTCTTGTTGTTGTTATTGCATCTTCACTTGCACTAAACAACATGTGATCTTCATCACCTGAGTCTTCTTCTTCGAGACTTACATGTGCCCTCTCCTTTTTCTTTGAGCGACACTTATTTGCGTAGTGGCCGATCTTACCACAATTGTAACACTTGATGTTACTCTTCTGATTCTTGCCATGATCGTCTTTCTTCGGTTTGTTTCGACACTCTTCTTCTGTGTGACTGTTACTCTTGTGAAAACCACACCACTTCTTGCTTTGATTGACATGGCTGTTGGTGTTGTTTTGTTTAAAACCGGATTCTTTTCCTTTGGTACGAACATAGAATGCTCCCTCTTTTGTGCTTTCTTCTCTTGCAGTAATTCTTGCTTCTTGTGCTTTTAAGATACCAAGAAGTTCTGACATTGTTAGTGCATCCAAATCACGAGTTTGCTCTAAGACACTAACAATGCTATCGAACTTAGCTGGGAGAGAGATGAGTATCTTCTGTATGAGTTGAGAGTTTGTTTTCTTTTCACCATGATACGTTAATTGATTTTCCAAAACAATTAACTTATCGGTGAATGTCTTGATGTCGTCATTGTCATACATCTTCAGGTTTTCGTACTCTCTACGCAGTGATTGAAGTTTAACCAGTCGGACTTGTGGAGAACCTTGGTATTCGTCCTTCAACACATCCCACACCTCTTTTGATGTTGATGCTGCTGCAATTCGTGAGAAGATTTGATCCGTTACGGCAGTTTGCAAAATTTGCAAAGCCATCGTATCATTCGCCGCTGCTTCTTCTCTGAGCGTCTTTGCTCTTGCAGTTTCAGGGGTTTCTTCCTCTTGCACCGGTTCAGCCGGCACGCCTTCGTCAACCACTGACCATAGTTTTCTGGTTCGGAATATGGTTGCCATCTTAATGCTCCAGAAGTCGTACTTCTCCCCATTGAATATAGGGATCACTTGATGTGAGGAGCCTTGCATCGTCTCGGCTTATTGCTAAGACGTATACGATCTCTCTTTGTTGCCTCTCTCTCCTTTTAGTGTTTCTCTCTTGTCCTCTCAATCGTATAGCTCTGATACCATGTTAATGTTTTGAGTTTTGTGTTTACGATAGTGAAAGAAAAAAACAGAGTATGAATGTAATTGACTTTATTGATCTGAAAACTTGATTGTATTACACTCTGTTGTATATGTAAAAAACAAAGACTCGATCTATACTTATATGAAACGAAACATTGTGTTTGTGTAATAATAAAAAGACATGACTCTTTGATCTAAAGACACAACTGTAAAACAAAACAACTTGTGTCTCTTGAACAAATAACTAACTTATGTAAATGTGATATGATACGAGATTTGATTATCCTTCAACAAAGCGTTGATCAATCAGACAACAAAAAGAAAGAGTAGAATTTGATTTGTGAAACTCACATAGCTAAGAAGGGTTTCCTCGTTCAAGTAAGTTGATCTTCTCCTTTGCAATACTCAAGTTGAATGAGTCCTTTGTGCTCGGCTTCTCTCACGAAATGATACTTGATCTCGATGTGCTTCGTTCTTCTATGTTGTACCGGATTCCTTCCAATTGCTATTGCTGACTTGTTGTCACATAATATGGGAATACCTTCTTCAAACTTTAAACCGAAGTCTTCAAAGAGTCTTTGTAACCATATGGCTTGGTTTGTCGCTGCGCATACGGCGATGTACTCAGCCTCCGCCGTTGATTGAGCCACCGTTTGCTGCTTACAAGATTGCCAACAAAACATAGCCGATCCAAGACTAAATACATAACCTGTGGTGCTTTTCTTGTCTTCCGGAGAACCACCCCAATCGCTGTCCGAGTAGCCAACTAACGTTGGTGTCTCTATTCTTGTAAAGAATACTCCAAAGCTTAATGTTCCCTTGACGTATCTTAACACCCTTTTGGCTTCTTGATAATGCTTTATGCGTGGTGATGACATGTATCTTGATAAATAAGAGCTTGCATACATCACATCAGGTCTTGATGCACACAAATAGAGCAATCCTCCAACAAGGCTCCGGTACTTAGTTGGATCACCAAATTCTTTGTCGTCACCTTCTACTCCTTTTCTTTTTCCTTGTGGTATAAGTGGAGTGTTCACACTCTTGCTTTCTTTCATTCCAAACTTATCAATAAGTTTGTTTGCATATTTTTCTTGTGAAAGAAAAATGCCACGATCATCTTGGTTTACTTCCATTCCAAGAAAGTAATTTAGCAAACCAAGATCCGTCATCTCGAACTCGTCCTTCATGTTCTTCTTGAATGTGTTGATGAGATGAGTGCTGCTTCCAGTGATGATGAGATCATCGACGTATAAGCTAACAATCAACACGTCTACACCTTTCTTCTTGATGTACAAAGCCGCATCATTCATACTTCTTTCAAAACCACTTTGAATGAAATAAGAATCTATTCTTCCATACCATGCTCGTGGGGCTTGTTTAAGACCATATAAAGCTTTGTAAAGCCTTAACACCTTTTCTTCTTTGCCTTTTATCACAAACCCAGGTGGTTGTGTGACATAAACTTCTTCTTCAAGCTCTCCGTTTAGAAACGCTGACTTCACATCCATTTGATACAGTCTCCACTCCATTTGAGCCGCATACGCAAGTAAGGCTCGTATTGTATCATATCTTGAGACAGGGGCGAATGTCTCAAGGTAATTGATACCATATTCTTGAGAAAAACCTCTTGCAACTAGTCTTGCCTTGTGTTTGATGTGATTTCCGCTTGCGTCTGTCTTGATCTTATAGATCCACTTCACGCTTATCACATTCTTCTTCTCTGGTTTGTTTACTAGTTGCCACGTTCTGTTTTTCTCGATCATCTTTATCTCCTCATTCATGGCTTTTTCCCATTCTTCATTACCACAAGCTTCATCGTAAGTTTGTGGCTCTTCATTTGCAACGAGACAAGCTTCTATGACTTCAGCCGCTTCCTCAATGTCCACCCTTGGTGCTACTCTCATGATCTCTTGCATAGATCTGAATTTTTTTGTAGCTTCGGATCTCTCTCTTTGTGCATTAACATGCATAGATCCAAATTTGGCCGTTAACATTTCCATATCTTCTTCGGATGTCTCTCCTCTTCCATCACTTCTATCTTCATCATGATTATCTTCTTGAACCAAAAACGGACCAGTGGTGTTTCCGGTTTGAACTTGTGATGTTTGTGGATCGTTGATGGGTAGAACAAAGATCTTCTTTACTTCCTCTTGCTTGTTCCAATCCCACTTCTTATTTTCTTCAAACTCCACGTCTCTTGATACTTCAATCTTCTCATTCTCCAAGATAAGGACTCTATAGCCTTTGGATTGATTGCTATAGCCAATAAGAATTCCCTTCCTTGCCTTAGCGTCTAGCTTCTTCCTTTTTTGATCTGGAATATGCACGTAGCATATACTTCCAAACATCTTTAAGTGTGACACGTTTGGCTTGTGTCCACACCACTTCTCCATTGGCGTCATGTCATCTTCGATCGCTTTTGATGGTAAACGATTCTGTAGATAAGCAGAAGTATAGACCGCTTCTGCCCATAACTTGAGCGGTAATTCTTGCTCCACAAGCATTGTTCTTGCCATCTCCACCAATGATCTATTCTTGCGTTCTGCTGCACCATTTTGTTGTGGTGAGTAAGGCAAAGTCACTTGCCTATTGATTCCTTCTTCTTCACAAAATTGATTGAATTCTTGTGAAGTGAATTCACCACCTCCATCGGATCTCAACGTCTTGATGGTACAATTTGATTGTTTCTCCACCATCGCTTTGAATTTCTTAAACGTTGAGAACGTTTCAGACTTTTGTTTTAGGAAGTATACCCAACACATGTGAGTATAATCATCCAAAAACAGAACATAGTAACGGCTTCCATCGATCGATTGGTGTTGCATCGGTCCGCATACATCCGTATGCACAATCTCAAGCTTTTCTCTCGTCTTGGTTTGAGATTCTTTTGGAAAGCTCTTGCGTGATTGCTTCCCAAGGTTACATGCCTTACATGCTTCTTGTGTGACTTTAAAACTTGGTAATCCCTTTACCAAGTCCTTGTCTTGCATTTGTTGCAAACGCTTGCTGCTTACATGGCCAAGTCTCTTGTGCCATGTTTCTTCCATTTGCGTGTTTGCTGTCATGGCTTCTTCTTCCACCGAACTTAACTTGATCTTGAAGCTCTTGTTCGTCATCTGAATATTCATGATCTCCTTGCCTTTTGCATCTTGGATGATGCATCGTTTGTCTTGAAAACGTACTTGATAGCCGCTTGAGATGATTTGAGGAACACTTAGTAGGTTCTTCTCCAAACCAGGCACTAAGAAAACATTTTTGATGATTCTTTTGCCATTGCTTGTCATGACGGTAATATCTCCCTTACCGGCTGTCATGACTACTTCTCCATTTCCGACTTTGATCGGAACCTTGATACTTTTGTCAATCTTTGAAAAGTATCTTTCTTCTTTTGTCATATGGTTAGTGCATCCACTGTCTACCAACCAAATGTCTTCTCTTGTTGTTGTTATTGCATCTTCACTTGCACTAAACAACATGTGATCTTCATCACCTGAGTCTTCTTCTTCGAGACTTACATGTGCCCTCTCCTTTTTCTTTGAGCGACACTTATTTGCGTAGTGGCCGATCTTACCACAATTGTAACACTTGATGTTACTCTTCTGATTCTTGCCATGATCGTCTTTCTTCGGTTTGTTTCGACACTCTTCTTCTGTGTGACTGTTACTCTTGTGAAAACCACACCACTTCTTGCTTTGATTGACATGGCTGTTGGTGTTGTTTTGTTTAAAACCGGATTCTTTTCCTTTGGTACGAACATAGAATGCTCCCTCTTTTGTGCTTACTTCTCTTGCAGTAATTCTTGCTTCTTGTGCTTTTAAGATACCAAGAAGTTCTGACATTGTTAGTGCATCCAAATCACGAGTTTGCTCTAAGACACTAACAATGCTATCGAACTTAGCTGGGAGAGAGATGAGTATCTTCTGTATGAGTTGAGAGTTTGTTTTCTTTTCACCATGATACGTTAATTGATTTTCCAAAACAATTAACTTATCGGTGAATGTCTTGATGTCGTCATTGTCATACATCTTCAGGTTTTCGTACTCTCTACGCAGTGATTGAAGTTTAACCAGTCGGACTTGTGGAGAACCTTGGTATTCGTCCTTCAACACATCCCACACCTCTTTTGATGTTGATGCTGCTGCAATTCGTGAGAAGATTTGATCCGTTACGGCAGTTTGCAAAATTTGCAAAGCCATCGTATCATTCGCCGCTGCTTCTTCTCTGAGCGTCTTTGCTCTTGCAGTTTCAGGGGTTTCTTCCTCTTGCACCGGTTCAGCCGGCACGCCTTCGTCAACCACTGACCATAGTTTTCTGGTTCGGAATATGGTTGCCATCTTAATGCTCCAGAAGTCGTACTTCTCCCCATTGAATATAGGGATCACTTGATGTGAGGAGCCTTGCATCGTCTCGGCTTATTGCTAAGACGTATACGATCTCTCTTTGTTGCCTCTCTCTCCTTTTAGTGTTTCTCTCTTGTCCTCTCAATCGTATAGCTCTGATACCATGTTAATGTTTTGAGTTTTGTGTTTACGATAGTGAAAGAAAAAAACAGAGTATGAATGTAATTGACTTTATTGATCTGAAAACTTGATTGTATTACACTCTGTTGTATATGTAAAAAACAAAGACTCGATCTATACTTATATGAAACGAAACATTGTGTTTGTGTAATAATAAAAAGACATGACTCTTTGATCTAAAGACACAACTGTAAAACAAAACAACTTGTGTCTCTTGAACAAATAACTAACTTATGTAAATGTGATATGATACGAGATTTGATTATCCTTCAACAAAGCGTTGATCAATCAGACAACAAAAAGAAAGAGTAGAATTTGATTTGTGAAACTCACATAGCTAAGAAGGGTTTCCTCGTTCAAGTAAAACTCTGCGTTTCTCTTTCCAGAGATAACCTCAAGAACCAAGACTCCGAAACTGAAGACATCAGACTTTACAGAATATTTCCTGTCTATCACGTATTCCGGAGCCATGTAGCCGCTGCATAGCGAAACAGTAAACACATTTTTGTGAAACTTTAGCAGAATTATTCTATTTCCAAAACTGAAAATGTTGGCGGTGTTTTAAATGCTTACAAAGTTCCGATCATCTTCGTTGTACTAGCTTCTGTCTCATCTCTTTTAAAGAGCTTGACCATCCCGAAATCCGAGATCTTTGGGACCATATCTTTGTCAAGCAAGATGTTGCTCGGCTTCAAATCCCTGTGTAGGATCCGATACCGAGAATATTGGTGAAGATATAAAAGTCCCCGAGCAATACCATTGGTAATATCGAGTCTCTTCTCCCAATCTAGCTTAGAGCTTTGGGTTTTGTCTAGGCAACCAAATCAATTTAAATTTTATTTCCAAATAATAAGCATTCATATTTAATAAGCATTCATAAAGCTAGCTTGTAAAAACAAGTGAGGCACTAACCGAAAATATAAGTATCGAGACTTGAGTTTTCCAGGTATTCAAAGAGTAGTATCATTTCACCTCCCTCAAAGCAATATCCAACTAGTTTGACGAGGTTGATATGCTGAAAGCTCGCGATCAGTTTCAGCTCGGTGATGAATCCTTCGATCCCTTGAGCTGACCTCTTCAACAGCCTTTTAGCAGCGATTGCTTGCCCGTCAAGTAAAATACCCTGTTACCACGTACGTGTTTAATAAGTTACACGGAATCTATCTAGCCCAATGACAGATTTTGTATATATATAATATATTTTAGAGTGTTTTATAGTTTATACCTTGTACACAATACCGAAACCACCTTGTCCTATCTTGTTACAATCAGAAAACTTTTCTGTGGCATTGACAATATGTTCAAGGTCCATGGGTGCACATTGTAAACCCCCTATATGAATATGATGATCTTTTTTAAACTATTTTTCGATTCAAACAGAAGAAAAGAAGATAAAAATAAAAGAAACATCATAAGAATACCAATAGGTAGTGGTGCAATTACTCTTGTTGGCATCCTCTTCTTTCTTTTCCAAATGCAGAACAATATGAAAATGACACCCAGAAGAAGCACAATGCCGACTCCACCAATCAAGATAATGACTTTTGAACTCAATTTTCTTTTATTTTTCTTTACCTGTGCTGTCGCTAAAAACACAAGTAAAAGAACAGTTTTTAAATTTATATCACAAGTTACGATAGTCAGTTTTCCAATGATAATGTTCTACATTCTTTTTTCAAATCATCAAGAAACCATAAGAACTCATATGAAAAAAAAAAAACAGAGATAAATTTTGCTTACAGATATCAGTGGCTGCCAATCTGACAAAAAGATCTTGACCAGCAATCGCGTTCTTTCGGAGATCGAGGATTTCTTCCACCCAAATCACACAACCTGAACCACCGTTTTGCATGTCCGTGTTAGCATACGCAGTGCAATTACAATTCCCAATGCACTTGCCATGGCATTCCTTCAACCCAATACTCCTGTCCACAATAGACTTTGTAATATCAGGCAACTTCATTGTCCTGAGCTGCTCAAACCCATCCCTAGAGCAGTTCAACGGTGTCTTCCTCGTACAACCACCTGTCCAGTCGTGCAAATCCCATGCTTCTTTGTCTCTCGGCTGAAACCCATGGATGCAAACACAGTTTGGTGATGTGTTTGTGTCACACAGACCATAAGCTCCACATCTATTGTATAAACCGCATGTATCACGTGGTAAAAGACTATCCAATCGTTTCCACATTTGTTGTGGTTTTGGAATCCACGTATACCTCTTCAACACGCCGCTATAAGACATTCTCAATATTGAGAAGAAGGATTCATTGGTGATACTGAAGAAATAGGTGACCTCCTCTTTGGTCACGGTATTAATCAAAGAGATACTCTGCCTCAACCAGAAGCTCTGCTTTCTGCGTTTGGACCAGACAAGGCATTGGGCCTTTCTCAAAATATCAAGCCCAGCAAGCCCACAGTCGTTATCTCGTCCTCATCCTGCAACGGTAACAAATCCTCACAGTCAAACCGTACGACGGCTCCAGCTCATCTCCGTACAGGCGTCACAGCTCACAAAATACAATTGCACAACAGATTTGATTCGCTTTGTTCCCCTGTCGTGATGTGTGCTTAGTGACGTGTGACCTAGGAGTCTCTATTTTGGGTATTTCTATATAAACCCTTTCTTATCATTGTAATCCTTTAAGCAGAAATATTCAATAAAGATTTTCTCTTCATCCTTGTCTTATTAAGACTTTTATGGTATCAGAGCTTGGTCATCCATGGCTGACAACTCTGACTCTTCCGCTCTTCGTTTTTCTCATTGTGTTACCTTAAAGCTTTCTTCTTCCAACTATTTGTTATGGAAGATACAGTTTGAAACTTGGTTAAACAATCAAAAGTTACTCGGGTTCGTTAATGGAGGAAATCCATGCCCTAATGCTACAAGATCTGTTCGACATGGAGACGTGGTTACTGAGTCGCCAAATCCGGAGTTCCTTACTTGGGTTCAGAATGACCAGAAGATTATGGGTTGGCTTCTCGGTTCGTTGTCTGAGGATGCACTTCGTTCTGTCTACGGTCTACACACATCAAGAGAGGTATGGTTCTCTCTAGCTAAGAAATACAATCGAGTCTCAGCTTCTAGGAAAAGTGATTTGCAACGACGCTTAAACTCTGTTTCAAAGGAGGGCAAATCTATGGCTGAATACTTGAACAGTGTTAAGCAAATCTGTGATCAGCTTGATTCCATTGGTTGTCCTGTTCCTGAAAATGAAAAGATCTTTGGAGTTTTGAATGGTTTAGGTAAAGAATATGTTCCTGTTACCACTATGATAGAAGGCTCCATAGATACTTTTCCTATGTCTTTTGAAGATGCTGTCTTTAAGTTGATAAATTATGAAGACAAATTGCTTAAGTATTCAGAGGGTCCGGCTGTTTCACCACACTTGGCCTTTGCTTCTGATACAAACTACTCAAATCGGGGTCGTGGAGGACGTTCTGGTGGCTATCGTGGTCGAAACAACTATTCAACAAGGGGAAGAGGTTTCCATCAACAAATCTCTAATGGCTCTTCCTCTGATTCTGGAACCAGACCAACTTGTCAGATCTGTAACAAGTATGGTCATGCTGCTTATAAGTGTTACAAACGTTTTGACCATGCTTATCAGAGTGAAGATCCTAGTCAAGCTTTTGCTGCTATGCGTGTGTCAGATGCTCACTCAAATCCCTGGGTAACAGACTCTGGAGCCACTTCTCACATCACGAACTCCATTGCTCAACTTCAAGAAGCTCAGCCTTATAGTGGTGAAGACTCTGTGATTGTTGGTAATGGTGATTTTCTTCCTATAACACACATTGGTTCAGCAGTTCTCTCAGGTAATCAAGGTAATATACCTTTACGTGATGTTCTTGTTTGTCCAAATATCACCAAGTCTTTGTTATCTGTTTCAAAGCTTACTTCAGATTATCCTTGTGCAATTGAGTTTGATTCTGATGGTGTGGTTATAAAGGACAAACAGACAAGACAGCTCCTCACCAAAGGAGTCAGACATAATGATCTGTACCTGTTGGAGAATCCGCAGTTTATGGCTTGTTACTCTTCAAGACAACAAGCTACAAGTGATGAGGTGTGGCACATGAGGCTAGGTCATCCTCATCAAGATGTTCTTCAACAGCTTTCAAGGAATAAGGCCATAGTTGTTAATAAGACAAGCCACAGTTTGTGTGATGCTTGCCAAATGGGAAAGATTTGCAGGCTTCCCTTTGCTTCTTCTAATTTTGTTTCAAGTAGACCTCTAGAACGAATTCACTGTGACTTATGGGGACCTTCTCCGGTTGTATCTCCTCAGGGTTTTCGTTACTATGTAATCTTAATTGATCATTATTCAAGATTCACATGGTTTTATCCTCTGCGTCTCAAATCCGACTTCTACTCTGTGTTTTTAAGCTTCCAAAAGATGGTTGAGAATCAACTTCAACAGAAAATCTCTATGTTTCAGTGTGATGGAGGGGGTGAGTTCATCAACAAGCAGTTTGTGTCCCATTTAACAAGTTGTGGCATTAAACAACTCATTTCTTGTCCTTACACTCCTGAGCAAAATGGTTTAGCTGAAAGGAAGCATAGACACATTACAGAGTTGGGGTTATCTATGATGTTTCAAGCAAAGGTTCCTCATCATTTGTGGGTAGAAGCTTTCTACACATCCAATTACTTGTGTAATCTCTTACCTTCTTCAGTTTTGCCTGGTCAGAAGAGTCCTTATGAAGTTCTTCTTGGCAAGCCTCCTGTCTACACATCATTGCGTGTTTTTGGTTGTGCATGCTATCCAAATTTGAGACCGTATCAACACAACAAGTTTGATCCTAAGTCCCTTTTGTGTGTATTCACCGGGTACAATGAAAAGTATAAGGGTTACAGATGCTACCACCCTCCTACAGGCAAGGTATTTGTCAATAGACATGTTCTTTTTGATGAAACTAAGTTTCCTTTTGCAGATATATATAGAAACAAAGTCTCCTCTATAGAGTCTCCTCTACTCTCAGCTTGGCAATCTAGTTTTCAGCCTAGAGAAGACATCAATATCACATCATCTCAAGATTCTCAAGATTATGCAGTTTTTAACAATTTGCAGGAAGTAGAGTGTTCTAGAATTGTAAGAGAAGAAGGTACTGGGTGTACGGCAGACCTTGATTCTGTTCCTATAGGCAACAGCCTCCCTTCTCCTGCAATCTCTCAGAACACTACACTTCAGACTTCTCCTCCGGGTTCACCTGCAGTTTCAGAAAACTCCGTCCAATCAACAGAAGATTCGATTATCAGTGATAATGACTCTCCTATACATTCACCATTCCAACAAGAAGAGAATATTCAAGAACCTAGTCATCCTATGATTACCAGGGCTAAGGCAGGGATCATCAAGCCAAATCCAAAGTATGCCCTGTTCACTGTTAAAAGCAACTACCCTGAACCAAAAACAATTAAAACAGCCTTGAAGGATGAAGGATGGACTAGTGCTATGGGAGAAGAAGTTGAATCCTTTCATGAAACTCATACATGGGATTTAGTTCCTCCTGATCCAAATATTACTCCTTTGGGCTGCAGGTGGGTTTTTAAAACCAAATTAAAGGCAGATGGTTCTCTTGATCGATTGAAAGCTCGTTTGGTAGCAAAAGGCTATGAACAAGAAGAAGGGGTGGACTATATAGAGACTTATAGCCCTGTTGTTCGTGTAGCTACAGTAAGATCTATATTACATGTGGCAATACTTAACAAATGGGAAATTAAGCAACTCGATGTCAAGAATGCTTTTCTACATGGTGATTTAAAGGAGACAGTGTATATGTATCAACCTCCTGGTTTTGAGAATCAAGATAGACCAGACTATGTTTGCAAGTTAAACAAGGCAATCTATGGATTAAAACAGGCTCCAAGAGCTTGGTTTGATAAATTCAGCTCATATCTGCTTGAATTTGGCTTTACCTGCACCTACTCAGACCCATCTCTATTTGTATATGTGAAAGGTAAAGACCTAATGTTCCTCTTACTTTATGTTGATGATATGTTGCTTACAGGAAATAACAGTGAGCTCCTTAAAACTCTTCTTGCCTCACTCAACAAAGAGTTCAGAATGAAAGACTTGGGGCTGTTACACTATTTCCTTGGGATTCAAGCACATTATCACTCTGAAGGACTATTTTTACATCAAGAAAAATATGCCATTGATCTTTTGGTTGCAGCCGGAATGGCTGATTGTGCTCCTATGCCAACACCTCTACCACTGCAGCTAGATAAAGTCCCTGGACAACAAGAAATCTTTTCAGACCCTACATATTTTCGAAGCCTAGCCGGTAAACTTCAGTACCTTACTCTGACTCGTCCTGACATACAGTTTGCTGTTAATCTAGTCTGCCAGAAGATGCATTCACCGACTGTAGCTGACTTCAATCTTCTCAAACGTGTTCTGAGATATCTCAAGGGTACTGTACAAATGGGATTAAATCTTTCATCCAATACAGACAGCACAATGCGAGCCTACAGTGATAGTGACTGGGCTAACTGCAAAGAAACAAGAAGATCAGTTGGTGGTTTCTGTACTTTTCTAGGCACAAACATCATCAGTTGGTCTGCTAAACGACATCCTACTGTCTCAAGGTCTTCAACAGAAGCTGAGTACAGAACATTGTCTATTGCTGCAACTGAACTCAAATGGTTATCATCTTTACTTCGAGAAGCCGGAATCTCTCAACCTGACACGCCTGAACTGTACTGCGACAACCTTTCTGCAGTTTATCTTACTGCTAATCCTGCAATGCACAATCGATCTAAAGCCTTTGATGTGGATTTCCATTATGTTCGGGAACGTGTTGCCTTGGGAGCTCTGATCGTGAAACATGTACCTGCGGCTCAACAACTCGCAGATATTTTCACTAAGTCGCTACCTCAACAGCCTTTCTTTGACTTGCGTTACAAACTTGGCGTTGTCCTGCCTCCCACACCAAGTTTGAGGGGGTGTATTAATCAAAGAGATACTCTGCCTCAACCAGAAGCTCTGCTTTCTGCGTTTGGACCAGACAAGGCATTGGGCCTTTCTCAAAATATCAAGCCCAGCAAGCCCACAGTCGTTATCTCGTCCTCATCCTGCAACGGTAACAAATCCTCACAGTCAAACCGTACGACGGCTCCAGCTCATCTCCGTACAGGCGTCACAGCTCACAAAATACAATTGCACAACAGATTTGATTCGCTTTGTTCCCCTGTCGTGATGTGTGCTTAGTGACGTGTGACCTAGGAGTCTCTATTTTGGGTATTTCTATATAAACCCTTTCTTATCATTGTAATCCTTTAAGCAGAAATATTCAATAAAGATTTTCTCTTCATCCTTGTCTTATTAAGACTTTTACACGGTAATGCGGTATGTCGTGTAGGTTAAATTTCCACTTTCATATTCTACGTCATTTTTTGTCTTCCATGGGTCACTCCGGAATGTTGGCACACCTTTCTTCCGAATGAAACTTTGCGCGAGCTCATGACGTTCAACTCCGTATGTGTATTCCCCGGGAGAAGGATCACTAAGGCTTCTCCAAGATTTCAAAACTCTGTTTATGTTTGATTTGGCATCCCAGCCAAATTTCATACCGGTAAAACATCTGTCGGAAAATCAAAGCTCTGCCACAAAACTCTAGCAGAGTCGTCGTTGTTGATGTATCTCAATACAAAGTTTCCGCTGTCGAGAAGCTCTCCAGTCACTAGCGATTTCATGAGATTTGTGCTGGTCACATTGGTCCACCAGACACGGGTACCGTGTTGATCAAGGAGGACGAGGTTGTTATCCAAGATTTCGAGGGTTCCGTTGGGCTTGGAGAGTGGGCTGTCTCTATTCGCAACCCATACCACTTCCTGAGGAAACATATGGTGCCATACGCCGAGATACCAATGCAAAGTTGAGGACAAGATGTTTCTTCGAGTAGATATCTTAAACGGCTCTGTCGAAAAAAGTTTCGATTCATATTTAGAAGAAAGCTGAAGAACTAAGACGAAGAGAAAAAGTACCCTCATCCTCTCTTTCAATTCATAATTTTTTTTTTTTTTTTGTTAAGACGAAGAGAAAAGTTTCGATTCATATTTCACATGTTATACTCTGTAGACTGTAGACAAAAGTTCAGTCGACAATCAAATTTGAATTTCCACATTGCTTGACTTTTCAACTTGAGTAAATTAATTTCAACATATATAAATGATACTCCGTAAAACTACATGTGAAATTAATTTCTCCGGGGCAGAACATAACATATGATCCCAAAATATTCATGACCCGTGTCCAAATACATATGCTATGTTTATTAAAAGATTTGAGTTTTCATGTACTAACCGGACTGCTTGCGTTCTTCTTGGTCTTCCGATGGAGAAAAATTTATTTGCTTCTTTAGTTATTAATTTATAGATCAGAGAATGAAATAGGAAGCATGTGATCATGTATTTGCTTGCCATGAAGTTAAATCAGAAACCAAAAAACAGAGGAAGAGCTTTTAAGACAGACACTAAGCAACAAGTTCCTGACTTTTGTAGTAGATACTCTATATATTGCCATATTGGTATAGTTATAAAATGTGGCTTAAACTCTATCCTACTACCAAGGATTAATCACAATGGAGAGAAGATACCAAGCAAAAGTAAAATCAATAAATGCCTACAAACTATGGCTACAACAAAAGGTAATAGGAGAAGTAAACTCACTGAGTTAAGTAAACTCCTAACTACTGCAGAGTAACCAAAAATAATTCATTTTGAACCTAAGTAAATTATAGTTCGAGCTCAGGTCGTCTTCTTTGGCTTCGCCTTCTAATGAAGATGAAGATAAAGATGAAAGGAGTAAATACACCCTCAAATAAGCAGTCCAACTACTTTAATTAAATTGGCCTTCTTAGTTTTGACATTAACTTGTTCCATGGAAGATTTTGCATTTTCTTTTTGTCCTTTGGTGTTGCTAAAGTTCACTCACATCTCTTATCTCTAAATAGGCTACACTGATAATTTGATACACAGAAAAATAATCTAAAACTCAAAATCCAGAGTCAATACCTCTAGTTTCAACCTTTGAGTTCTGGTTTTTCGTTTTAAATGTTAAAGATGTATATAAATTTGTTTTGAACAAAATTAGAATGGCCTTACAAAAACAAAAACTTTTTTAGTGAATTAGAAACGCAATTACTCTCTACAAGTCAAAAGGAAAAAAATTGATTAGAAATTAAAAAAAAAAGCCAAAAATATAAAAAATACGAGGTCATTAACTTCCTTTTCTTTCTCCTAATTTTTAGTGTTTTATAAACACTGTTTATGGAATACCTTGTATTTTCTTCTAAAAAAAGAAACAAAATTTCTTTATATAGAAGAATTAAATGTTTCACTAAATTCATTCACCATTTCATCTAATTCATAAGCAGAAAACAAAACCTAAAAAGAAAACAAAGAACAATGGCTAGCCGTGTAAATGGTGTCGTGTTCGTCGTCAGTTTAATGATTGTTTTATTAATTTCGACAGGTAAAGTTTATTATAAACAATCATTTCATCTAAGCCATAATTATTGTATAATTGTTTACAAAATACTTTAGAAGTGAAGTATATAAAAATTAGTAATTACAATTTCTTTCATTTTATGATTAATAATTTTGCTGTATAATTTTGTTTTTATATTTTTAACAGATTTTTCCTTCTTTTTTTAAAAAAAATTCTGTATCTTTTTAACATAATTTTCCTTTTTTATAATTATTAATTTTATATATATTATATTTTCTTACACATGCCAAAATATTCAATCATCTTATTATCAAGTGTTGCGATCATGTTAATTACCAACTTTGAAGGATCAAACATTATATAATAAGATTTGCTCAAATAGTTTCATAAGTTTTGGCATTTTAAATTAAAATATTATATTATTTTAAATGATAAATATAAATAAAATTGAAAATTTAAATATTTATTTGACATATACATTTACATTTTGCAAACATATATCATAAGAGCATTGAAGTGTTTTGTTAAAAACAAAACAACTTTTCGAACAAGCCCTTTAAACATGACATCACAAATCTATAACCTAATTTCTTAAACTATCCCGTCCAAGTCATGTGTTTTTTCTACAATAAAAAGTTTGTTTTTATTAAGATCTAATCAATAAAACTAAATTATACATCTTAATTAAATTGATTTAAATACTTCTTACGTTATCAGGAATACAAAATGGATATGCTGAAAGAGTGACAGCTTATTGTGAGAAAATACGAAGCAAGACAGCACCATGTCAAGAAACCTTCAATTGTATAAATCTGATTTCTTAAGGTTTAAGGTACAACATGTTTAGCTTATATATAGGTTACAACTTGCGTATAAAGCTAACCTAATCAGATACTAAACCGACTTAGCCCATTAGGCCCAATACCCCCTCTCAAGGTGGAGTGTGGAGGTTACAAACACCCAGCTTGACAAGGAAATCTTCAAATTGCTTACGTCCCAATGCCTTCGTCATAATGTCTGCTAACTGACTTGTCGTGGAGACATGAGTTGTAGCTATAACACCACGTTTAATCTCATCCCGTACGAAATGAACATCGCGACCAACATGTTTCGTTCGAGCATGAAACACGGGATTAGCGGCTAACATAATCGCAGACAAACTATCGGAGTGAAGAGTAATAGGTGCAGGAACCTCAATACCAAGAGTCGGCAGTAGCTCACGAAGCCATAAAAGTTCACTTACGGTATCGGCCATGGCACGATATTCAGCTTCGGCCGAAGAACGAGAGACAACATCTTGCTTTTTAGTTTTCCAAGACAATGGTGAGTCACCAAGTTGAACAAAATATCCAGTGAGAGAACGTTGAGTGAGTGGACAAGAGCCGTGATCCGAATCACACCAAGCAGTTAATGTCAAAGGTGTGTTGGCGCGAAGTAGAATACCTTGACCAGGACTGTTCTTTAAATATCGTATCACACGAAGAGCGGCATTCCAATGAGCATTCTTGGGAGCGTTCATAAATTGTGACAAAATATGAATGGCATATGAGAGTTCGGGTCTCGTATTACCTAAGTAAATGAGACGGCCAACAAGACGACGATAGCGTGTAGGATCCGAAAAATCACCATCATTAGCAAGAGCAAGCTTGTGATTTTGCTCCAAGGGAAACGTTACAGGCTTGACTCCCATAAGGCCGGTTTCAGCAATAATCTCAAGAGCGTACTTGCGTTGACATAGATAAATGCCGGCGGGACTGCGAGCTACCTCAATGCCCAAAAAATAACGCAATATGCCTAAATTTTTCATACGAAAACAAGAACTCAAGTAGTGTTTGAACTCATTAACGAGATGAATGGAGCTGCCTGTGATGATAAGATCGTCGACATAAACTAGCACATGAAGCCGAGAATTGTCGTTGGCATAAATGAATAAAGAGTAGTCGGAGGTGTCCTGTTGAAAACCGTAATCTTTCATAGCGGAGCCAAGTTTTGCAAACCAACACCGAGGTGCCTGTTTTAATCCATATAACGATTTGCGAAGACGACAGACTTTAGTGTTATCATCTGTACGAAATCCAGGAGGAAATTTCATGTAGACTTCCTCTTCGAGATCACCATGAAGGAACGCATTATAGACATCCATTTGGTGAACTTCCCAATCAAGAGACGCAGCTTGTTGAAGAAATGTTCGAACAGTGATCATCTTAGCAACCGGAGCAAACGTCTCAGAATAATCGATTCCTTCCTTTTGATTATTTCCAAGAACCACGAGCCGAGCTTTATGACGTTCAAGTGTACCGTCGGCATTGTATTTAAGACGGAACACCCATTTGCATCCAATGGGTTTCTTATCTTGTGGGAGATCTTCAACAGTCCATGTTCCATTGTCCTCTAAAGCTTCTATTTCATCTTTCACTGCCAATCTCCAATTCTCATCTAAAATAGCCTCTTGGTAGTTAGTTGGCTCAACTCCTGAAGTAATAGCAAAAAGGAAAGCTTGGTATGTTTCTGAAAATTGTGAGCTGGAGACATAGTTATCAATGGGATATGGTGTCACGGACGGCGACGGGTTGTGAAGCAGAGATGTAACGTAGTCAGCAAGTCTCACGGGAGGGACTTTCTTTCGAAATCCAAACCCGAGTTTTTCTGGTTCAGGAGTAATATCATCGGCGGTAGTGGAAATGTCCGATGACGGTGGTGAGATTAATTCAACAGCATTATCAATCTCGTGAGGAGTGGTGATCACAGATTTGTCAATGCCAGCAGCAGGAGCTGAAGAAACAGAGTCGGGTCTGTTTGAGTTTGAGTTTGACGACGGATTCTCGGTTTGAGTTTCAGTGCGGGTCTGTTCTGAGACTGAAATTGCAGGCGATGACGCAGGTGAGTTAATAGGAGATGGTGAAACAGGGCTGATAAGATCAGAACTGTCCGGCTCTGTGAATATATCGTTGACGGAAGTATTGAGCTGAGGAGTCGAAGACTGGATTGTTTTTGTAGCAAAAGGAAACTCTGATTCACAAAATACAACATCACGTGAGACTGTAACTTTGCCGGTTTCAAGATTGTAAACACGCCAACCCTTTTTGCCAAAAGGATATCCCACAAAAATTGCTTTGTTGCTTCTAGTGGCAAACTTATCTCCTCCATGTCTTTGATTATGGACATAGCATAAACACCCGAACACTCGCATATGATTCATTGGCGGTGGTCGATTGTAGATGAGTTCAAAAGGAGTTTTGCCACCAAGAAGTTGAGTTGGTGTACGGTTAATGAGGTAACCGGCTGTCAAAGCACAATAACTCCAAAATTCTGTGGGAAGGCTAGCGTGAAAAAGGAGAGCACGAGCTACATTTAAAATATGACGATGTTTTCTTTCGACGCGTCCGTTTTGCTGAGGTGTGCCAACACAAGATGTCTCATGAAGAATCCCATTTTGAGCAAAAAAATCTTTTAAGCAAATAAACTCGGACCCATTGTCGCTACGAATTTTCTTTACTTGAGTTGAAAATTGACGTTCGACGAGAGCAAGAAAGTTCTTAAGTTGTGTCGGTGCTTCTTGTTTCGAAGGAAGCAAATATATCCAGACTGCTCGTGAATAATCATCAAGTATCGTAAGAAAATATCTAGAACCACAAATAGAGGAGGTGTGATATGGTCCCCAAAGATCACAGTGAATCAGTTCAAAAGCAACGGTTGTCTTATTATAACTCAAAGGAAAAGACTCTCTTGTCTGTTTAGCGCGTATACAAATGTCACACGCCTTGGAATCAAACTTAGTACTAAAATCCAAAAACTTTAACATATCTAAAGCTTTAGAAGAGGGATGTCCGAGACGAGAATGCCAAACTTCAACGGATGATGAGTCCACTGAATGAGCAGCTGCAGCAACTTCCACTCCTCTTAGAAAATAAAGTCCATTCTGTTGTTCACCCGCACCAATCAGGGTCTTGGTGATGCGATCCTGAATAATACACAGCTTGTCAGTAATCTGAAATACGCAGCTGCGTTCTCTAGTCAACTGTGAGACGGAAATAAGATGACACTTCAATCCATCAACAAAAAACACATCTTGAAGACCCAAAGCAGAACTAAGAGACACTGAACCGCATTTTGTAGCTGTTGTAAACCGACCATCCGGCAGCTTAATAAGAACCGGAGGCATGATGCGGACATCGTGTAGAAAATTAAGTGTCCCTGTCATATGATTAGAAGCACCCGTATCTATAATCCATGACTCAAGAAAATACTTACCGGAGGGAGTATCATCCGGCGGAGAGTTACGTTTTGCAAGAGCGTTGACGACAGAATTCCACTCTTCATTGCTGAGACCAATTATACCAACACGATCCGCAGAGGTTAGAGAAGGAGTCTTTGTTGCGATGGCAGTGTTTAGCAAAGCTGTGGAAACATGATTGGCTTGAGCAGAAGTTGAACCCTTGCCCATCATCGATCCCACAGATGTTGTTGTTCTTCCTTGACTCATACCACTAGAATTTGAATTTCCTTTGGCAGCTTGATTTCCTGATTTATTTCGAAAATTCGAATTCTGTTTTGTGTTCTCGCCCCACCACTCAGGATAGCCTATTTTCCGAAAGCAGTTATCAGCTATGTGACCGGTGCGACCACATATTGTGCACGAAACAGAGCTGCCTCTGTTTTCAAAAAATTTTCGAGCCACATTTGTTTGAACTACAAAGCTGACGCCGTCTTCCCTTACATCATTGTCACGACTCAGATTTTTGGATTCCTCATCAAGACACAATGCATTGTATGCTTCCTCAAGACTAGGCAGAGGCACCCGAGAAAGCAAATTTGATTTCACTGAACCGTACAAAGCATCGTCAAGTCCCATGAGAAATTGGTGCAACTTGTCTTCCTCACGCTCCTTCCTCACTTCTTCCATGGTTTTGGCTCTTTGATAATCAGCCAAGCTACCCCAAAGCTGCGTGAGCTTTCCATAATACGTTTCAATGGCTAGCCCCTTTTGTCTACAATTTGCTAATTCTGTTTTTAAACGTTGGACCCGTTGCCCATTTTTCACACCAAACCTCTTCTGGATATGTGTCCATAACTCGCTAGAATTGTGAATATGAGAGACGGAAGAGGAGAGAGTTTCTTCAATGGTTAAACGAATCCAAGAGATCACAAGCGCATTATTTGCGATCCAGTCTTCATAGTCGGCATCGTCTTCCGGAGGCTGAGGTATAGATCCATCGACGAAGCCAAATTTCTTCCTAGCTTTGAGTGCAAGCCGGAGATTGTTTGCCCACTCGTCATAATTTGGGCCACGCAGCAAAGGTTTTGAGATTAAAGTACCGGGATTATCATTGGAGGTTAAGTCATACGGTGATATTGTTCGCCGAGTTTCAACACGAGGCTGAGCCACCACTTCAGTCAAGGCAGAGGACGTGGAGGACGAAGTGGAGGATGATGTAGCCATCGTAGAAGAAGAAGAAGAAGCTTTCAACCGAGAGAATATTGAAAGTTAGGTCAAAAAATTAAAGAGATTTGAGATTAAAAATCAGAGTGATCTTGTAGCGGAATTTAGATCACAGAATCGAGCAAACAACCTTGTTGTAGTTAGGTTACTTGCTCTGATACCATGTCAAGAAACCTTCAATTGTATAAATCTGATTTCTTAAGGTTTAAGGTACAACATGTTTAGCTTATATATAAGTTACAACTTGCGTATAAAGCTAACCTAATCAGATACTAAACCGACTTAGCCCATTAGGCCCAATACACCACATGACATTTGTAAGAAAAAAAATGGCAATGCGGTGTGCAAAGAGACGTGTTTTACAGTAGAATCTTATAATAATGGAAGATGTCTAATACTTCCAAAGACGACAAAATTAGATTGCTACTGCTACCATTTCGACGATGGATCACCATGCCGAGTCTAAAACCCATAAGCCATGCAATAAATTAATATTTATAACTATTGTGTGTCTTTTTTTTTTTTAAGAAATCTTTTGCGTTTTCTTATATACATGTAATAAACTAGATATTAACCTATGGTACACCTCGGGTTTAAATTTTTACTAAATAAAAAAATTATTTTTTTTAGAATGATCTATAGATATATGGTACACCGCATGACGATATTTTATAACTAAAAACTCAAAATTTTAACTTGTATTTATTTTGTTTAGTGTTTAAGATTCTATAAGTGTATTTTGATTGTTGATTCTAAGATTTCACCGTAGTATACTATTTCTTATTAATATCGACCTAAATCCGTCCTACCATATAACTCCGTCCCGTGAAATTAAACATCATTTTGTATTTTTTTTTATAAAGTTCAAATATTTATAACATTTGAAACTTCATAAAAGTTTTAATATCGACCCAAACTTCATAACCATATTTTGATTGTTATATCTAGGATTTTACCCGTAGTATACCGTCTCGTATTAATATCTTTTATAAATTTTTATAATGTTTAAACTTCTTGTAAATTCTTATAAAATTAAAATATTTATAATATTTGAAACTTCATAAAAGTTTTAATATTATTAATATGTAAAACGTTTAATAAAGTTAGACTTTTTTAAAAGTTTAAATAATTATAATATTTAGTTTTTAATAAAGATTAAATATTTATTATATTTTGAAACTTTATAAAAGCTTCAATTCTTTACAATACATAACTGGAGTAAAATGGATAGCATTTTTAATTTTGGACACATGATAAATCAAGTTTCCTCCTCATTCGTATCCAGAATCATTTTAATCATTGTTATAGTATGACTCTGAACCATTGCCCAATTTTTTAAGCAATGTGGGACATTGTACACCTATTTAATTTTTTGCTTCATCGACACCTTTTAATTGTTAATTTTAGGATTTCACCCGTGTTATACCGTTTCGTTTTAATATCGACCCAAACCCGTCCCACCATATAACCTCATCCCGTGAAATTAAACATTATTTTGCTTTTTTCTTTTTAATAATAATTTTATTTAAATATTTCCTAAAGTATTTATTTGGCTTTTATATGACTAAGTATTTATACGAATAAGATACATGTTATTCGTATAAAAATACATGAGATACATGTAAATTACTATCTTAAAGTTCAAAATTAAGTAAGTTTTATTAGTGGGATAAAAATTATATTTATTACTTATATAGTTTATTATTTAATCTGAAAATACTAAAGTTTTCTTTATTATATAATTGTTTGATACTGCTATATAGTGTTATATATGTGTGTTATGAATGTGTTAAAATAAAAAGAGACAAACTTTAGGAAGACAAATTAAATTACTCTAATTGTCTACAAAATAGTCAAATAATGTCTCATGCTTTACTTTTTTTTTTTTGTCATCCGAAATTAATTAGAGCTCAAAAGAGTCATTCCTGAGGAATGTTGTTTACATATGTGATATGAAGCGGTTCTGTAGCCAGATTATCCGCTTTAGTATTAGCTCTACGAGAAATTAAAGATAAAGAGAAAAATGAAAACTCTTCCTTGTCGCTCTGAAATTCCTCCAAATACACTGAAAACACCGGCCATTCGGTTGGAGAAGACACCATCTTCACCAGGTCTGAACAGTCTGTAAAGAACGCTACCTCTTGATTATCTGCACCAATCATACACTTCATCGCCCAGAGAAGGGCCTCGACTTCGGCATGTAGTGGAGATAGACTTCTACGGAGGTTCGCAGCTCCCATGGTTGGTGGATCTCCATTTGACGATGTACAGAACCACCATGTACCGGAGAACTTATCACTTCCTTTCCATGATCCATCTACAAAACAACGATATCCGGAATAATTCGACTCAAGTGAAACATCCCTCACTCGAATTCGATTTACCAGATCCACAGAACCATGATTTTCGTTATGGAGGTCAACTTGAGCTGATTGCCACAATTGAGCCTCTTTTTCCGCTAATCGTAATACCTCTATGGGGTCTGTATCTATATTTTCAAAGATTTTTTCGTTCCTTGCTTTCCAAATATACCAAATAATCCATGGGAATGCTTATGAATCAAATTCCGAAGGTATTCTCCAGAATAAGTGATCCAAATTAGCAAAATTAGATTCCGTGGGAAAAATCCCCATAGCCGTAGGAATCTGTGAAAGCGCCCAAATATGTCGTGTCGGGTGGCACTGAAAGATTGTATGATTGATCGTTTCCTCTGGTGCGCCACATCTAGCACATCCTGTGTCACAATCAATTCTTCGTTTTCGCAAATTTTCCGTAACCGGTACACAACCTGCTAAGATTTGCCATAAGAAATGGCGTATCTTAGGTGGACACTGCACTTTCCAAGAATGTGCTTTTAACGGATTGATATCAGGGCCAAAAAAATTTAAATTTGTCTCCAACTTTTCTAACCGTGTGGTAGACTTACACGAACTATGACTCAACAGAGAATAAGAGCTTTAGGCCCGATTTGACTGTATATTGTCCGGATTTTGTAAAATGCCAACCCAAAGAATCTTCTTTTGTAGGCGCACCCACATGTATGGCGCTTATAAGCGCAACATCTTCTGGATCAAAGATCGCTTTTAAGAGATCAATATTCCAAAAGTTCGTCCGACTATCTATAAGGTCGTTAACTTTTAAAGATGGGTCAGCAACTGAGCCATTACTTTTTGCTAGTCTCGGGAATTGAGTTGGAATCCAGGGATCCTCCCAAACCGAGATGGATGTCCCAGATCCGACTCTTGTAATAAGTCCTTTATTAACCAGAGATCTAGCTGAACATATACTCCGCCATCCATATGATGGAGAATATGATTTTATGTTTTCCAAAGGATTGGATTTCCTAAAATACCGTCCTTTAAACACCTTTGCGAAAAGAGAATCTGGAACCGTGATCAACCGCCATAATTGTTTTGTTAGTAAAGCTGAATTAAAATCTTCAACATTCCGGAATCTTAGTCCCCCTTCCGATTTGCTATTCCACAATTTATTCCAAGCCATCCAGTGCATACCTCTAGAATCACCATTTGAGCTCCACCAAAAATTTGCAACCGCGCTAGTAAGTTTAGAAGTGATTGTTTTTGGTAATCTGAAGCATGACATAACATAAGTTGGTAATGCTGCAGCTACCGATTTAATCATCACTTCTTTTCCCCCTTTTGATAAAAATTTTGCCGACCACCCATTAATCCTTGTTTGTAGTCTCTCTCTGACAAAAGAGAAGATTTTTGTCTTAGATCCTCCTAAACTCTCCGGCAATCCAAGATAAGAACCCATACCACCGATATTAGTGATACCTAAGGTAGATTTGATTTATTCCTTAATATCATCATCTACCTTATGTCCAAACTGAATCGAGGATTTAAAAAAATTAATCTGCTGCCCTGAGACCGCTTCATACTTCTTTAAAATTCCCAAAATTACCTCACACTGGTCTTTGTTGGCCTTGCAAAAGAATAAGCTATCATCCGCGAATAATAGATGTGAAACCGGAGGGCATGCATTATTTGCTACTTTGATACCCGTAATTAATTTTTCCCGTTCAGCTTTCCGAATATTCGCAATTAGCACTTCTGTGCAAAGGATGAATAAATAAGGTGAGAGCGGGTCTCCTTGTCGTAAACCCCTCTCTGGTACTATTAGTTCTCTAGGTTGTCCATTAAGGAGAACTCTATATTGGACCGTTGTGATACACCACATTATCCATTTAATCCATTTTTCACAGAAACCCAATTTTCTTAAAACCTTCTCTATGAAAATCCATTCCACCCTATCATAAGCCTTACTCATATCCGTTTTAATTGCCATGAATTTTCCTTTACATGACGGGTTAGTTCTCAACCCATGGAACATCTCTTGTGCGATAAGAATATTATCTAAAATCAATCGTCCTTCTACAAAAGCCGATTGTGTTTCCGAAATCAATTTTGGTAGCACCGTCTTAAGTCTTTGGCAAAGAATCTTCGATATAATTTTATACCCAATATTTCATGCTTTACTTAAGAAAACAGAAAAACAAAACTCTGAAAAAGAAAAAAACAAATTTACGTTGAATCATTCCAATTGTTGAACGAATTTTAAGGACGTGTCTTTATGTATTGGGCCTTATTAGGCTTCACTTTTCTGTACTTTGTACTTTGGACTTTTATTTAAAAGTTTGACGAAAAACAGAAAATAAAACAAAAAATCCCTTTTGAGAATCTTCTCGTCTTCTTCAACCTTTCTTATACGTTTCTGATTTTGGAGTTTTTTATGTAATCAACCTACTTGCATGTGGATTAATCGATTGATTAAAGGGGATGAGTATCTAATTTGCATCGGATCGAAAGTGAGACGACACACAAACCATCATTCTAAATCTACTGTAGTTCTCGATGATGTTCTTCGTCGTGGCCAAGAGATTGAGTTCATGTCTCATGTTCATCCAATATCCATATTCCTCGATTTTCTATAAGAAATAGACTAGATTAAGGAATAGATTTATTACTGAGTAGAATCTTTAAAAAAAAATTGTTTTTTTAGTTTTACTGAGTTTTGTGTGTTATGAATTGAAATAGAGAATCCGTTAAAGTAAAATGGTGCATTCACGATGGGAAAAGGGGATTTTCATACCCGTACTATCTACACCGTGGATTTTTATACCTGGACAATTTCGTAGTGTATTTTACAACCTAAACTTCAATAAAATTTGAATTTCATACCTATACTTGATACAACGTGCAAAAATTGGAGTCAATCTAACGAGTGTTAGTCGACTCCGTTACAGTGCTGAGTCATCGAAACGACGTCGTTTTCTCATTTCTTCTTCTTCTTCTCACAAATTAGGCATGAACAAAGTTTTACCATGTGACTACGGCTTCGCACAACTTTTAGGGTTTATAAGTTAAAAAGATTGAGGAATACTTGATGAACGTTGTGAGATCAGTTGGTATTCGGTGCTTCCCATGTGACTACGGCTCGCGGGTTCGAGTCCCCAGTTTTGCAAAAAAACTTACAACTTTGAGAACACATATCAAAACGACGTCGTTTCGATACGCGCCGTAACGGAGTTGACTAACGCCCGTTAGATTGACTCCGATTTTTACACGTTGTATCAAGTATAGGGTATGAGATTCAAATTTTATTGAAGTTTAGGTTGTAAAATACCCTACAAAATTGTCTAGGTATGAAAATCCACGGTGCAGATAGTACGGGTATGAAAATCCTCTTTTCCCCATTCACGATATAGGAAATAGTAGGTTTGTGTGTTTGATGATATGAGAAACGCAATTGCATAGAGTATTTATAGTGGACTAAGGTAGGTTAAAAAAATCTTGGTGGCCAAGCATAATATATTTGATACCATAACAAAATTGGAATAAAATCTATGTCATCGTTTTTATTTAGGAATATCCAACGTTTCGTTTCTATAGAATCGGTTTTATGAATATTAGGAGGATGGAATATTAAATATGAAGTGTATGCACATAAATATTTACTATGTATATACTAAATCGTAACCAAAATATCTTTCTAGGTAAGGAAAGATAGTTATTTTAGATTAAATTGTTGAGATTTGATTAAATAATGGAGATTTTAGTAATAATAATAATTAATACAAATAATATATCATTAAAATCTTACCCAAAAAAACGAATGCAGATAAGGAAACATTAAAATTAAGCGAGATTTTAGGACATAAATCGTTTCCCTTAAGAACTAAATTAATGTCGTTTTTTAAAAAATTTCCATAAAAGATTTATCCAAGATCCGAATATAATTAAACTGGGTAAAACCCGGATCCAAATGATTAAAAGCAAAAAAAAACCCTGCAAAAATGTATATATAGATTTATAGTTAGATGAAATAATCGAAAAACATTGGTCGTTCTTATAATTAGGACATAAAGGCTTTGTGGTTTTTAACTTTTCTTTTGAGAAATTAATATATAACTTTGAAGATTTATAAATCGGCGACCATAATCTGTTCAAGACCTTACCAATATGTGGTGTCTTTGCGGCTTTGCCTATAAAATAACTATGTACTTCTATTGGGAATCAGAACTTTAAGGAATGTGAGGAAAGGATATCCGAAGAAGATTGGGATCCGAATGGGGGAGTTGGAGAGTACGATTGGTGGGAGTAAGACATGGAAGAATGTTGGTAACAAGGGTAAGAATTTGAAGGGAACTGTTTCTGCTAGAGGTCTGGTTTTTGGTCCTATAAGAGGTGAAGCAGGAGTTCTCTCTTCTGGGAAAACTTAGAGTAGAACATGAGAATGTGGGCAGAGCAAGAGGTGCTTATAAGTTTTCGGGTACAGGTGAGAGTGGGGAGATAAGACAGGTACAGACCCGTGAAATAGAGGGGGAGCTGGTTGGTGGTCTCCCTCAAATGATATTACATCTATGGATCTGGTTCCCCAAGCGAGACAACCAGACCATGTTGTGGATGTGGGCAAATAACAATTTGCCTCGGTATTTCTAATCAGTTATACAAAGTATTCATGAATTGCATGTTATGGAATTGTTGGGGACCAATAAACCCAATTTTCGACGTTCAATACGGTATATGCTGAAGAAATTTGACACGGATATGCTACCTTTGTTTGAAACTCATGTTGAAGAGGAAAGAGCAGGGAGAATTTGTCAAAGACTGGGCATTGAAAATTTATTTTGTGTAGATGCCACATGGCAGAGCGGCGGGCTGTGGCTGCTATGGAAGTCTAGTTTTGGGTCAGGTTGAAATTGTGGTATCAACTTGTCAATTTATACATGCAAGAGTGGTTAATGGAAGTGAGGCTGTGAACCTGGTAGTGTACGCGTCACCATCAGTTAGCAGAAGGAGTGGATGATTATGGGCAGAGCTTAGAGATATAGTTTGTGGTTTGGTGGCGACTTTAATATGATTTTAAGAGTTGATGAGAGGACGGCAGGGGAGGGGGGGAATGGATTAATGATCTCTAGCTGATTGACTTGGGTTTCCCCGGACTCGTTACCTTTTGGAGAATGGATTAATGATCTCTAGCTGATTGACTTGGGTTTCAAGGGCAGTCGGTATACTTGGAAGAGGGATAGGGTAAAAAGTACATATGTGGCAAAGCGGTTGGACCGAGTCCTCTGTTTTGCTCAGGCGAGGTTGAAGTGGCAAGAAGCAGTTGTGTCTCACCTCCCCTTCCTGTCTTCAGTTCATGCCCCGTTGTATGTCCAGTTGTGTCCTCTATAGCAGATGGATCCTCGAAGAAGACCCTTTCGTTTTGAGGCGGCCTAGTTAAACCATGAAGGGTTTAAGGAGTTGTTGACAGCTTCATGGGACTCTAATCTGTCTACACCTGCAGTGTTGAACGGGTTAAAGTGGCGGTTAAGAAAACAGAATAAGGAGGTATTTGGGGATATCCAAAGACGAAAGGAGAGTTTGGTGAATGAGATAAAAACAGTCCATGATCTGTTGGAAGTGGCTCAGTATGTTGATCTACTAGCTAAGGAGGAACAATTATTAAAGAGCTTTGATATAATTCTGGAACAGGAGGAAACACTTTGGTTTCAAAAGTTTAGGGAAAAGTTTCTTGAGTTAGGGGATCGAAATACGACTTACTTTCACACATCTACGATTATTCGCAATAGGAGGAATAGAATCGAGATGTTGAAAGATGGAGATGAAAGGTGGGATTCGGATAAGGTTGTTCTGGAGAAAATGGTGCTGGATTACTATAGCAGGCTGTACTCTTTGGAGGATGTAAGTGAGGTATGGGGCAGCCTGCCAATAGGGGGTTTGAAGCTTTAATAGTTGCTGAACAGAATGGTCTGATGAAACTGTTTACGGGAGACGAAGTGGAGATGGCTGTTCAGAGTATGGGGAAATATAAAGCTCTAGGACCGGATGTAGTTCTATTGGGAATGAGAATGTTGAGAAGTTTAGGGCGATTTTTTTTAAGGACGGCTAAAACTCCAGAAGGTTTCACTCTCTTGGTGAAGCTGTGGTGGCAAGGCGACGGTTTGGTGACGGTGGCGTCTTCTTGTTCATAGAGATGATGACGACAAGATTAGGAGAAGCTTCCTTATAAGTTGCTTCCAGGTGACCCTCGTCCGAGCCCTCTTTTTTGTTGATATTTTCAAAGTTTTTTGGCAATTGCGGCGGTAGATTTCGGCGGGAATGGGTGTTTTAATCACCAGAGACTAACGAGTAAGGCCGCTTGCCTTGAGGAAGTAGGCGGTTCTTGAAAGGAGCCCTCCGGTGGTGGCTAAATGGCAACAAATCAGTTACCTTTTTAGCCACTACCAAAAAGCCGTGGCTAGACAATGGCAGATTTGATGTTTTCTTGTAGGCGATATTCCACGGCGACAAAGGCAACTTATTTTTTGGGTTTCTCTTTGGCTCGGTTCTCTCCTCCTTTCTATAATTTCTCGTTGTTTTTTTGGTGTTTACCTCGGTGGTTTGGTGGTTGCTGTCGGCGGAGAAGGTGTTAGGAGCGGTGATGAGAGTTTATGGAGCTTGAACCACCAGAGTCTCATTAGTAAGGCCAATTATTTTGAGGGCGCAAGTGGTTCTTAACAAGAGATCTCCGGTGGCGGCTGGTCAATGGTTTTCTGGTTTCACGTTTAGTCTGAAAATGAGTTTTGTTTTCATCATTTGGTAAAGTCATTTGGTCTTCTCATAAAATAGCCAATTAGACTAAATCAGACCAAAATGCCCTTAAATACAATTGTTCTCGTTCACTTACATTATTTTTTTCACCAATTCAGTTATTATTTCTCTTCAATTATTTTGTCTCATTATAACTGATTAAAAAAAATATTGAGAAAAACAGAATAAGAAGGAGAGAAAAAAATTTAAAAATCTCAACTTTTTCACAGAGAATTTTTGAAATTTTTTTATGTAGTAATCATTTTCGAAACATCTGAAAAATTTCTCATTCATCTTCGATTGAGAGTTTTAAAATCGAGTAGCAACAGATTTCATATCTTCGGCGATGAGCAAAAAATAACAAATTTCCAGAGAAAAAGATTTTGGAGTTGAGAAGTCCGGCACGAAGAGGAATTTTGTATCTCGGAATCTCGGATTTTCATCTATCCGACCCGAATCTCGGTAAAGAAGTATACTCGGTTAGAAGAAATTAAAGGCGAAATCAGAGATGAATATCGAGTCGCCGATTTGCATGTTTTGAACATCGTTGGTGAGCAAAAACAAAAGATACGGTTACAGAAAAGGATACTCAGGTTGAAGATAATTGCAAAATTACAATCATGTCTGGATACTCAGGTTGTACGCAATTTACGGTGTACGCGTTAATGGTTAAGTGGACGTGTACGTCTGTTAGATTATGTACTATTGTTGAGACGATGTACACAATATTTAGAGAGTTTGTATATTAAAAACTTTTGGTTAATTTGATTAACATTTCATAACATACCGTACAAAAATTAGAAGTATGGACTCGAAATGAGAGGATTTTGTTATTGTATGATCTAAAATTTTGTTAGTTGGATTGTTTTCTTTGGACCATTACCCTCCACAAAGATTTTTTTCTTTGATTAACTTTTCACAACATATTATGTTATTTGACTAGTATTTCACAATATACCTTGAAAGAATTCGAAGTATAGAATGTTACACCATTTTCGGTCCTTTTAAGAATCTTTGCAACGTTTGGTATCTATGGTGGTGCACACGGCGAGGTACTCAAATGTTATATCTTATATAATATGACAAGGTTTCCTTTAAATTTGCTCTAATTTCTTGACATTTGGCACTTCAAATGCTTGACATATGTCATATTTTTATCACTTAATTATCTACATTAATATACCATAACTAATTTTTTTTTATTTAAATCAATAAATATCTCTCCATTACTTTACTTTTCAATATTTTAAGTTTTGATTCTTTTCCACCATACTTTTTAATACCAATATAATGTAGAGAATAAAATTCATATAAGACACCAATATTTATTTCTAATCTTAATTATTATCAAAGTGTTTATTTATTCATATAAATTTACTAGAATAAAACCAATAATCGTATTTGACACCAGTATTGTGGAAAATGAATTTCTTATAATAATCCCTCTGTTTCACAAATAGTGTCATTCTAACATTTTTCACACAAATTAAGAAAAGTAAACAAATTTCATTTTTACCCCTTATTAATACACTAAATAATACCCTCTCTCTAATTAATAAGCTGAAATAGTAGGAATAAAAAAAAATAGTCTTTAAAACTGCCCTGAAAATACAAAACGACATTTGGTGAAACGAGATTAAAACCTTAAAACGACACTCTTTGTGAAACGGAAAGAGTAATTTATAGGAAAATTATTTTATGTCTTTTCAGATTTGTAACCCCCATACTAATAATTATTAATTTTGAGTTGTTGAACATTTATTTTGATTTTATTTTTAAATATAATTTGAAAATTTTATATAAAGTGTAAATTAGATAGTTTAACAAAACATTCCAAGAAATTTGACTTAAACTGTTTATATAGCCTACAAATTTTTAATACATGAAAGTTAATTATTTAGTGACTCTAAAATATAAAGAGACATGAACTAAAGAAGACTAAATAACCAACGTTAACTTTTTCATAGTTATCAAATTTAATGAAAACCATAAACTACCCAATTAATATAATTTGAGACAAGAAGTAAATATACTTCTCCTCCAACTTTTAGAAAACGTAGTCAAAATTATTTAATGACTACAATATAAAGAGACATGGACTAAAAAAGAGTAAATGACCAATGATAATGGACATTAAAATTAGCATTAACTTAGGCATTGAAGTTTCATAATTTCAATTTGTAATGGTAAATTAAAACTTCTATTATTGTACTAATATATATAGACTCTTACTTACATCTTAGACTCATATTAGCTCTTACATTTTTTTCTTTAGTTTTTTTATTGATTCAAATTGTTTAATGTTTAATGTTTAATATTTTTCTAAAATGGGTATATCAATTTTTAGTTATATGCGTTTTTTACTCCAAATAAAATTGAAACAATTCTTAACATCTCCTCAAGAAAGAGATTTTAGTCTCACATCACAAGGTGAATAACTTTAAATGATTGAATGCATATGGAGAAAGGAGCTGACTATGAGAAGTAAGTTGGTTGCAAGACCAAGCAAGGATCGGACTAACAAAAAAAAACTGGTAGGACAAAGGTTCAAATTTTTTTTCTTTCATAGATGAATTACAAAGTAGAAAGTTTGAGGCAAATGTTATGGATAATCTCGAAGAATGGTGGAGAAATAATGATATGTATGATAATGATCTCTTACCAATTGGTATTATAACTAAACCGCCAATTTTTAACATACATTACACTAGTCCAACTTGGAACCGGAAGAATTTATTAATTTAAAGAGGTTATTAATTTATCGAGTATTAATTTATAGAGGTTTTATAGTACATCATTCTCTTACTACTATGATACAAGATACCATATAGTCATGTTACCCTGTGTATGATGTTAGGTCAAACATTGTCGATCTAAATGATGTCAAAAAAGAAAAATTCTCCTTACTAATTCAAAACTTCTATATTTAAAAAAAAAATTCTCACTTCAAAACCTAAAAAAGAAACTATTGAAGACAAAATTCAAAAACCATTTAGGAGATTTTTTTTCATATATGTCATGAGAAAAACTATTTATATAGTACTCACTTCACAAAAATATTGAAGGAATGGCCTATCAATTTTCAACATTGCTACATTGGTAGGAAAAAATTATCATTATGAAACCTAGAAAGGAGATTGTCAAAGATATTATTTGTTATATATATACCATGAGAAACAATATTCAACAAGTTGTACTTATCTCACACAAAATTCATTGTCAAAATTTAGAATTAGTGTTCTATCAACACTTAGGTAAGAGAAGTTTTTTTTATAACATACATAATTAATTTAACTAAAATAAAAAATTGAGTTATGTGTTTTGATAGACTAGAAAATACTTAGAAATGCATTGAGAAGATTTTATTTTTTTTGGTAAAATTTAAAATTGTATCTTGATTAGTTTATAAATCAAAATCCAAAATAGGCTTTTTAAATTTATCGAAAAATAAAACAACGGAAGTTTTTTGTTTTTCTTATGATTAACAATGATTAGATAGAAAGTTTTCTATAAAATACGTAATTTAAATGTACATTCATTTCTTGACCAAAAAAAAATATATACACAACCAACTAAATTATACAAAACCATAAATTATAAAATATTTAGCAAAAAAAAATGAGCTAAAAAACCCACGCATCGCGTGGGTAACCTTCTAGTATTTAATATGATATATCCTTTTAAGTACGATATTTCTGTTTTGATGTTGTTCTTTCTATGTAATTATTATTTTGAATTTTTTTAATGAATGTTATGTTACACTATATTATTGATGTAGAATAAATAAGATTCTAAACTGAACTCGTATACGTACACGATAATATTGAGATACACGTACACGTACACGATAATTTTGATTTTTTTTTTCCAATGTAAAATAATTGACATCTTCGAGTTTTATAATTGTAATTTGGGTATTGGGATATTAAATATCTAAATATAATTGATATGTTGGGTATATACCTATTTTTCAGTTATCCATTCGGTTCTCGGTTCAGTTCGGATTAGGTTCTAGTTCTTTGACTATGAATCCGGTTACTCGGATATAGAAATTTAATAGCGTTCGGATATTTTGTTAGTTATGGGTTTGGTTCTTATTCTTCGAATAGGTTCGATTCGATTCTTTGGTTTTGAATATTTTCTTCAGATCTAGCTCGTACATAGTTTGAGTGTTTTATTTTTGTGTTCAAAAAAATATTTTAAATGTAAATAATATTTACGTACACATATGCACTCAATACACATGCTACATGATATTCTTAATCTCGAACTGTCTTCAACGACACAATTAAAATTAAGAAATCAATTATTCGATTCTCGGTTTGGTCGGAAACTGCAAATCCACAAAGCGGATATCTATCGCGGTTGTTGACGCCAACGCCGTCATCAAAGGAGGCCAGAGCTTAACCAACTTCGCCGACGATTTCGTAACCGTCCCTCAAGTACTCTCCTCAACACCTAAAGGATGTTCCTCCGCCGATTCAAACTGTAAGGTTAAAGAGATTACCTGGCAAGAAATTCAGCGAGACTCGAATGCTTTGAACAATGGTGAGGATGATGATATTGAAGTCGAAGCTGAGGCTGGTGATACCTTTGAGGCATCATCGATGGCAGATGATGGTAGCAGCGAGCAGAGTTGGTCGTTATCTGAATCCAATGTAGTTTGTATAACCGGTGACTATGCGATGCAAAATGTTATTCTTCAAATGGGTTTGCGTTTGCTTGCACCCGGAGATGAGAATTTTATATCAGAGTATCAGACGATGTGTTCATGAACCATCACAGTAGAAAGGCACCATTGCAGCCTCCTGTGAGTAAAAACTATGGCGATTTTCAGCCAGAAATGGAACCCTAACGACAACCATTACTCTCATTCTATGCACTGATCTTTTTGTTTCGCCCACAAAACAAGCATCTCCTTTACTTTATGATGATGCCAAATGATTTTGTCTCATCATTTGGCATAATCATAATCTGTTTTATTTCTCTTTCTTGTTCCAGTTTTGTCAGATCAGAATCTGGTTTTCTTCTTTAGTTATTAATTTAGAGTTCAGAGAATGGAATAGGGAGATAGTAATAATGTATTGCTTGCCATGTAGTCAAATCAGAAACCAAAAATCAGAGGAAGAGCTTTAAAGACAAGCTTTTTTGGCAGACATTAATTTAGAGTTCTTGACTTTTGTAGATACTCTATATATATAGGTATAGTTATAAAGTGTGGCTTAAACTCTAACCTACCAAGGATTAATCACATTGGAGAGAAGAAACCAAACAAAATTAAAATCAATAAATGCCTACAAACTATGGCTACAACAAAAGGTAATAGGAGAAGTAAACTCACCGAGTTAACCGAATCTTAAATCATAATTCTCTTCTTCTTTGGTTTCTTACCTCATCTGCTCGCCTATGAGATCGAGACCAACAAGAAGAAAGGTGAGACCTTGGAACAACAGGAAGTAGAAATGCACTCCTTGTGAGGCCAAGAGACTCCTAACTGCTGCGGTGAGCAAAAGAAAAGCTAGCGCGAGCTCTTTGTGGAATATCTTATTGGTTTTCTTCACGGAAACCGGTTGTTTTTTCTGTTCCTCTACTTGGCCTATCTCCAAGAGCTCACTGTCTGAAACTCCTCTTAGGATTTGGTTTGCCATCTTCTTGGATTCTATATCGGTGAGACCTAAAAGATCGGACTCTGATGATCTTCCTGCTTTCTTTGTTACAATCCATTCGTAAGAGCTACCAAGTTGGAATAATCCAGATACCATTGCGTTGAACTTGGTGACCGACATTGTGTTCTCAAACAGGAGGTAAGGGACAATGAAAGGGAATGACTTTGGAGCAGGAAGAATGTTGAGTAATGACATGAATATCGGTATATAGCAGATGACCCAAACAGGAAGCTCGGCTTCTGGAACGAACATGGTGATTGGAAGGATTACGCAGAACAATGTGAAGGAGTAGAAAGGAAGTATGAGTTTCCTTAGAAGGAAGAATAGAAGTATCAGATTTGCCTTCTTCCACATCGCAATCTACGGGAAAACCAAAAGAGCCATTAAAATCATTGACATGATCAGATGACGACGTTACAAAACCATAGCTCTTATATACCTTAGAGGTCAAGATTGATCGCAGACACAAACGAAATAGCTGCATTGGTCCCGAGTGCCATCGATGTTGCTGCTTCTTGTATGCTTCATATGACTCAGGAACTTCACAAAGAACCTAAAGATTGTTTCTAATTCAGTCAAATTTACACAAGGCTGTTCATGAAACTGTGACAAGAGCACGCGATATAATAGTACCTTGACATCGTTAAGATATATGAATTTCCATCCATGGAGATGAGCTCGAACAGCTATATCCATATCCTCGACGGTTGTCCTTTCAAGCCAACCTCCAGATTCCTCAAGGGCTTTAATTCTCCATACTCCAGCAGTTCCATTGAAACCAAAGAAATTCAAGAACACACCATTAACCTGCTGCTCAACTTCGAAATGAAAACACAGATTGATGTTTTGAAGACGGGTCAACAAGTTCTCATCTTTGTTCACAAACGCCCACCTAGCCTGAACCAGACCTAACTCAGGCTTCTCCTGAAATAACATTGGCATTTACAAGTTAGATGCTTAACCAAAAATGGTTGTCTCATACTCTCATGACACAACCAAACAGAATAACAAATCCACCTATCTACAGACCTTGAAATGTGGAACAGTTAGTTTAAGGAAATCCGAGTTCGGTTGGAAATCCGCATCGAAAATTGCAACAAACTCGTAAGCTTCCACATAATCACAGCTCATTGCAGATTTAAGGTTGCCGGCTTTGTATCCAGTTCTAACCAAGCGATGCCGGTAAATTATGTTGACACCCTTTTGGCTCCATTTAGTAACCTCAGCTCTAATTAACTGCTGGATGCTTTCATCATCCGAATCGTCTAGAACCTGAATTAGCAGTCGATCTTTCGGCCAGTCAAGCTGACATACAGCAGACATAGATTGCTCATATACCTGAACAAGAATAGACATTATGTAACTTCATTAATCTAATTCAATAATGAATCACATAACCATGTAAAAAGATTGATACTTTGTTTCACCATACCTCTCTCTCATTGCACATTGGTATCTGAACAAGAACCATTGGATACTCAGATCCTGATCCTTCAACATCATCATTTCGAAAAGGCTCATCATTGATTCTCGGCTTAATCTTCTTAAACTTGATCCAAAAACAGCCTAAGCAAAGAATCAAACGATCTACAGACTGTACAAGGAACAGTACAATACAAAACTTTGAGAGAGCTTTGATTGGAGGAGCAATATAATCAGCTCTTAAACTCAACCAACCAACATAAAGCAGATGAAACAAGCTCTGGATCTCAAGTTTGCTTGTTGGGATGTGTAAATTAGGGTTTTTGAAGTAATGCCATCCTCTGTAATAAGCAACTAACTCAAACCCAAGAATAGCTAATGAAGTAGCTAAGAAGAGCTTAATAGCTGAGAAAAGCCATCTGTCTCTATCAAGTCTCTCAGAGCCTAATGGGTGAGTGAAACTAAGCCTTCTCTTGACTGAACCAAGAAGAGACCAGAAGACTGTTGCTAACCAAGTGAGACATCCAACAGCTTTGTGAGCTTTAAGGAGCAGAACCCAAGTCACTTGCTTAGCATTCTTGCCTCTACTCTTCTCCATTGGTTGAAATGCAGAGTCTGGTTCCTCAACTTCAACGATTGAGTAATTGGGATTCTCCATTTTCACCACTACTGGTGTACCTCTCCTTGTTTCCTTCACCCACAAATCTGAAAAATCAAACCTTGGAGCCATTTTTCAAGCTCAAGACTCAAATCTGGAAGAAGAAGAAGAAGTAGTTGAATCTCTTGACTAGAGTTAAGACCCAAATCTCAAAGTTGAAACTTTTAGGCTAAACCAATCTGGAGAAACCAAAAGGGAGTGACTTTGAGTGAGTAAATCTTCAGACTTAAGGTTAAAGACCAAGACTTTTGTAAGAAATCTGAACAACCCAGATCCAAGAACTCGAATATCTAAAGACCCATTTTTGAACAACAGACAAAGAAGCAGCAACAGCTCAAAGGGGTCATTAATAGTGACCTGCGAGAGAGAGTAAAGACAATGAGTGGTTTGGGCAAGTGAGAGAGAGAGAGAAAGATTGATACTTGGCAATGGTAGAGAAAGAGAGAGAAGAAGAACAAGAAAAGTATCAAAGATCCCTTACACTTTCATGTGAATGTTTCCTCTTCAGCTAACCCTCAATGATGGCTTCAACATGCAAATTCATCTCCTTTTTCCAAAAAAAAAGTTTTTAACATTTCATGAATCTTTCTCATAGAGTATAGCATTTTTGAAAAACAACTTTTAGATAAAAGCTAGTAAAGACTAAAGAGGAAAAAAAAATCAATGGATAAAAATTCAAAATGGTAGTGATTTTAATGGGCTAGTAATCTAAAAAGGGTACAAGTTTTAAAAGCATTTTTACTTTGTAATGAATTATAAGAAGATTTTGTAATCATGGACAAATCTAGTTTTAGGCTTTGAATGATTAGATACGTGGCAATTGCATTTGATCTCTGTTTACATGTAGCTGATAAACAAAAACTGAACTGTTCATCAAATAGGCAAAACACCCAAAATCACATAAAGAGAAAACAAACAAATATGAAGAACAAAAAATATATTTGTGAGTAAGTTTATTATCGACCATGATAATTCTTCTCGGAAAAAATATGTTCTTAACTTGTTTCGCTCGTTATGCATGTTTTTGCCGCATTATAAGATTGAACTAGTTTTGATAGTTTTTTTCAGAAAAATATGTTTTTGTGATTTAAAGTGATTAAAAATGAGTTAAAAGTCGATGTTACTGTTCCATTCGTTCTTAATTTGTTCTGCTCGTTATGCACATTTTGCCATGTTAAGTACTATATATTAAACCTTAATAAATATTAGATTGAACTTGTATTAGTATTGCCAGATTATCAAATATATCATCAATCAAGTATCATACTCCCTCCGTTTTCGAATAGTTGTCGTTTTAACTATATGCACACAAATTAAGAAACTATTAATGTTGTTAGTTTTTCAATATAAAAATATCATTAATTATCTACCTAAACATAATTTAACCAATAGTAAATCAAGTTGCATAATAAAAATAAATATAAAAAATAAAAAAGTAATAAATTTTGCATCGAAAACAGAAAACGACAACTAATTAAAAACAAAAAAATTTCTCTAAAACGACAACTATTCGAAAACGGAGAGAGTATAATTTTATTGTTGAGGATATATTGCTAAACCATTTAATAAGGCCGTGTATATCTAAGGGCTTGATTGGTTCTCCCGCTAGCACCCGCCTAGCGGTTGTTAGCGGTCGGTTGCGGTTGCTAGCGGTTGGTACCAATCATAGAAACCGCTCCACACCGCTTCGAACCGCTCGAAATCGTTGGATTTCAAAAGCTCCTTCCCGCAAGCGTTTGCGGTTGCGGGCGGTTGCGGTTGGTGTAAAAAAGGAAATAAACTAAAAAAGGAAAATAAATAAATTAAAATATATATCATCATGTCTGATTTATATTCACGTTAATTCTAAAAAAATAATTATTATTTAACTATAATTTTCTAATATAAATAATTATTTTTGTTTTCAATATAAAAATTTATATGAATAATTATTTATGGTTTTTAATCATTAATCATTTTTAAAAAATTTATACTTTTCATAACTATAGTTTTTGGTGTTTTATAATTTTTTATAATCATATATTAAATTTATTTTGGTAAATTTTGGTTTAACCGCTATCGTACCCGCTGATCAACCAGTCGTAAATCTCCCGCAAACGCACCCGTTTTCAACCGCTAAACCAGTCGGTCAAAACGCTAAAAAACGCTTGAAACCGCAACCGCCCGCTTCCGCAAACTCCCACAACTGCAACCGCAACCGCTGCGATCAAACCAGTCAAGCCCTAAGACTCTAGTATTTTTAAATTTGGTACTAATTATATTATTTTATAATAATTAAAAAAACTCAATTTATATTTATAGAAAATAATTGTGATGCCACTTATGATAAGAGAAATTAACAACAGACTAAATTTTATTCATTAATAAGATAATTAAATTTTCACATTCTACTGAGTAAATTAACGATTTTATAAGAAAATAGATAATTTTATTTGAAATTGAAAAAGACAGGATAATTTCTTTAAAAATAAAAAATTTTAAAAAGGAAGATGTAAGTCAACATATAATTTTACTAATTTAGATTTTCTGATTCTAAATATTTAAAATTTAATAAAAATTAACAATAAAGTATGTCAGGTTTGATATAATTTTTTTTTTATTTGGATATCAATTCTACTTGCCTTTTCTTTTCTTCTAACTCTATTTCTTTATAAATATTTTTTTCGTGCAGGATTTTGGGTATTTGCATTCTACATCTAGGAAGCACGGAAGCTTCGTCGGACGTCCACTTCCCGCTTCGGAATCTTAGTCGGAATCGGAAGCTCTCGGAAGCTTTCGGAATCTCGCTTCCATAACGCTTCTAAAAAATTCATTTTGGAAGCTCCTTGGAAGCTTACGATTCTATTTTGGAAGGTTGCGATTCCATTTAAAAAATTTGATGTCACAAAATAAATAAGAAATAAGAAATTATTTTTGATAGTTTTTTTATACAACAAAAGAAAAACCAAAACTAATTTTGTATTTTATTTTTTAAAATATCATAGTTAGAAAAATGATAGCAGCATGGAACATTTATTAGGGAGATGTTGAAATGATTAATTGAATTAAATTAATTTCGAGAAATTTGAGTTTGATGATGTTTTTATTGGTAAAAAAAAAATTTAAAACAATTTTATTTGATGGAATTAGTAAAATGAGAATGAAAAATGATCTTAAATTTTTGACTTTGAACTATTTGACTTTTCTCTATTGTAAACGTACACTATTTGATTTTTAAATATAGAGAGATATTTAGAATTTATGTATTAGATTTGTATGTTAATTATAATTTTTTATATGATATAATGTTTATTGTTTATTATATATATATATGTATATATATATATATATATATTAATTTTTATATACGCTTCCAACACGTACCCACTTTCTATAATTTCTATAAAAATCGCTTCCACGTTTCCAAATGCTTCGCTTCCGCGTACCCGCTTCTGATTCCATGCAACCTAGTTCTACATGTGATTTTCGAACCGTCAAAGGTCGACCATTGGAGAGTAAATGGTTCTCAATCCAGAAAGAAACAATCTAAATGATGACAAAATCAGTCAACATTCAAATAAGAAGTAGTTCGAGAATGAGTGAAAAGTATATTAGATTTCACAAAAAGATAAAATAAAAAGATGATGAAGATTAACACAATGGTAGATTTAGCTAAAATGGTTGCGGAGGAAGTTCTTGAAATCATCCACCAAATGTGATGAGACTGAGGGATGTAGATTTAGCCATAAAATTAGGCTCTAGCTTTGGTTTGGAATAATAATTTTACTTTTACGACAGAAAACAAATTGACACGTAGAATTCTTTGGACATCCCTCAATCTAGGGATGCATAGTGATAACAATAATAATAAACCAAAAACCATAGATAGTAAACCGGTCAAAAATTCAAATTTGGTTTGATTTATGTGTTCAAACCAAAAACACTTGAACCAACCACAAAGTTGTCAATGTGTTCCTCCATATTTAGTAGTCCTTTCAAGCTATAATAGTTTTTGGGTTCAATGGTAACATCTATTTTAACAGAGAAATAAAAATCAAAAGAATAACTTAACCGATCCTGAAGTTTCTATCTCTTATGTCTAGAAAAGTACCAATCCTGGCTTTGTAAGCTCTATAGTTCTCACTAGTAAGAACCCTATATTTCTTCTCAATACGGAAATTCTAGGATCCAACAATTTCTATATATTCTTCAGGCACCAGAAATTGCAGTGTCTAAAGCAATTTTCACCAGCATTATTGTTAAGTTAGAAGCTCCCTTGTCGATTGTCAAGAGCCATGAAAAATGTTTTGTGATTCCACCACCATCCTTTTGGAATATCATTGAGCATCGATCATCTCGGTGTCTGAATGTTCTTTCTCCAGGGGTTTGGACTCGCTGTCTGAATGTTCGTTCTCCTGAGGTATGAATACTGTAGCAGCAGATGGAGATAGAGTAGTAATGTCCGAACAAGAAGAATCAACAGCCAGATTTTCAGCCGCTGGATCTTCTTTCCCATTTGCTGCTTCTTCTTGATGATCTGTTCCGGAATCATGTTCCATGTCAATAGAAGGGTTTGATTCAGAATCTACTGTATCAACCCTTGCGTCAACTTCCTTTCCTTCTTCAGAGACTGGTACGGATGCTGACATTGACGACAATGATGATTCTTTTCCGCATTCAGGGTCTTCTGAATGTGAGATGATGCCGTTACACAGAGAGGACACACTTGTGTCATTTGCTCCCACCCCGGAACTCTCAACAGAGCCATCTTGGTTAGATTCTGTGTTCAATGTATCTGTTTTCTTTTCATCTTGACCTTCTTCGGATCTAAGATTTGATGGTCTGGGCTGAACCCTGCACCAATACCAGATATCGTAATCTGTTAAAGCTCTTTTGCTCAACAGTTCTAGCAAATTCACGAACTCCGCAAAAGGATATATATTCTTCTTGTCAAGAAAAAAGAAAGAAAGTGAAAGGCTCTACCTGCTGTAGAGGAGCATGTATGCTCGTTGAGAAAGGACATCTTCAAGTTCAACCTTTTCCACCTGCGAGTATTTTTAGACGGGATTAGAAGAAGATCTCTGAAAATTCTTGTTTTCTCGTATTCACATCCTGGTTTATGTCAACATCCGTAATAGCCAACCAAAACAATGACAGAAGATGATTCTTACCTCAGAATCGTCTATTCTATACCAGTTTCCACGGAAGTCCTTGACATAGCATATGTAATGGCCGAAAAATGAGGCATTCAACATATCTAAATGGACAATCACAGCATAGAGTTTGTATACATCTGATCCTTCTACTCCACTGCTCATGTAAGGGCCTAGATCAAATGTCTCGGGAAAACTAATTCTTTTGTTCAGTTTACCGAATCTCCCACCCTGCACATAGTTTTAGATTTATTAGACCATCTATGTCAGAAGAATAAGAAAAAGAAAAAAAAAGACTAACTAAAAGCAAAAGTGAGGATAATGGAGCCCAAACCTGGAATCTTTTTAAGGCAATTGTAAGAATATTTGGAGCACAACGAATTGAAAGGCGCTTGCATGCCTTCACATAGTCATCACATCTGGAAAAGAAATACTAAACTTTGAGAAAAATATTCCATTCACAGGATGAGCTATCAACTATGTCTCTGTTTTAGAAGAAATTAAGGCGTCAGAAGGAATACAATACCTATCACATTTGTATAAGTTATCCCCCTGAAGCCACTCTTTAGCTGTGAACTGATCGAGACATTCCTCCAATGATACCGCATCCCCATGTATCTCAACAGTTAAATCCATCATATTTTCATATTGGTCAGAAACATTACTGCAAGCAGTACACTGGACCTGCAAAATAAGAAAAATGCAGCAAATGAGGGAAATGTTCCAAAAAGAGAGAGGATGATAATCTAAAGGAACTGAAGCAAGTTTCAAACATGAAACATAGATATGATATGTTGAATATATAAAGCAACTGAAGCAAGTTTCAACATCTTCAATAAAACCAATCATAGGGGATAAAAAGAGTGCAAGGGTGAGTGCAATCAAACTTGAACGAAAAAAATTGGAAAATGAGATCATGACTACATGCAGTCTTCCACTCACTCACATTACAAACCTCTTAAGAGTAGGTTGATAAGAAAGATCTACTTCAGTCTGTAGGTTAACCTGTTTCGAACTAAATGTAAGATCCAATCCAGGCCCTAGGCTAACCTGTTACAAACTTATTACCTAGTGTCTAGTGACTCTACGATTCAAACCTAAAGCGAACATAAGTATGTCGTCTCGACACACCTTCCATTATTCTTGTACTAATGGTACATCACTGGATTATTAAAATTTGCACAGACAGCACAAGACCTGCTACTAGGATAAGGAAACACACCTGTGACTGAAGGAGACCACCAAATATATATTGAATTAGTGTTGTTTCTTGGGCGCGAGGAGGCACCACTTTTTCTCCACCAAATTCGTCGAGGCAAACAGATTGCATCATATCAATTGCAAACCTAAATCAAATGAATTCTAAAAGCATTAGCTGACAGATTGACAGAAACTCCACCGCTAGATTACACCAACCAAAAACAATTGCTGACCTCATCAACTCATGAGCATCCTCCTGTCTTCCATACCCAAGATTTCCACCAATATTCGGCAGCCGTGAAATAATGTTCATTGGTGAAAAAGGAAACCGGCTATGGTTTGCTCTGTCAAGATGATTTTCAAATTCACAGAAGAAGCACCAATCATTTCGCCTACCTGTTAAACAAAACATAGAAATAAAATTGAAATGAATACAGAAAATCCAACTAGAAGAGTTGTGAAGCATTAAAATTTCTCGAAAAAATTACATTCTCTTTTGTGGCCTCTCTCCAGAAGGTATGCAACAAGAGGGCGTGTCCAGGAAAGGCATTGTAGAACCACATTAGCGAAACAACTGAAAAAGGATTGACACAAAAGAAAAAGAAAATCATTAGAAAGAATTTAACTCATTCAGTTGATGCGTTAAAGCTACATTAGAAACCATATGAACAAAAACCTGTTTCCACAATTGGTGAGACCACAAGGAGCCATTATTGGTCTGTCCCAGTTATAATATCTAACCAAACTTTCGTATGGGAAAAGAACCTGCAGAAGAATGCAAACAGAATCAGACTTGCACGATGAAAACAATCAAGAGAGTGTCAAACATCAGATTACTAAAAAGAAGACCATTACATCTGTTGGCTTGATGCCAGCCTTGCTTTGGCTCAGTTGAGGAACCAATGCAACCTTACTCTTCTTAGAAGCAGACATATTCCCAAACAGAGAAGCTTTGTAATCGATATCATCTCTTCCCACCGGTGATGAGTCAGTACTCCGAAACACCTTGCATTTTAGTTTATGTCCTGACTTCCAATCTGACGTTTGGCAATCCGCAGAGCTAGTTCCAAAGAACAGAGGCAGAAAAAAAAAAAAAAAAAACCAAATTCAAAAAACAGATCCTTCAAAAGCAAGATTGTTCTGTATGCGTAGCTGGTGAAATCCTAAAAATCGAAACTTTCAAAAGCAAAATTGTTCCTTTACTATATCTCCAGCTACGTCTAAATCAAATCTAAAAACCCTAATAAAGATCAATCTTGACTCTCTTCAACATACCAGTATCTCACAGATTTGCAACGAGAGCACTTTTTGGTAGAAGTCTTCCCACAGACAGAACATTCAACCGTGTCGGGAACCATGAAATCTCGGCGATGGTCTCTATCGAAACCACCGGAGCCACCACCGACCTCGAAGTACTTGGCTGCCGTTCTTTTAACAAAGTAGAGGAGACCGATTGAGAGAAAGAATAACGTCAAGATAAGCTGCGTGAAGAAATTCAGATCCACAAATAATCCAACTTCATGCATCTAATTCCCTCTCGAACATCGATCTCCTTCTTCTTCTTCTTCTTCTTCTTCTCAGATTCGATTCAGAGATGCCAAAGAGAATCTCCTCTGTTTTTATTTTTTTCTCTCGGTGTTTTAGAGTTAAAGAATGAGAGAATGGGCCAATTAAAATCTTTGGACAATTATTTTCTTTCTTTTTTTGGTAATTGGACAATTATTTTCTTTTTTTTTTTATTTATCAGTTTCCATTTTTTTTTTGTCCTTACTTTTTTTTTTCTCTCACTGATTTAGTTAATTTAGAGTTATTACAGGCCAACTACTATTTCTCTGGATTTTTTCCCATTATGAAAAAGTTAATTTTAATGATTGTTAGATACCACATGTGTGATATATAGTTTAATAGATAATTGTTCTATCTAAAAAATTTAAGTTTTTTTTTGGCAATCATATGTGAAATACTATGTTGAATTATAATCAAATTAACTATGACTGTTTTTTTTTGTTGTCAACAACTATAACTAAATCCGTTTAAAAGAGTCATTCCTGAATAATGTTGTTTTATATAAGTGATATATTGCGGTTTGATACGAACTTTTCGTGAATTCTTCTTTGTTTCTCCGAATATCTTCCAAATACACTGAAAATGATGTCCACTCGGTTGGGGAAGACACCATCTTCACCAGATTTGAATAGTCTGTTAAAAAAAACTACGTGTTGATTGTCGCACCAATCATACAATTCATTGTCCAGTCAAGAGCTTCTACTTCTGAATGTAGAGGAGAAAGACTTCTACGAACGTTAGCAGCTCCCATAGTTGGCGACACCTCGTTTAATGACGTACAAAACCACCTTAAACCTAAGAACTTATCACTACATTTCCATGAACCATCCACAAAACATCGATGTCCGGAGTACATTGATTCATGTGAAAAATCTCTCACGCAATTGCTTGTTTATGAATCCAAAGATCCAGGATTTTCAGTATGAAACTCAACTTGAGCTAACTGCCAAGCTTGTGCCTCATTTTTCGCTAAGCACAATATCTCTAGTGGATCTTTATCCACGTTTTCGTATAACTTATCATTCCTTACTTTCCAAATATACAAAATTATCCATGGATACAAGATATATCTATCTCTCAAGGAGTTCTCCAGAATAAATAATCCATGGCTCTGAATGGTAACTGTGTACCGCTACAATACAGTTTATACAGCTTTAAGAGTTATCAATCACAAAAGCTTTATCAAAAGCGTTACTCAAAGATTTACTCTCAGCTTTTTGGTATAACTTTCTCGTACAACTATTTCTTACAGTTTTACACTATTCCGGAAAATCTTACAGCTCCAGCTAATGGCTAAAAAATTTATACAGTTTTTGGTTACCAATCAGACCCCATATATGTGTAAAAAGAAGCGGAGAAAAAAAATCTATATAGCCGTAGGAATCTGCAAGAGAGCCCAAATCTAACGTGCTGGATGGCATTCAAAAAATATTATTAATTGTTTTTTCTAATGCCCCACATCTACTGCATTTTGTATCACAGTTTATACTCCTTTTTCGTAGATTTGTCGTGACCTACACGCAGCCGGATAATATTTGTCACAAAGAATGTCATAACTTAGGTGGACATTGTACTTTCCAAGAATCTGCTTTCAACGGTTTAATATCTGGGCCAGAAAAATGTGAATTGGGTTTGAAACCTCAACATATATATATATATATATATATATATATATATATATATATATATATATATAATCCATTAATAATAATATTGTTTTAGTCTAATAGTTAAAATTGTATGAGTATTATAACTATTTCTATATCATGATAGCAACAATAGGATCAGTTTATAGAATTTAAAACAAATATAGAAATAGTTAAAATACTTATCTTATCAATTCTTCTCTTAGTAAGTTTCAATTTTTTATTTTTTTGGTTATTGAATGATATTTTATCAATTACTAGTAGCCCTGAGACCAATTATCCGGGATCCGGGATCCGATCCGGGATCCGCTCCAAAAAACAGGATATCTGGGTGGGCTGGATCCGGATCTGGATAATGAAAACACGGATCCGGCATGATCCGGATAATAGAAAATTTAAAGCCGGATATCCGGATCGGGATATTTTATATTATAATAATATTTTTTAATATTTTATTATTATTATTGAAATTTTATTAATAAATTTTACTGTTTTATATAAGAATATTATTTTTTAATATTTTTAATTATTTCTATTAAATTATTTGTTTTTAAATATTTTTCTTTAAATTCTATATTAATAAAAAAAAATTATATAAAAAAACCCGGATCCGTATATCCGGCTATTTTTATTGATATTCGTAATCCGGATATCCGGGTGAAACGGATCCAGATCCAGATAATGAAAAGGTGGATCCGGCCGGATCCAGATACCCTAAAAAAGCCGGATATCCGGATCCGGCTCAGACCTAATTACTAGATCAATGTAGTCACGCTACGCGTGACTTTTTCATTTTTATTATAAAAAAGAATTTGAAATGAAAACTAAAAGAAATTATGTTTTTAATATTATAACACAAATTCTTATTAATATTATTTATTACGACTCGAAATGTTTTAAATTATTTGTATATAGTTATAGAAAACATATATAAAGAATAGTGTATTTTCCAGATAGATCTAACACCATCTTACATTTTATTAATTCTAAATTCTTCTAATATATTCAATTTAAAGAAAATTTAACTTATTTAGATATCGTACATTTTTCATTAAAGATATGGTTTCTCACATGTTTTTTATTAACATGATATTCAAACATTTGTTATGAATTATCTAATTGATTTTATTAGTTTTGTTAACATGATATTCAAACCTTAACTACATGTTGGAACATATATTTTAGAAATACTGTTGGGGTCGGATTCCACCCGCGTTAAGACCGAGCCAAGACATGACACCTCGGGATCTACCACCAGAACGGCTCGGGGAACTATGACTAGGCCAGCTCGGAATCACTCGCCGAACTGGCTCGGTGAACGACGATCAAATCGGCTCGGGATCAATCACCGAATCGGCTCGGGTTAGGACATGATTAAACCGGTTCGGGTCATCCTGCGTCAGCTCGGAGACGAGACCCAGAACATCCTCACCCGAGCTGAATTCTCCCTTCGTCCCGAGCCGATTTGGCAAAATCACCCGAGACAAAGAACCAAGTCACCCGAGGCAAAAAGGACTTCGTTCACCGAGCAGAAATTCATAGAGTATCCCGAGGCAAAGACTTAGTAAAAGTACCATTTCCAAGCAAGGCTTCATTTCCGAACAAGAAGGATCATTTCCGGTAAACCCGGAAATGATAAAGAAGAATCACGAAGGATCAACTTAAATCAGGAAATCTTCCAAAAACTCCGAAGAATAAGGAAATTATCCTGATCCGCGATATTCTACACCGACTTCAAGATAAATGGAAATCTTCCGAGAATATCGCTGGAGAGGCGGTTTATCACCCCTATATAAAGAGACTCAAGGCTCTCGCAGAAGGCAAGCAATATCGCTCTAGAATTTACACTACGCAAAGCTCTCACAGCACAAACATCTTTTCTTTTACGATCAAACTCTTGTACGATCAAAACTACTCTTTTCATCAATAAGATCAAGAACACCATCTTTGGTTACAATTGTTTCTGTTGTTCTTTGAGAATTCACATTTATCGTATCCCTAAATTAAAACCCTAGACAAATCTCGATTGTGTTAGTTTCGACTTCCACAAATACCTTAAAAAATTTAATTTAAAATTTTTTTAGATATCGAAGAATGCTTTTTCTTAAATAAGTATATAAAGAGAACAATCATACACCAATGGTGGAAAAGGGAGATAGATCATTTCAATTCGATTCACTTGTTATGTAAATATTAAAATAGTGAGCTTTTGAACTTCCATAGATTAATTGGAAAATAGATTAATATTATAGTAATTAAAGATGAAAGAAATTCATTCTTGTAATGCGGTAGAAACAAAATAAAATTGAATACAATATAAACTACATATGTACTATATAACCTCTAAAAATAAAATAAACAAAATAAAAAATCGAATACAATATAACTACATATCATATAATCTCTAAAATAAATTTTGAAATCAAACTCTTACCATCACTATGCCACAATTGTTTTTTAACTCATGCAAGAACATAAAAATAAAGTAAATTTACAGATATGAAAATATGGTGGAAGATGATAAGAGAATGAATATTTATAGATGAGAAGTGGTGAAACTCTTATAATTATTGAGTAAGAGTTACAAATTAGTATTGATTGGTAGGAGTTACAATTGAGTTTAAATGTAGAGTTTAAATTGTGGTCAATACAATTTTCAAAAAGTTAATGTATATTAGGTGGAGGAGTTATAAATGAATTTAAATGTGGAGTTATACATGAGTTTTAAAGTGACTTAATTAGATATTAGTATATTATAGATTTTTAGAAAGAAATGCCAAGTGGCCCAATAAAGAGAGAGTGAAACCCTACTTTTATATGTATGATTATGGCTAATAATATTGTTGTTTTATATAATTGTTTTTAATGTTTATTGTTTGTTAAGTAGTTGTATACTTTTAATGAACTAATTGAATGACATAAATGACCTTTGAATTAATCATCTCATGTAGGTACTCATTTTTGGAATTTGGTTGAAACTCTCATTTACTGTCGCAAAACTTATGCAAAAGCCATAAAACATAAAGCTTAGCAAATATGCCAAATCTCAGTTCTATGGACGACTTAAGAAGACTAATTTGTCCTTGCGCATTAGACACATGAGTTCACAAAATTTTGGAGCACGTGGATGTGATATAACGTGGACTCGACGCATAGGGGACTGGCATTTAATGATGTCATATATGCATGCACATGACATCTTTGTTTGTTATAAGGGAGAGATGAAGATTCGATATTTTTATTGGGTCTATAGACAAGTAGTTTTGTTGTAGACAACTTGTCTAAGTAGCTTTGTTAGCTGTTGTGGGTCTGTAGAAAAATAGCTTTGTTAGATCTGTAAATTAGATTTATGTTGCTTTTGTTAGTTCTGTAGACACATAATTTTGTAAATTCAGTATGTTTAAACTTGTCAACCATTTATCATTACATTTGTCCACCATTATCATTTATCGTTAAACTTGTCTACCATTTATTACTATTTTATGTCTGTAGACAAGTTGGTTTATATTGTTTTTGTTGGTTATGTAAACAAGTAGTTTTGTAAACTCAATATATTTAAACTTTTCAACCATTTATTATTACACTTATCCACCATTCATATCATATCATCTGTGTGTCAAATTCCCGACCCCCAATGGCGTGAAAACGATCTGGGGCAGTCAGAAAAATTCTCGGATGTGTTTCATGGCAGCACACAAACTCCGAAACCCTGTTACTGAAGCGAAGGCTGAAACCGATCACAAGAAATCAAAACTTGGCCGGAGTGAAGAGAAGGCTATATCTAAACAGTTATAGCAATTACAGATCGAGGAGGCGCGCGAGGAGAAGAAGCCTACCTCGGATCCTATAATCTCCACTAGCCTCGACGACGAACGGCCCGAACGATGCGTGGAAATTGGCAGCGACTTAACCGAGGAAATCAAGACCGAGCTCATCTCATTCCTCAAAGAGAACATCAACATCTTCGCCTGGTCAGCTGAAGATCTACCTGGGGTAAGCATCGACGTAATCTGCCACGAGCTGAATGTTGACCCATCTTTCAAGCCCATCAAGCAGAAGCGAAGAAAATTGGGTCGGGATCGCGCAGATGCCGTGAACGCCGAAGTAGAAAAGCTCCTGAAGATCGGCTCGATCTCCGAAGCAAGATATCCGGACTGGTTAGCAAATCCTGTCGTGGTTAAAAAGAAGAATGGCAAGTGGAGAGTCTGCGTCGATTTCACCGATCTGAACAAAGCTTGCCCTAAAGACAGTTTTCCACTCCCACATATCGATCGCTTAGTGGAAGCAACCGCGGGAAATAAGTTGCTATCATTCATGGATGCTTTCGCAGGATACAATCAGATTCTCATGCACGCCGACGATCGCGAGAAGACAGCATTCATCACAGACCGAGGTATCTACTGTTACAAAGTCATGCCCTTCGGACTCAAGAATGCTAGCGCAACGTATCAACGGCTCGTCAACAGGATGTTCTCCGAGCAGCTCGGGAAGACGATGGAAGTTTATATTGACGACATGTTAGTCAAATCCCTTGAAGAAAGCGATCACATAGCCCATCTACGCGACTATTTTCGCCAGCTCAACAAGCACAACATGAAGCTCAACCCGGCAAAATGTCGTTTCACGGTAAAGTCGGGAGAATTCTTGGGATATCTCGTAACTCACCGAGGCATCTAGGCAAACTCGAAGCAAATCGATGCTCTACTGAATATGCCCTCACCACAGAACAAGCGCGAAGTCCAACGTCTCACCGGGAGAGTCGCAGCCTTGAACCGATTCATCTCGCGGTCCACTGACAAATGCCTGGCTTTCTACGATACTCTGCACGGGAACAAGAAATTCGAATGGACCGATCGCTGCGAAGAAGCTTTCCAGGAACTGAAGAAGTATTTGGCTAATCCACCGGTGTTGGCGAAACCAGTCCCGGGCGAGCCATTATTTCTGTACATCGCAGTCTCTGATACGGCGATAAGTGGAGTCATAGTCAGGGAAGACAGAGGAGAGCAGAAGCCGATATTTTATGTCTCGCAAACTTTCACCGACGCGGAAACACGCTACCCGCAAACGGAAAAGCTCGCCCTTGCCGTAGTAATGTCAGCTCGGAAACAACGGCCATATTTCCAGTCTCACTCAATTGTCGTCATGGCGCCCGAATCACTCTGAACCATCCTACACAGTCCGAGCCAATCGGGACGCCTGGCCAAGTGGGCAGTAGAACTCATCGAGTATGACATCGAATACAGGAACAAAACATGCGCGAAATCTCAAGTCCTGGCCGATTTTATCATCGAGCTGCCAACAGAGAACGCCCGAGAATAGTCACCCAACGCTGTTTGGATCCTCCACGTCGACGGCTCATCCTCAAAACAAGGTTCTGGCGTCGGAATCCACCTAGCATCACCAGAGGGTGAAATCCTCGAACAATCCTTTCGGCTAAATTTCGACGCGACTAACAACGTAGCTGAGTATGAAGCGCTGATAGCAGGACTTAAGCTGGCTCGGGGACTTAAGATCAACAAGCTGCGAGCCTTTTGCGACTCCCAGCTCGTGGCTAATCAATTCAATGGAGAATACGCGGCTCGCGACGAACGAATGGAAGCGTATCTTGCTCTCACGCAAGACTTGGCGAAATAGTTCGGAGAGTTCGAGTTAACCAGAATCCCACGAGGTGAAAACACATCGGCCGATGCCTTAGCGGCTCTAGCTTCAACCTCCGACCCGAATCTGAAGAGAATCATACCGGTCGAGTTCATCGAAAAGCCGAGCATCGAAGATAATAGCAAGGATCAAGTTCTAACAGCTCGGGAGACAGAAGAACCGGAAGAAATGGACATCGAACTGCTAAACCAGCAAACTACAGACGCAACCGAGCCCGAATACGGAAGCGACGACAAATGGATCGGAGCCATCCGAAGCTACATTGCCGATGGAGAACTTCATACTGAAAAATGGGCAGCTCGGAAGCTTAAGGCAAAAGCGGCTCGGTATATTCTGATCGACGGAGAACTCTTTAAATGGCAATTTTCCGGTCCCCTCCTTATCTGTGTCGAAGGAAATGAAGCTCGGAGAGTCATGGAAGAAGTACACGGTGGATCTTGCGGAAACCATTCTAGCGGGAGAGCCCTAGCTATAAAGATCAAACGCCACAGATATTTTTGGCCGACAATGGTCAAAGACGGCGAGAAGTTTTCTCAACGGTGTGATAAATGCCAAAGGCACGCACCAACCATTCATCAACCCGCCGAGCTCTTCTCTTCCATCACTTCGCCTTATCCGTTCATGCGATGGTCCATGGACATCATTGGACCTCTACACAACTCCAAGCAGAAGAAACTCGTCCTTGTACTGACAGACTACTTCTCCAAATGGATCGAGGCGGACTCCTACGCCAGCATCAAAGACGCGCAGGTCGAGAGCTTTGTCTGGAAGAACATCATATGCCGCCACCGGATACCTTACGAGATCGTTACAGATAACGGATCGCAGTTTATTTCGGCTCGGTTCGAAGGATTCTGCGAGAAATGGGGAATTCGCCTCAGCAAGTCTACGCCTCGGTACCCTCAGGGAAATGGTCAAGCCGAAGCGGCAAATAAGACGATTCTCGACGGAATAAAAAAGCGCCTCGACGCGAAGAAAGGCCGCTGGGCCGACGAATTGGAAGGAGTACTATGGTCGCACAGAACCACGCCGCGGCGGGCCACGGGAGAAACGCCTTTTGCCCTTATCTACGGCATGGAGTGTGTGATTCCCACCGAAGCCGAGATCCCAGGACTAAGAAGACGTTTTCTCCCCGAGCAGGAAAATTCCAACACTCAGATGATGCTGGACGAGCTGGACTTAATTGACGAAAGAAGAGATTCGGCTTTGATCCGTATGCAGAACTATCAGAATGCAACGGCTCGGTACTACAATTCTCACGTTAAGCATCGCCGTTTCCACGAAGGAGATCTCGTACTGCGCAAAGTTTTCCAGAATACCGCCGAGCAGAACGCAGGTAAGCTCGGCGCGAATTGGGAGGGACCTTACACGATCGCAAAGGTAATCCGTCCCGGCGTCTACGAACTCATCAACATGAATGGCAAAACAGTACCTAGATCCTGGAACGAAATGCATCTAAGGAAATATTACCGCTAAAAACCTAAGGTACGCATGTACTCGAACTACGGGGTGGCTTGATCCCTGAAAAGGGTACGTAGGCAGCTCGTCCTCGGACGAGTTCAGCTACCCCCCTAATTAAAAAAGGGGGGAGTGGGTCCGTATACATATACTCCCACTAAATTTTTCAAATTTTCTAAGTTTTTACCCTTTGGATTTTCATTTTTATCCACCTCGACATCTATCCCAAAATTCATCTCGGGAACCTTTACGGTCTCCTTATCGACCCACAAAGCCAACAGTTCGTTCGGACGATGGCCACGCCCACGAACAGCGAGCTCATTTCACCGCTTCGGTTACAGCGCGCTATATAAGCATTCAAGACAATTTGGTCGGAGATATCTTGCCAAATAAATTGTCTTCAGAAAACCCAGTTAACTTCAACACTGGTACCCCAGTTCGCTTCTAAGCACTGGCATCGACTATATCAGCTCGGGTCGCAACCGATAAAGATTAGTCCCATATGACCAAAACCCAGTTACCTTAACACTGGTAAACGATCCATTTCACTTTCAGTTCGGAAGTTGAAACGGTTCAGGAGAATTTAACTTTTTCACGTCACACTTACAAAAACCCAGTTATCTTAACACTGGTTCGCTATTCCGAAAGTTAACTTCTACTGAACCGAAACTCATTTTTACCAAAACCCAATTACATTGACATTGGTGTATAATTCGGTTTGGAAGTTAAAACGACTCGGAAAGGATTAATTTATCGATGAACAATTATTAAACCCAGTTACTTAGCACTGGTATCGAATTTAGTTCAGAAATATTTCAAGATAAATAAGACTATTCAAGTACTTGAGAAAGAACATATATTATGTGGATAAAGCCATCCAGGCATAAGTCTTTACAAAAGAAACTCGAAACATGAAACAAAAGAAAGAAGAAACGCCTCGGACTTATTCGTCTCGCTCCTCGACATGCGCTACCACGGGCTGCAGAAATGTGCCCGCCTGATCCGTAATGCCAATCCCCGCGGCAACTCCCCGATTGATCTGTTTCTGAAATTATCTTCAACAGAATCTGGAGAAGCCGGAGGAAGCCTCAGATCCTCTCGCAGCTCGGTTCCAATCCGCACGAACTCTTCCTCGGCATCTCCGTACTCCGCTTTCCACTGGAGCACTTCCTCCTTCTCATCTTCGACGTTTTTGCCGCCTTCAAGATCGGCAATCAATTCGGCATTAGCCCTAGCCTGGACCAGGAACATGTAGTGCTCGGACGCCTTCCCGTACAGGTCCATCTTCGCCTCTATCGCCTCAATCTTCTTGGCGAACTCCTTCTTAGCCGCTTTCCTCTCCCGACCTACTTCCTTCTCCCGAAGAGACTTCTCCTCGGTGAATAGTCGGTTCAAGCGTTCGACTTCAGCCTCCAACTTCCGACGAAGGCGAAGACCATCCTCGGCCGTCTTTAATCGCTCGACCTCTTCTGCTTTGGCCAACGCTTCGGCTTTCCGCCTGGCCTCATCTGCCTCGGCAATCATGGTCGCCGCCTCGGCAATCTTGGCCTCAGCCTCGGTACTCTTGGCATCCGCCTTGACTATCCTGGCATCGGCCTCAGCAATCCTGACCTCCGCCTCGGCTCGGGAAGTCTCGTATTTCCGGTTCGAAGAGTCGTAGGCTCGAACCATGCTGTTCATCGAATGAAAAGCCTGGGACGCAAAAACTTAAGTTAGTACCAAGAATTCTAAATTTAAAAGACCGAGGATGCCTCGGAAATGAACCAATACCTTTAGGAATCCCGCAGCGGTTTCGCGGTAGTTTTGAGCCTCCAACAAGGCCTCGGGAGCAGGCAGTGGTGGACCCGAGCAAGAAGCGACAAAATTCGCCGACGCGATCTTTTCCTTGTACACTGGAGTTTCACTACGACTCCTCTTCTCCTTCCTGGAAACTCCCGAGCCGTCACCTCGGGGTCTTTTTCCCCTAGTTTTGGATTTCGCCTCGGCGGCTGGAGCAGCAATAACCAGAGCCCCTACCACCTCGGGGACATCGGTCGAAGGGGAGATATGCTCGGCCACCTCGGGCACGATTGAAGTCATATCCCGAGCTTCATCAGTCGCCTCGGCACCGACGACGACCTCAAGGCTGGCCTCGGGAGGAGTAGGAGGTCTGAAATTTGCCTCCAAAACAGCTCTTTCCTTAGCCGCCTTCTTTTCGGCAGCTTTCCTGGCTCTCGATAAGATGATCTAGGCGATGATCGGACGATTCGGAAGAGGATTGACAAGGAGCTCCGTGCAGTAGACGCAGGGCTCTCTCAATTCTTTCTTGGGAGAAGTGTTTCGTCCAATCGCACTTCCGAGCTATTAGTTCGTCGTGCAGATCTAAAAAGCCTTCGAGAACGTCTTCGAGAAATGACGGATTCCGATCTGCGAAAACAAGAAAACGTTCAGTGAAAAGTTTAAAGCAAAACAAAACAGCAAATACGGCTTCGGGCGTAGTACCGATTTTTCTCCACTTTCCAACAACTTTCCCTAAGAAGTCCTCGTGGACACTATACTCATTCAAGGCTACGTAGAAGAAATGGTCGGTGTACTTCTCATCCTTGCTCGAGAAACCACCGATAACCCTCCTATTTGGCCTCGGAGATATGTAAAATCTCTCAACAGGGCCTGGTATGCGCCGGATCTCTAGGAGATTCCTTAAGTGGCTAAGGTCGACAAGGTTGACCGTCTCAATACTCCGGACTAGAATCCCTATAAGATGGCGCAAGCCTCGGGTTGTGATCTGAGACAAAGCGATCTTGTACGACCATAGAAACGCCAATATAGGCCTCGGAATTGGAAGCCAGAGGTAGCAATGGTAGAAGAACCCCTCGTAAAGGGTGAAAAACCCCTCGGGTGGATCATCTGCTCGCTCATTCGGAGTTGGAAGTCTTAGTTCAATCCCCTCGCTAAAACCAAATCGAGCCTTGAGCTCCCGAAGGGAATCCTCCGTGCATAAAGTGGAACCCGGGGGATCAGGTTTCTTAGCTTTCTTGGCTCGTTTTCTCTTCTGTCGACCCTTGGCTGCTTGGACTTTAGCTTGGAGCAACCTAGCCGCCTCGTCAGAATCGTAGTGAACCTCCTCGGCCTTAATAGGAAGTAGAGGCGCCTCGGGGGCATTTCGCCAGCACGAGACTCCAGCTTCACCAGCTGCCGGTGGATGGATCCTCCTTCTACTCAAAATCGCCTCGGGGTCATCAGGCAAATCCTGATCCCGAGCCACATCCGCAATCGTGTCTTCCCGAGCAACGAAACGGCTCGGTCTTCCTCCCGTGAGGCCGACTCTGCATCACTACCGCGGTACAACTCGATCTGACGGCCCGTGGTTCCCGCCTCGGGGTCACTCGAAGAACTCCAGACCATCTTTCTCTTATAGACAGGGAGATGAGTGTCGCCTCGGGGCGAATCACTAGAATCAGAGAGAGACATTTTCCGGCTCGGGCAATTGAAGGAGTTGATCGGAAGAACAAAGCTTGACAGATCGGAGAAATCAACCTAGATCTAATAACGGTGGCGCTACGACGGAAGTATAACGGAAAAAGTATAAAATGCAAGAGCTCAAGATCAGAGAGAAGAGAACAAACCTTGAAAATTTTCCTTTGCAGTTGCGAAATGAAAAAATGAGTCGGAGACTTAACATTTATAGAGATTTAGGGCGCGTCGGGTACGAACGAGCCAAATAAAACACATCGTGTCCGCGTCTAAGGCGCGTCGGGCACGCACAAATTGAATAGGATTCTTCACATCCGCACAAATCTCGGGAATCAGTGAAAGGACCTTTCCACTTCTCGAGAAGGAATCCCAACCGTCACACGCCAAGAGAAGATGAAACGACAGAGGAATTAGAATCGCCAAAAACTTTGAAGGGACCGAACTGTCCGAAGTAAACGGCTCGACCCAATTATCATAAAGCTCGTCACGCTTGGTTCTCCAAACTAACAAGCTGGGGGGCTAACTGTTGGGGTCGGATTCCACCCGCGTTAAGACCGAGCCAAGACATGACACCTTGGGATCTACCACCAGAACGGCTCGGGGAACTATGACTAGGCCAGCTCGGGATCACTCGCCGAACTGGCTCGGTGAACGACGATCAAATCGGCTCGGGATCAATCACCGAATCGGCTCGGGTTAGGACATGATTAAACCGGTCCGGGTCATCCTGCGTCAGCTCGGAGACGAGACCCAGAACATCCTCACCCGAGCTGAATTCTCCCTTCGTCCCGAGCCGATTTGGCAAAATCACCCGAGACAAAGAACCAAGTCACCCGAGGCAAAAAGGACTTCGTTCACCGAGCAGAAATTCATAGAGTATCCCGAGGCAAAGACCTAGTAAAAGTACCATTTCCAAGCAAGGCTTCATTTCCGAACAAGAAGGATCATTTCCGGTAAACCCGGAAATGATAAAGAAGAATCACGAAGGATCAACTTAAATCAGGAAATCTTCCAAAAACTCCGAAGAATAAGGAAATTATCCTGATCCGCGATATTCTACACCGACTTCAAGATAAATGGAAATCTTCCGAGAATATCGCTGGAGAGGCGGTTTATCACCCCTATATAAAGAGACTCAAGGCTCTCGCAGAAGGCAAGCAATATCGCTCTAGAATTTACACTACGCAAAGCTCTCACAGCACAAACATCTTTTCTTTTACGATCAAACTCTTGTACGATCAAAACTACTCTTTTCATCAATAAGATCAAGAACACCATCTTTGGTTACAATTGTTTCTGTTGTTCTTTGAGAATTCACATTTATCATATCCCTAAATTAAAACCCTAGACAAATCTCGATTGTGTTAGTTTCGACTTCCACAAATACCTTAAAAATTTTAATTTAAAATTTTAATTTAAAATTTTTTAGATATCGAAGAATGCTTTTTCTTAAATAAGTATATAAAGAGAACAATCATACACCAATGGTGGAAAAGGGAGATAGATCATTTCAATTCGATTCACTTGTTATGTAAATATTAAAATAGTGAGCTTTTGAACTTCCATAGATTAATTGGAAAATAGATTAATATTATAGTAATTAAAGATGAAAGAAATTCATTCTTGTAATGCGGTAGGAACAAAATAAAATTGAATACAATATAAACTACATATGTACTATATAACCTCTAAAAATAAAATAAACAAAATAAAAAATCGAATACAATATAACTACATATCATATAATCTCTAAAATAAATTTTGAAATCAAACTCTTACCATCACTATGCCACAATTGTTTTTTAACTCATGCAAGAACATAAAAATAAAGTAAATTTACAGATATGAAAATATGGTGGAAGATGATAAGAGAATGAATATTTATAGATGAGAAGTAGTGAAACTCTTATAATTATTGAGTAAGAGTTACAAATTAGTATTGATTGGTAGGAGTTACAATTGAGTTTAAATGTAGAGTTTAAATTGTGGTCAATACAATTTTCAAAAAGTTAATGTATATTAGGTGGAGGAGTTATAAATGAATTTAAATGTGGAGTTATACATGAGTTTTAAAGTGACTTAATTAGATATTAGTATATTATAGATTTTTAGAAAGAAATGCCAAGTGGCCCAATAAAGAGAGAGTGAAACCCTACTTTTATATGTATGATTATGGCTAATAATATTGTTGTTTTATATAATTGTTTTTAATGTTTATTGTTTGTTAAGTAGTTGTATACTTTTAATGAACTAATTGAATGACATAAATGACCTTTGAATTAATCATCTCATGTAGGTACTCATTTTTGGAATTTGGTTGAAACTCTCATTTACTGTCGCAAAACTTATGCAAAAGCCATAAAACATAAAGCTTAGCAAATATGCCAAATCTCAGTTCTATGGACGACTTAAGAAGACTAATTTGTCCTTGCGCATTAGACACATGAGTTCACAAAATTTTGGAGCACGTGGATGTGATATAACGTGGACTCGACGCATAGGGGACTGGCATTTAATGATGTCATATATGCATGCACATGACATCTTTGTTTGTTATAAGGGAGAGATGAAGATTCGATATTTTTATTGGGTCTATAGACAAGTAGTTTTGTTGTAGACAACTTGTCTAAGTAGCTTTGTTAGCTGTTGTGGGTCTGTAGAAAAATAGCTTTGTTAGATCTGTAAATTAGATTTATGTTGCTTTTGTTAGTTCTGTAGACACATAATTTTGTAAATTCAGTATGTTTAAACTTGTCAACCATTTATCATTACATTTGTCCACCATTATCATTTATCGTTAAACTTGTCTACCATTTATTACTATTTTATGTCTGTAGACAAGTTGATTTATATTGTTTTTGTTGGTTATGTAAACAAGTAGTTTTGTAAACTCAATATATTTAAACTTTTCAACCATTTATTATTACACTTATCCACCATTCATAAACTTGTCCACCATTTAACTTTGATCATAAAATGTTGTCCACTCATATGAGTGTGCGAACTTGTCCATGTGTGAAATGGTCAAACATGTGGATGTATGAATCTTGTCTACGTCCATTATATTAGCGAAGCTCAAACTTGTCTATGTCGTCGTCTTCCATTGTCTATATCATTTATAGTTATGATCTAGCGAACTCTAATTACAAAGCTTGTGGAAGATGACGGGAAAAGACCATGAAGGGTTCTCTTAGTTTTTAAAATAAATGTGTAAAAAAAATGGTTGTGTAAAACGATGGTGATTATGTCCAGTGTCAGACTTTATATCAACTCATTTGACTCTATTTTCTAATTTGTCGTTTCAGATTGTATTATATTGGCAAGGTTACATTGGTTTTTTTGTCTTAGCTTTGTGGCACCCGCGGAAAGTTTTTACGAAATATAACATTTTTGCTAAGTTTTGTATGACATGTGGCCTAAATGTTAGATTTCTCATTTTATATATTTATGTAATAATTGATCTATGATATGTTTATTAATTTCATATATGAACGTAGAGTGTTTTTGAAGAATAGTAATTGTATAAACTCTCTTATACACCAACACTAATGGTGATGATAAAAAAAGATTATTAGTTAAGTGGATTTTAGAAGAAATAAAATAAAAATGATAATAAATAATTTATCAAAAACAATTTATGAAAATATATATGTAAATTTGTGGAGAGTTTTTAACTACTATGAGAAGAAGAAAAAAGAAAGTTTCTAATAAAGTAATAGTTTTTAAAGCTTGAACATCTATTACGTATGACTTAAAAATTTAGAGTCATAAATTATTGTGTTAAAAAAATGTAAGAAACTAGAAAACTAACAAATCGGACAACAATGATGATTAAATCCCAAATGCGGAAGGTTGGGATATTTCTGTTGAAAACGTCTGAATATTCTTTGTAGACCGAGATATGATTAAGATAAATATCTTGACTTTGTAAACGTTAGTAGGCACAAATCATGACTACTAGTCTACTACCATGTGATGGTTGATCAAATAAGAATCAAGTGCCTTAAAGATGTTTTTTAATGACTAAAAAGTTCTGAGCCCAGGTCCGTACATCTATTTAGACAATAGACCACAATATTTTATATGGTTCCCTCTCCAAGTACAACTCGAACCAACGACTTTTAAATTTTTGCTTGAGAGTCTTTACCCAATTGAGCTATTGACACTTAATGTCTTAGTTAAAAATGTTTAGCTTTAATTTGATCACATCATTTAGAATTTTGGATCATCTAAAGAAATTTCTATAGTCGATACAATATTTTTAGTTACCTACATAAGATTTCCTCAACCGTTCTCGACAAATAAACAAAAAATGATTTTACAAACAAAAATTTATTTTAAATCATTATATATTTCTAATTAGAAAATAAAATTGAAATAAATAATATACAAATTACAATTATTAACACGATGATGTATGATAAATCTTGTATAATTTAAAAATGAAAGTAGAAATCTAAACATGATGATATATAAATCTTCGATAGTTCGCAAAAAAAAAAAAAAATCTTCGATGGTTCGATACATGTCACCATCATGTGAAATACTAACATTGAAACGTCAATAACTATATAACTAGATTAGGACCCGTCCAATGGACGAATTTTTAAATTTTAAATAAATATTGTATATAGATGATTTTAAGTTATATATATATATTGTATATGTTTATTTTATGTTAATACACTAATTTGCAATTATATATTTTAAGTTTATTATAACATTTGTTAAAATAATCTAGTAAAATTAAATTTTCAAGCACCAAAACATTTGCCAAATATTCATCATTATTAGTAATGCCAATTCACAAAAAATGTGGTTTCAGAATCTTGGCTAAAATATAAATCTAAAACTTCTTTGAAAATTTGTTTACATGCAAACGACTGGTCAAACCTTCATCTTATTTATATCTTTTTAAAAATCTACTATCTACGTCAAAATAAAATTATTAAATTACTTAGGATATTGTGACCTAAGTAAAATATTTATATACTTAATTTCGACCATTAAACATAAGTAGTATTTATCGTCGTAATATATTGTTTTTATTTGTTAAATGAAAACATTAAATTTTTGAAAAAGTGACGTCTGTTATCCACCCAGATTTCCCTACCATTAATATACTAGTAAATATATATTTACACAAACATTAATAATTTAAATTAGTTAACTTTTTTATTATTAACTATTAGTTAATCAAAAATGCACCACGAGTTTTAAGTTATTTACCTTTATGAATAATCTTATTTATTGTTATATATTAATATATATATATATATATATATATATATATATTTAGTTAACAAATTCATTGTTTAAAGATTATATGGTGGTTGTATTTCGTTTTATAATATGTTATAAATACAACTTAGAAATTAGATCGGATTATTTTCCGGGTCACCAGATTTCCAGGTTGAATTGGTCCGATCATGTGATTGTGGGTGAATAGCTTAATAGGATTTTCTTAAAATTTATATATATATACACATATATGTATGCAAAATATAAGAAAAATATAAGCAAAATATAAGCATATATATATATATATATCCATAATGTAAACATAATTTAAACATGCATATATATGTTATATACAATGTAAAAAATTGAATATTTTATGCAAGATAAATGTATGTGTAAAACATTATGATATTATGGGAAAAATGGGTAAAAAAACTCTCACCTTTCCTAAAAACACGTAAAAACCCTCAACTTTTTTTTTTGGGTTTTTAAACCCTCACCTTTTTATAAATGGTGAAATAAACCCTAATATTAATAAACTCAACTTAATTTTTTTTAAAATCGTTATATTTAAACAGTAAGAAACAAAAACAATTAAATTTTTGATTTTTTTTTTAAATTCGAGTTTACGATTTTTCTTTCTAAAATTAGGATTTTTGCGCTATGAAAATTCATTCACCATTCAGTTGAGATTAGGCAAATCATTTTGTTACCATTAAAGTTATGTTATATAGTTAAACTACAAAAATTTATAGGATATCACATTTGATTTTTTTTGTTTGAGTGTTCAGGTTTTGGATAAAAAATATAGTTAAATAACGATTAATTAAATGTAATTTATAATATATTTTAATCTATACTATATAAAAGTCAAGGCTATAAGCTCCTCAGGCCGTCCACGTGGGATTTAGAACGACCAATCGTGGTTTGCCATCTCGCTAATTAGCTTTTATTTAGGTTTTATTAATTTTGTATATTTTAGATTTTTGTAAAATGAAAAAAGCAACATATGGAAATAAAAATAAATATTTGAAAATATAAAATTTTCTAAATATTTTATCATGGAAATACATAAAATAGAAATAATCAATATGTAACATTTTTAAAAATTATTAAATTTATAAACGAAATATTTAAAAATATGGAAAAATATCAAAATATAAATTTTTTTAATGAGAACACAAGAAAAAATGTTGAATATTTTGTTTAAATAAAAATATTTATTAATTGGAGAAAATATGACAATATAATGAAGCAAGATGTATATAAAAGTCGAAGCTATAAGTTTTTGGAATTGTTTACGTAGGATTTTAACCGACCAATCGCGGTTAGCCATCTCACTACTTAACTTTTTTTAAGATTCTATTAATTTTCTGTATTTTAGATTTTTGTAACAAGGAAAAAAAGCAACATATAAAAATAAAAGTAAATATTTGAAAATATGGAAAATGTTCTAAATATCAAAATCTAAAGTTTTTCTTTTATAAAAGCTTATTAAGTTTATAAAAAAAATATATTTAAAAATATAGAAAAAATATTGAAATATAAATTTTGCAATCGAAATACACACACAAAAAATAAGTATTTAGTTTAAAATTTATTAATTAAAAATATTTATATATATATATATATATATATATATATATTTATTAAAAATAATCAGGCGTTATTAGTCTCACTAAATTCATTAGTACTTCATCTTAGACATTTAATCATAATAGCTATCTCAGTTATTGATATTTTAAAGATTTATGAATTTTTTATTAAAAATATTTATAGATACGAAAAATATAACTATATATTGAAGCAAGATGTATCTAAATTTTTTTTATTGGAATACATAAAATAATTCATATTAGTCTCACGAATTTGTTTATATTCTATTTATACATTCATTAAAATCTATCTATCCACACATAAAATTATTAGCATCCAATCACAATTATCTATCTTATTAATTAAAAATTAAAGCTAAATAAAAGCCGAACCTATAAGCTTTTGAGGTCATGCATATAGGATTTAAAACGACAAATAGGGTTTGCCCAAAAAAAAAAAAAAAAAAAAAACGACAAATAGGGATTGTTCATTTTACTAATTAACATTTTTGAGATTTTAATAATTTTTCTATTAAGATTTTTGTAAAAAAAAAAGAAAAAACTTTATATGGAAATAAGAGAATTTTTTGGAAATATTGAAAATTTTATAAATATAATTTTTGATGAAAATATAAATAATCAAAAATGTAAAGTTTTCTTTTTAAAAGTTTATTAAATTTACAAACAAGATCTTTAAAATATGGAGAAATTTCTAAATATAAGTTTTTACTTAATCATAAACAAATATAAGCCTTCCCATCAATTTATTAATTTAATATTACTATTATTTGGATAAAACAAATATTTGTGAAAAAAAGGAAAGAGAAAAAATATATGGAAGAAAAGAGAAATAAAAATTATTGTTGTTGGAATAAATACGATAATTCAATATTGTCTCAGTAAATTTTTAAGTTTGTTCACATCTATGTTGTCAAGCAAGATATACATATATTTGTAAAGATATAAGCCCATTTGATTATTGTTTTCCATGTAAGAAAAAATTTCAATTGGATATATATTATTGTTTAAAGAGTTTTAGATAAAACTTCTATTGTCGATCGATTATTTTCATGTTTATGGTTTTGTATTAGTATACTAAATGAGTTTAGTCACTAAAATCTTTAGAATAAATTTACATAATTTAGTGAAAAAAGTATATATAATAAATTGTATTAGAATATTGAATGAATTTAATCACGAAAATCTTTGAGACAAATTTACATACTTGGATAAAAAAAATTAGATATCGTAAAGATGAGTAGGATAATAAATTGGTAAAATATGAAACAAAATCAATGATAAAATGGCATACATATAGTCAAAAAAATTGTTTTAGGCAAAAAAAAACTCGCCAACATATTTGTTCTTAGTTATTATGAATATTTTGAAAAAGGTTAGGTGAATTATGTGTATGAAAAAGAAGAACCAATTACATTTCAGTATCTATATCTATAAATATTGTGCTGACTAATTAAAATATTTTCTTTAAGAGATATAAAAGCACTATGATGTGATTGCAAATCACGAAAAAATTGTTGAGATGATAATGAACATTTATGTATATGAATACCATCTAAAAATTGAACTGAAAAGAGAAGAAAAATACAAAAAGAGATGTTATCGGTTAAGATTTTTGGAAGAAAGTCATAAAAAAATATAGATAAATGGAACGGAGATGACAATATAGTTCTCTGTGTGTGTGGGTGTGGGTGTATTAATATTTTTATTATGATACCCCTATTTGCCAATCAAAAGAAGTACATAAGACTTTTGTAAGAAAACAGAGTGAATACTTTAATTTTGTATTGTGAGATAATTTGCTAAAAAAAAGTAAAGGGTTTTGGTAATTTTAATATGTTTGGACTTTTAAGTTTTAGTTTTATCAATTAAGAGTCTCTAAAATTCTACTGGAAGCACCAATTTGATTGAGAACCATATATCATGGCACAAAAGTAGACAATGAAACCATTTTACTTTATGCGATGAGTCTTCAAATGTCAAGTAAATACCAACTAATGTTTTAGTTAATATTTTCTACATTTTATACTTGAAATAAAAAATTTCGTTTCAATAGAAATTTTAAAACTTAAAAATCTGTAAGTTCTTTTATATATTGGATGTAAATTATTAACAACATCAATATATAAAAATAAAATTTTGACAACTATCATTAATCGATATATTTCACCAAAATATTAGAACAAATCCATGTGTAGCGTGGATATCATTATTTATTATATTTCACCAAAATATATAGAACAAACCCACGCGTAGCGTGGGTTCAAAACCTAGTCTATACTATATAAAAGTCGAGGCCATAAGCTCCTAAAGGCGTCCACATAGGATTTTAAACGACCAATCGCGGTTAGACACTTCATCGGTTAACATTTTTACACAGCACGTTAGTTAACATTTTTAAATTCTAATATTTTCTATACTTAAATTAATAAAAAGGAAAATAAAAACAATATACAGAAAGAAGAAAAATGTGAATTTTTTAAATAACAAAATATAGAAATAAGAAAAATGTAAAGTATATATTTCAATATTATTATGCAGCGAATATATTTTTATTTGAAAAATTTCTAATTAAAAAATATAAAATTACATAAGGTAACTATGACGGTTCACCCTAGACATTAAACTATAAATATTGAACCTTGACAACACAATTAGTATTCAGTTTCAGAAGAATTTACTATTATGCGGCTTTGATTTTTTTTTCGTGCTACATACTTTTTGATTTATTTCTCTATTCTATACTATATAAATGTCGAGGCCATAAGCTCTTTAGGCCGTCCATCTATGATTTTAAACGACCAATCGCAGTTAGACACTTCATCGGTTAACATTTTTACACAACACGTTAATTAACATTTTTAAATTCTAATATTTTCTATACTTAAATTAATAAAAAGGAAAAGAAAAACAATATATAGAAAGAAAAAAATGCATTTTTGAAATAACAAAATATAGAAATAAGAAAAATGTAAAGTATATATTTCAATATTATTATGCAGTGAATATATTTTTATTTGAAAATTTCTAATTAAAAATTATAAAATTACATAAGGTAATACATAAAAGTCGAAGTTATAAGCTTCTCAAACTGTCCACAAAATTTTAAAAGACTAATCACGATTAGCCATCTCGGTAATTAGCAATTTTAGATTCTAATAATTTTCTATATTAAGATACTTATAAAAAGTAAAAAACAATATATATATATAGATATATATATATATATATATATATATATATATATATATATATATATGAAACAAGAAATATTTAAACTTAACAAAAAACATATGGGCAAACAAAAAATGTAAAAGTTTGTTATTAGAATATATAAAATAATATCAATAGAAAATTAAGATACTTCTAAAAAAGTAAAAAAAAAAAAAAAAAAAAAAAACTATCTATGGAAACGAGAAAAATATAAGCTTAAAAAATATATGCAAAAAAGATAAATGTAAAATTTTGTTATTAGAATATATAAAATAATATCATTTTTAGTCTCACCAAATTTGCCAATATCCCTTCTTAATCACAATTAAGGGTCGGCATTTTAGTTTGATGTCGAGTTAAATTTGATTCGGTTATTTCGATTTTAATAAAACATCAAGTCTCTAATCAAACTCATTTTGGTTCATTTTAATTCGGATTGGATTAATTTGGTTTGGCTTGATTCGGTTTTTTATTTAAAATATATTATTTATAAAATTGAAAGTATGACAATAAATTGAAGCAAGAAAAATAGAAAATATATAGTTGGGATAAATAAATAAAAATTTTGAATAGAATAATCAATCAAGAGGTATGTGAAAAAAGGTATACAATATATATATATATATATATATATATATATATATATATATATATATATGTAACATGTGTAAGTTTATTCATTTGTTTATTTTTATTTAAATGTAGATTGGTAATTTTTCATGTTTCAAGTTTGATGTCCGGATATTAGATAATTTTTATCACGAAAATTTTGAAGTTTTTTTATATACTTGAGTAAAATATGACACATCATATTTGTAATATGTTTTATACCAACTTTGATCCTATAAGCTTTTCTTTTATTAAAATTTTTTTTTAACCAACATAATGATACTAAAAATATAAATAAAGCAACATTTATGCTATAAAGAGTTTTAAAAATGAAACATTGTTGTAATTAACTGATTACTAAGCCCAAAAATATATTTAAACAATCAATAAAAGTAAACCCCCGCGTAGCGGGGGTTATAACCTAGTATGTTGAAATATTAACTGTTAGTAAATCTTATTTAGTTTGTCCAATGAAAATATTTTGATGTGAAAATTCATGTACTTTTCGTAGTATTATAAAATTTGGTTTGGTTTCACGTTAGTAAATTTGTGTGATCGAACCGAATAAACCTTTATTAATATATACTCATATCCGGTTCGATATAAGAATTTACGTATAATTCGCAACAAAATCTGTTTGGTTTCACGTTGATAAATTTTTGTAACACAACCGAATAAAACTTCACTAATTAACTTTTTTACATCATGACTTAAAAATTGTAAACTAAAATCTTAGAAGAAAAACCTTAAATCAAATTGTTTATATTTATTTATGTTTTAATATAACGATTTTTTTGAATTTAAATTAAGTTTATTAATACTGGGGTTTATTTTACCATTTATGAAAATGTGAGGGTTTAAAAACCCACAAAAAAGTTGAGGGTTTTTTATATGTTTTTAAGAAAGGCGAGGGTTTTTCTACTCATTTTTCCGATATTATGCTTTTTATTTTTGAACACCATTATGATATTATGCGTATAATAGTTATTATTATGTTCTAGAAGTATTGTGTTATTTCTAAATATTTTATGTAGAACAAAAAGTAATTTAGTACAAAAGAGAGATGTAAGGGAGGATAGAGGAGAATGTATAATTATTTAATGAGGTTTGAAATGTTATTGGTGAATTTTAATGAATTAGGAAATTTTTTATTAAAATTCTCATATATTTCACCTAAAACCGATTTGATTTGGATCTTTGTATTTTTGATGGTGATGATGATGAGGATGACGACAACATTGTCGTCAACGCTTATTCAGATTACTTCAGCCAAGAAGAAGATAAATTGGTTTCCATTTCTCTCCAAGAATTTCAGTTTCAGTTCAACACAGAATGCAGAATATGTCTCCTTGAATTCAACTCGGACGGTGAACCGTTGACTGATATTTCATACCAGCACGCATTCCACCTTGATTCTCTGATTAGATGGGTTAGGGAATGCTCTATTTCCAAAATTAATTTCTAAATTAGAGAACAAAATTGGAATAGTTGGTTATTAATGTAACTTTCAAGAAATTTTTAAGCCAACTATATGTTTATTTACTTTCACTTTTTAATAGTTTTTTAACCACAAAAATGGTTGACTCAAAAAATATATTGAATTAAAATAAATAACTAGCAATAATTGATAAGGTATTTATAAGAAAAGTTTAAAGAAAAACTTTATTCGATTGCAATGAGTCTATGACCAACAAATAAAGTTGAGAAATTAAACGAAAATTAACTTGACATAATTTAAAATAAAGCTTATATAAGAAAACATATATAATTTAAAACTAAAAGTATAAATTAAAATAAATCTAAAAATAAAATTATTAATGTAATGATACATAAATCTTTAATAATTCAACGATGAAAAGAGAAATAAAAATACTACAATTATAATTGACAATAAATTAGAATGATTTTTTCTTTTTTTAATTCAAGGATATCCTTTTAATTATATACTTTAATTAGTTGACACATATCACGATCATATTAAAATTACTAACTCTTAAAAATCAAACAATATAATAAGATTTTATATTCTAGTTATATTATTTTTCAGTAGAATTAGGTTCATAGTTCACTATACTAACCAAAACATTTTTGATAAAAAAAAGAAACTTTGACTTCTTTTAAGAAAAAAATATTAACAATTTAATTTTCTTTTTACTATAGAAACAATTTTTTTTTTGTAGGCACTATAGAAACAAATTTTTTTACTTATGATTTAAATTTTCTTTTTAATATATATTCCAAAGAATAGTGAATGTAAATTTTTTTGTCGATTAGTATTTTAATTTATTATTTTATTTTATATTCATTAAAAAAAATATTAGTTATAATCCTTTTTTGGTAAGTGAATATTAATTGTAATCCTTTTATTATTGAATTTGTAATTTAGTGTCTAATTTTGTTTTTATTTATATAATTTGTTTTTTACACATGTCAAAATCTGATCTATAGATTTTAAAGCGTGTCAAAATCATATGGGTTAATAATTTTGAAAACCAAGCTTTCTATAATAAAATATATAAATAATCGAATAAAAAATATGTAAATTTGTTAAATTTTGACCAAATATGCTTAGGTTGTCGTCTTGTCGACAATTGATTAAAATAATAAATTTTCTTAAAAATTTAATCAGGTGAAAATGTATAAGTTCTCAACATTTTATACTAAGGAAAATTATTTTTACCGAAGCAAAGCAAACTTAATCCACATGACAAATTTTGTAGGATGATCATATTTAAAGGAAGCTAAAAGAAGGCAACTTGAGTAATGAAGATCAAAGAGGGATCAAGAGGAGAAAGGAGATGTCTCTAAGAGGAAAAACAAAAACATTCTACAATAGTAATGTAATGTAACCTTTCTAAAGCCAAACTAACATTCACAACTTCCACACCATAAGGCCAATGATCTCAGTCGGATCATACAACATACTTAGAAAAACATACTATAATTGGATGGACCTCAAGAGTTAAGCCAACCATTAGTTAAATCTTACCAAAGAAAAGAGTCAAACATTGATTCATTTCAATATTAAACTCATATACGGTTTCATTTGGTTCATAGCTTCACCTTGGAGCAGAATTTCAGGATACAACTTGTGTCTTCTTCCCAAATCAGCTCTAACATGATGGATTCGTTTGCCTTCACACAGTTAGCTTGGATGAATCCTTGCCAGCCTCCTGCCATTCTTAATCTTTTACTTTTGTAGTCCACCAACCGCAGAGTGGTTAACCACTTCGTACCATGTTTATCCAACAGAGTCATTTTAGTGTCTTCGTTGATGCCATTCATCCTCGTGAAAGGAATCGGAAGACGCTGAAACAAAGATTCACACAAAAGATTCACATTTGATAAACTGTTAAAAAGAAAATGGCCTGGAGTGATGAAACTAACCAGTACAGAACGTAGGATGTTGTAAGGTGTAAGAGTTAATGTCACAAATCGGTTTTCGGATGGTGAAGATGAAGCTTTCCACATCAAGTTACCCTTCTTTTCCTTTCTTCTTGAGATTTTCTCGTCGTGGCTCTCTTCATTGCTTTCTTGATCTGTCGAAAGAGACTCTACTTCATTAGCTTCTGAGCACTCATCTTCTTCTTTTGGCTCGTTGGTGAGCAAACGTAGAACAAGATTTCCTCCTTTTTTTATCAGTTTGAAAGTTATGATACTTCCAGCTCTAAGTCCATTGGCACGACAGAAACTACTCCATCCTCGTTTGATTAAAGAAGTTCCGCATGATTTCTTTTGTTTCAAATCTAAAGTCCATGATTTGCCCTTTTCGTTCATCAAAATCATCTTTCCACATCTTTTGTCTAGACCATTTTCCCTCATAAAACGCCTTGGAAGATACTGGAACAATAATACAACATAAGTTTAATCTATTTCAGACACTAGAATGATAGCTTCTTTTGGGGTTCAAATGAAGAGTAAAATACCAGTGTGTCATAGCGTAGAGACGAAGGCGCGACATTAGCCACAAAACAAGAGGGATCTAGTGAAGAAGACTCTGCCTCTCTTGTTACATTCTTCTTCACTGTCTCCTTCCTTTGAATCATCTCTGAAAAAGAAAAAAATAAATCCATATGAGCACATTTCTTGAATGTCAAGTTTCATGGGCAAAGTAAGAGAAAGAAAGAACATAGCTCACCAAGATTGCTTCCTGCATCGCTTTCCGGTTCTGCGGAAAGAGACGCATCATGAGCTTCTTCTTCTGACTCATTGGGTAACAAACGTAGAACAAGAGTTCCTCCTCTTTGGATCAGTTTGAAAGTGTAGATATCTCCAGCTCTAAGTCCATTGGCATCACAAAAACTCACCCACCCTCCTTTAACATAAACCGTTCCGCATGATGGCTTTTGTCTCAATTTTAACTTCCATGATCTGCCCTTTTCATTCATCAGAACAATCTCTCCAGATCCAGTGACTACACCATTTTCTCTCACAAAAGGCCTTGGAAGATGCTGAAAAATTCATTACAATAACAACATGAAATTCAGACCCTATAATGATAGTTTCTTTTAGGGTTCAAATTTAAGAGTAGAATACCATTGAGTCATAACTTAGACTCGAAGGCGCGACTTTAGCCACAAAACAAGAGCGACCTAGTGAAGAAGTCTCTGCTTCTCCATTTGGATTCTTCTTCTTCTCTGAAATGAAGTGAATCTACTTATATGAACACATTTCTTGAATATCAATCACAGAGACAGAGTTAGCGAGAGAGAGAGAGACAGAACACAACTCACCGAGATTGGTCTCTTCGTCTAAACACGAACCATATTGAATCTCACAACAACTAGGTCCTAATAGTGTCACATGGAAAGACAAGTCACTCTCTTGTCTGAAAATGACAATGTCACCGATTCGAAGATCATGTGCTAAAGCAAACTCTTTCCAACCGTCAGTGAGTCTCTGTCCATCTATCTTCACTTTCCAAGTTATCTTCGACGCATCTGATCTTAGCTCTGCCATCTTCTGGTCATCTCTTCCTTCTATATGCTTCAAGAAGAAGACTACAGGAATTGTCTGAAGCAAGGCAACAAACAAACACAAAACCAGACCAATTTTTCTCAATTAGCTTCTCAGAGGGACAGTGACAGAGAAAGAAGAAGGGAAAGAGAGAGAGAGAGAGAGAGAGAGAGAGAGAGAGAGAGAGAGAGAGAGTACCAAGTGGCTGTGAAAGCCAGGAAGAAGAGGCTTGAAGAAATGTTGATTCGCCATTCTCAAAATCTTGAGAAGTCCTAAATCTCACAGAGTCTACTTTAGAGTTTCTTGGAGTATATTGGTGTTCTTGGAACTCGGAGAGCCTTTAAAACCATTGATACTCAAGAAGATGACTATTTTTAGGTGAAAGTCATTAATTAAACGGTCTGGTTCGGTTCAGGAGTTTCAGAATTTCTATGTTTTGGTTCGGAATTTTTTTTTTTACTAAATTAGACCGAAAGTAAAGTTCTGCTCGGTTTAGTTTTAATAGGATAATTTCGGTTTGGTTCAAGATAAAATATTGGTGTCAAATTGGAACCAAAAACCAAATTCGGACACATTTCATGGAAACAACAACAGATGATATATATAGCCTAAGAATTTAAGGAACTAATGGACAAATCTAAACGTTTCTCACAATTCTATTCTTTTTTACATAAGCCAACTATACTTATACGCCTAGGCCTAATTTTTACATGTCATCTATTCCTAATTAACATGTTTGTATATAGTCTCCGGAGAAGAGAACTTAAGTACCGGTGTTGTATCTTGTTCATTAACAAACTCCAAAGTAAAAGAATGTCCTAACTTCACGCCATTAGCCTCACAAAAGCCTTCCCAACCATTTCCCAAAGCGACAGTTCCATCTCTCGACAACAGATATCCCGGCCATTCGACTTTGTTTTCACCCAAAAGCGTTATCTTCCCAAGTTTGTTACTGATGCCATTAGCCTTCATGAATTGACTTGGAAGAATCTGCAAAAGATTTCAACAAACACATCTCTCATTACTAATATAATTCAAGACAAAAACTAACTCAAATCGGAAACAAGCATAGTTTGATGAAGTTACCAGTTTACAGGCTTTGACATCTTCAGGTGTAAGTGCTAATGTCACGAATCGGTTTTCGATTGTTTGGGATGAATCTCTACTTTTAGGTTCTGAGGAAATGGACTCTTCCTTGTTAGATTTTGAACTGCTAAACTTTGTACGTAACAAACTGAGTATTGGAGTTGTGTCTTCCCATATCAACTCCATCCTAAAGGAATCGCCTAGCTTTAAGTCATTTGTTTCAGCGAACTCTTTCCAACCATTTCCCAAACTCATTGTTCCCTTGTTGTCACGTTTAACCGTTGTCAGCCACTTTGTACCATCTCTATCCAACAGATATAAAGTTCCAGGCTTGTTAATATTGTTCTCCCTTGCAAATTGCGCTGTAAGGATCTGGAAAACAAATTGATACACTCTTGTTATGTGATAGAAATAGTAAGAGGAAAAGAGTCCTCTGAATCAAGAGTTGTTTTATAAACTTACCAGCCTATTTTTTCCGACACATGAAGGTGTAATTGTAAATGTTACAAATTGTTTTTGGCTCGATGGAGTTAAATCTTTCCCTCTCAGACGATTCCTCTTTCTAACCACTGACATGCTCTCCTCTTTGTTGTTTTCCTTCATGAATTGAGTAGGAGGAATCTGCAAAAGATTTAAACCAACACATCTCTCATTCAGTTATAATTTCAAGACAAAAACTATCTCACCTCTTAAAAGCAAGAGTAGTTTGATGAAGTTACCAGTTTACAGGATTTAACATCTTCAGGTGTGAGTGCTGGTGTCACGAATCGGTTTTTGATTATTGGGGATGAATCTCTGCTTTTAGGTTCTGAAGAAATTGACTCTTTCTTGTTAGCTTTTGAACTGCTAAACTCAGTACGTAACAAACTGAGCATAGGAATTGTGCCTTCCCATACTAACTTCATCATAAAGGATTCACCTAACTTAATGTCATTTGCTTCAGCAAATTCTTTCCAACCTTTTCCCAAACTCATTGTTCCTCTCTTATCTTGTTGAAGGTTTATCAGCGACTTTGTACCATCTCTATCCAACAGATATATCGTTCCAGGCTTGTTAATATTGTTCTCCCTTGCAAATTGTGCTGAAAGAATCTGGAAAAAAAAATATGAAACGAGAATAAAATTAATAACCTCTTGTTGTGATAAAACCCGTAAGTTGTTTGATAAACTTACAAGTCTATCTCTTTTGACAGAGGAAGGTGTAATTGTTAATGTCACAACGTGTTTTTGGCTTGATGGAGTTACATCTGTCTCTCTCAGATGATTTCTTTCTCTATCCACTGATCTGCTCTCCTCTTTGTTGTTTTTCTCTTTGATGTTCACGTCTTTGCTGACTTTTGTACAGATGCTAGGTTCTATGGGAAGAGACTTTTTCTGGTTTGTTCCTCCTGCTTCTCTGTCAATGCTACATTCTGCAGGACACAAGCTGAGCACAGGAGTTTGGTCTTCCCAAATCAACTTTAGCGTGAAGGAGTCACCTGTCTTTAAGCCATTGTCTTTAACAAAATCTTTCCAGCCGCTTCCCAAAGACATGGATCCATTTGTTTTGTCAAATAACAAATTCGTCTGCTGCTTTATACCGTCTTTTCCCAACAGAGTAATCTTCCCAGGCTTGTTGATGTCATTCTCCCTCGTGAATATTTTTGAAAGACGCTGTCGAAGATTTCAGTGTTAAGCAAAAAACTTAGTCAAAACCAATTGAAATACAATAAACTAAGCACCCCTGAAACAAGAGTCATTTGATAAACTTACCAATATATTCTTTTTGACACTGAAAGGTGTAATTGTCAGTGTCACATATTGTTTTTGGGTTGATGGAGTTGAATCTCTCCATTTCGGATGATTTTTCTTTCTCTCCCATGACCTGCTCTCATCTTTGTTATTCTCATTGTTGTTAATCTTGTCTCTGTTGCTAGTATCTATGAAATGAGATTGTTTCTCGATAGCTTTTGAAAAATCTTCTTGCTCTGTGTCACTGTTCGATGCTACACAGCACAAACTAAGCACAGGAGTTGTTTCTTCCCATATCAACTTGAGCATGAAGACCGTCTCTAAGCTGTTAGCTTTAACAAAATCTTTCCAACCCTTTCCCAAAAACATTGTTCCTTTACTGTCCAGTAGAAGATTTGTCAACCACCTTCTACCATATTTATCCAAAAGAAATATCTCACCAGGCTTGTTAATGCCATTCTCCCTAACGAACGGTGCCGGAAGACTCTGTAGATATTTGAACAGAAGCCGAATAAACATGCGTCAAAACTAATAGAATCAAGAGTTGTTTCTGATAAACTTACCAATCTTCCAATCCTAGCATAATCCGGTGGAAGTGTAAATGTTACAAATCGCTTATGACATGGCGAATATGATGAATGAGGTGAACCTCTTGGTTTCAGACTATACTTCTTTTTTTCTTTCTCCATCAATGACTCTAATGTGCTGCACTCGTCTTTACTGCCCTCCCATGTTATGTTCTCTTCCTCACTGCTAAGTTTTGTGGCAACAGATTCTCTCCTGCTAGCTTCTGAACAGTATCTTTGCCTTCCATCATTGATCGATTTTGTAGGACGGAAACTGAGCACCAGCGTTTCCCCGTTTCCCACTAGTTTAAACATAAAGAAACCTCCTGCTTTTTGTCCGTTTTCATCACAGAAATTTCTCCAACCTTGGCTTATATAAAAAGTATCAGATGATTCGTTGAACTTTAGATCCAATTCCCAAGATCTTTCCCCTCCATCTCTTAAAACAATCTTGTGGCATTTTCTTGTAAGACCATTTGAGCTTGTAAAATGTGGTGGAAGATACTGCAAGCACCAGATTAACACAAGACTCAGATTAGTTTACTTAGGGGACACTTTGTATATCGCTTGGACAAAAAAAGGTTAAGGCACTTTCAGCATTTCCTCATGACTCTTTGTTTAGTTTCATGACTAACCAACTTAACAATAATATAGCAAACGTGAACATACACTTTCGTTAGTTACATGATTCTATATGCATGAAAGTAGGGGTAGTAGGCAATTAGAGAATATCGAACCTGAATTCCGGCAAGGTTTCTCCTACGAAAGTAAACAACAATGAACCAAATCCAACTTGAAGCTAAAATACATACAGTTACGTAAGATATTTTATCAAACTGAACCAAAACAAAATTGAAGGTAACTTTTGATTTTGCTTCAACAATTTTTCTGCCAAACCAAACTAGACTACACTAAAATGCTCAACCCTATAAACAACCATTCATTTAGTAATATTAGTATGAGGTTTTGGTCAATGCAAGAATAAAGTACCAGTGTATCTGTGCGTAGATTCGAAGCAGTGACAAGAGCCACAAAACATGATTTGTCTGATAAAGAAGAACCTGCTTCTTCTTCTAAACTGTTCATCTTTGCTTTCTTCTCTCTTGGATGCTCTGTATCAGAGAAACATCCCACAGGTTAAAACCGTGGATACTTTTATAATAATACAATTGAATACAAGAGAATTGAAAGTTACCTATGTCATCCTCATCATCATGATCAACATCACCATTGTTTGATGAAAAGTCTACTTTAGTATCCATGAAAAGAGACCGTTTCTCGATAGCTTTTGAAAATTCTTCTTGCTCTCTGTCACTGTTAGATTCTGCATAGCACAAACTAAGTACAGGAGTTGTTTCCTCCCATTTCAACTTGAGGGTGAAGCCTGTCTCTAAGCTGTTTGCTTTAACAAAATCTTTCCAACCCTTTCCCAAAGACATTGTCCCTTTACTGTCCAGTAGAAGATTTGTCAACCACTTTCTACCATGTTTATCCAAAAGACATATCTCCCCAGGCTTGTTGATGCCATTCTCCCTAACGAACGGCGCTGAAAGACTCTGTAGATATTTGAACAGAAGCCGATTAAATATGCGTCAAAACTAATAAGCACAGAATCACGATTTGTTTTTGATAAACTTACCAATCTTCCAATTCTAGCATAATCCGGTGGAAGTGTAAATGTTACGAATTGTTTATGACTTGGCGAATATGATGAATATGGTGAACCTCTTCGTTTTGCACTATACTTCTTTTTTTCTATATCCATCAATGAGTCCAACGAGCTGCATTCGTCTTTACTGTCCTCCCTTGCAATGTTCTCTTCCTCACTGTTAAGTTTTGTGGCAACAGATTCTTTCCTGCTAGCTTCTGAACAGTATATTTGCCTTCCATCATTGATAGATTCTGTAGGACGGAAACTGAGCACAAGCTTTTCCCCGTTTCCCACTAGTTTAAACATAAAGAAATCTCCTGCTTTTTGTCCGTTTTCATCACAGAAATTTCTCCAACCTCGGCTTATATAAAAAGTATGAGACGATTCATCGAACCTCAGATCCAATACCCATGATCTTTCCCCTCCATCTGTTAAAACAATCTCGCTGTTTTTTCTTGTAAGACCATTTGAGCTTGTGAAATGTAGTGGAAGATACTGCAGGCACCAGATTAACACAAGACTCAGATTAATTTACTTAGGGACCGCTTTCTATATCACAGGCAATTTCAGAATTTCAAAACTGAAGTTAACTTTTGATTTTGCTTCAACAGTTTTTCTTCCAAACCAAAGTAGACTACAATATGCAAAATCAATTAGTATGATATTGAAGTCAATGCAGGAGTAAAGTAAATACCAGTGTATCTATCGTTAGATTCAAAGCTGTGATAAGGGCCACAAAACAAGAGTTGTCTGCTGATGAAGAAGAAGAAACTGCTTCTGCTTCTCCACTGTTCGTCTTCGCTTTCTTCTCTCTGGGAACCTCTGTATCAAAAACATCACATATGTAAAAACTCAGATACTGTTACTTGGACTCAGCATTCGAGAGAAGTGACACTTACCTTCATTATCACAAACATCTCCATTGTTTGATGAAAAGTCTACTTGATGCAAACGCTTTCTCAACAAATGTTTACCTAATTTAGCAAATTAACACTTCTTTGAAACATTGATCTCCAAACACAGAATCAGAATTCAGAACAAGACTTACTTACTTACCCTCATTGTCTTGAATCTCAGAGTAATTAGGTCCTAAATTAGAAACATGGAACACCAAATCTCCAACATATCTAAAAACGACAACATCGCCGATACGAAAATCATTAGCCACCACAAAATCTTCCCAGCCGTCAGTGATTCTCCGATCAGACATCTTCACTTTCCAGGTTCTGTCCGAAACGTCCGATTTCAGCTCCGCGAAACTTGTTCCTTCAATATACTTTAAGAAGAAGTCTTCAGGAATCATCTACATCAACAACAACACAAAAACAAAGATGAAACAAAAGAAAATCTCTGAATAAAAAACAAAAAGAGAAGAAGAAGAGATAGTTACGAAGTGCGTGAGGAAGCTAGGAACAAGTGTGTGGAAGAATTGCGGATAAAATGTCGCCATTGTTCAAGAAGCTCACTTCAAGAGAAGAAAGAAACAAACAAACAAACCCTAGAAATTTTCCTTTTTAAGTAACAATTTTTTTTCTGTTTTCTGTTTTTGAGCACAAATTGGTAAATAAATGCATGTTTGTCGAAACTAACACAGAGACGCTTTATGATTGTTGTGTGGAAGAATTGGAATCTCCGATAATTTCTGTCTCGCTCCGTTGTCGTTTCCCGGCCAAATCGTAGAAGCTTCCCCCCATCTCTCAGAAGATAGAATGGGCCTGAGTAAATAACAGATGGGCTTGATTTGGGGCTATACTTGTGGAGACAACAGAAGGTAGCAACTAGGCCTGCGGTTTTTGTTCAAACCGATCGATTGGTCCGAACCGAACCGGTTTTTTGGTTTTGGTTTGAAGATTGGTTTAGCAATCGGTTCAATTCAGCATGTTTTTGAATCATATTTGGTTTAAGGTCGGTTCATAAACAATGATATACCAAAATTAAACCAAAATACATATAAATCCAAACAGACTTTACCCCATTTAACCGGTTTTTCCGATTTTAACCAAGAAAACCCAAAAAAATTCGTTCAATTTGGTAGAAACTCATTAACCGAAAACCGACCTGATTATCTATTCGGCCACTTTCAATAGTATTCCTGATAACTAGTTCGGTTCGGTTTTGGTTAACCGAACTCGCAGGACTAAGAGCAACAATATATTACAGAAAGCAAAAAAAGAGTAACTTTCACATAATAATTTCCAAAATATATTTCAGAACTTTTTTAAAATACAAAATTATTAGTAAATATGTTTTCTCTATTACAACTAACTAAATTATGGCTCCCAAATCCTAATCAATCAAGAAAACACTCTAGTTACAAATTAAAAGAACAAGATAACTTTGAAAACAACTCCATACACTAAATCCTAATAGAAGAAAGACGACGAGTAATCTCTCTATCTCCGTATATATACACATAATCTATCTTTTTCAGTTTTTCTATTAGAACAAAAAAAAAAGAAAAAAAAGAAATATAGAACAATGATGTTCAAAGAGAGGTGTCTAAAGACGATGTCGAGTGTGCAGGCACATTAGTGATTATGAGTAGCTCAAAGCCAACGTCGGAGGAGTATAACAGACTTAATACTTCGAAGAAACAAAAGCTCGACGATTACTACTCCTTCTTCTACCGTCATGGAGAGCCCATATTCACGACCGCGCATTAAGAGAATCTCCATCCAAACGCACTAGAAACAGACGTGATGTCCCTCCTATGTCTCCTCCCATGAAACAACCAAAATCTAAGAAGGCAAAACGCAGTTCGGAAGCTTCTTCTTCCAAGACAAGAGAACCGACGCTAGGGTGGCTTATCAGGTTGATGAGAAGAAAGAACGGTAGAGAGCACGAAGACAATTCGAAGAAGATCATAGATAAAGAATTAACCGCAACCGATGTCCATCCAAACAACAATCGTCTCTCAATACCTCTCAGCAACATTGTGGAATTGGAATTCTTGAACCACGAGGAAAAAAGGGCCATAGAAGAAGATGCCAATAAGGTTAACAAAGAAGGAGTAGACGCGATACTCGTGACTTCTGATCTAAGAGAATTTCAGGTGAATTTGAGGTTGTGGGACATGAGAGGCAGTCTTCAATACAATTTGGTTACAGGGTGGAATCAAGTGGTTGAAGATTGCCGTCTAAAGAAAAATAGAAATAATCGCCTCTGGTCTTTCCACTCCAATGATAAACTCTATTTCGATCTCGTTCCTCTCTCCGTTAGTGATCAATGATAAAACTATTGATGACTTGCCTGACAAGTAAGCTTGGGTGTTTTTTATTTTAAAGGTAGTTTCTAGGATTTTTTTTTCAATTGTTGATGAAATTTTTAGTTTTTTTTTTTAATGTGTGGTGTCTTTGTTTTGGATTTTTTTGTTAAGAATCTTTTGCATTGTATGCTTATTTAGATTTTCAATTTTTCAATCAACTCTGTTAACTTTATTTCAGTTCATAATTAGGTGTCATTCTAGGAGAAACTCATTATAGATAGTTTATAGAATAACAAAATCACAAGCTCATAATCATATTTAAACTTAACAAACAAAAAGGCCTTTACTTTTAAAGGAAGGCTTGTGAACTTTACATGCTTATAGTTAAAAACTTTTTTTTTGTTACTCTACGGAGTTGGACCAGAACTTAAACACAGGAGTTGTGTCTTGTTCATCAATATATTCCAAAGTGAATGACTCCCCTGTCTTAACGCCATTAGCTTCACAGAAACCCTTCCAACCAGATCCCAGAGCCACAATTCCATTTTTTGACAGTAGATATGCAAACCACTTCGTTCTGTTTTGACCCACCAAAGTTATCTTCCCGAGCTTGTTAATGCCATTAGCTTTCATGAATTGACTTGGAAGAATCTGCAAAAGATTTGAATAAACACACTTCGTAACAAATTAGAATCAAGACAGAAACTGACCCCTCTTTGAAACAAGAGTGGTATGATGGAACTTACTAGTTTACAGGCGCTGACATCTTCTGGTGTGAGTGTTAATGTCACATATCGATTTTGGATTGCTGAAGAAGAGTCTCTCCTCTCCTCTCTGTTGCTAGTGGCTTTCTTCTTCTTGTTTTCTTTGCTAGGTTCTGCAGAAATCGACTCTTTCTCGCTATCTTTAGAACACTCTCCTTGCTGGCTTCTATCACTTGTGGACTCTGTACTGAGCAAACTGAGCATAGGAGTTCCCTTCTCCAAAATTGCCTCCAACGTGAACAATTCGCCGGTTTTTAAGCCGTTTTCTATGGCGAACTCTTTCCAGCCCTTTCCGAGACACATTATTCCTTTGTTTTCCCGTAGAAGACTTGCCTCCAACTTTGTACCATCTTTGCTAACCAGAGTTATTATCCCAGGTTCGTCCAAGCCATTTTCTCTTGTGAATGACAATGGAAGATACTGGAACATAAATGAACGGATAACATACTTAATAGGAGTGCAAGAGATGAAACTAAAGTATCCTGTGAAATAAGGGTTGATTGATGAACTCACCTGTCTACCTTTTCTGAGGCTGTCATGTGAAAGTGATAATGTCACAAACTGGTTTTGGCTTGCTGGAAATGAATCTCTCCTCACGTCTCTGTTGTTCATGGCTTTCCTGGTTTTGTTTCCTCTGCTAGGTACTGCAGAAATTAACTCTTTCTTGCTATCTTTTGAGCACTCTCCTTGCTGGCTTCTATCACTTGTGGACTGTATACTGACCAAACTGAGCATATGAGTTCCGTTCTCCAAAACTGCCTCCAATGTGAAAGATTTGCTGCTCTTTAAGCCGTTTGCTATAACGAAATCTTTCCATCCCTTTCCGAGAAACATCTTTCCTGTTTTTTCCCGTCGAAGATTTGCCTTCCTTTTTGTACCATCTTTGTCAACCAGAGTTATTATCCCAGGTTTGTCCAAGCCATTATCTCTTGCAAATGACAGTGGAAGATGCTGAAACATAATTGAAAAGATAACATGCTTAATAAGAAGAGTGCAAGACATTAAACTAATGTACCCTCTAAAACAAGATTTGTTGATGAACTCACCCGTGTACCTGTTCTGAGGTTGTCATGTGAAAGTGATAATGTTACAAACCGGTTTTGGCTTGGTGAAGTTGAATCTATACATTTCAGATGCTTCTTCTTTCTCTCCAGCTCCATACAGTTTTCTTTGTTGTTCTTGATAGATTCAGTGGAACAGAAACTGAGCACTGGAGTTTCCCTGTTTCCAACTAATCTGAAAACAAAGACGCCGCCAGCTTTCTTATCGTTTTCATCACAGAAACTTCTCCAACCTCGGCTTATGTAGAAAGTATCAGATGATTTGTTGAACTTCAGCTCCAATGCCCATGATCTTTCCCTTTCATCTGTTACAACAATCTCACGGCATTTCCTTTCAAGACCAATTAAAGCTGTTAAATCTTGTGGAAGATACTGCAACAAAAGGGTTCAGGCATATTCAGCACAAAACTAAACAAACGTGAGAAAACACTTTCTCTAGTCTCAGGATTATACATGAAATAAGCAAAATCAAACCAGACCAAACAGAACCGAAATGAAATTTTGTTTCTACTTCAGTATACACACCAATGTAAACCAAACTAGAGTTAAAATATAAATTTGAGAAAATACATACATACAGTTACCTAAGTAGATGTTTGATCAAACTGAACCAGAACCATATTGAAGTTAACCTTTTGATTTTATTTCAACAAGTTCTCTCCCAAACTAAACCACAATAGGATCTAAACCATGTACACAACTTTAGAAACAGCATTTCATTGAGTTAGAGATTAGAGCACAATTTGCAACAATTGTTAGCATATATTTTGGTATAGTGAGTGATTAAACCACAGTATGCAATAAAAAGTTTAAGCACCAGAGCATCTTTGTGTAGATTCGAAGCCGTGACAAGGGCCACAAAACAAGAGTTGTCTGACAAAGAAGCATCAGCTTCTGTTTCTGTATTGCTCCTTTTCACTTTCTTCTTTCTCCCAAGTTCTGTATCAGTAAAAAAGAACAAATATGTTAAACCTCTGATTACAAACTCACAAAACCAAGTAATCTTGGACACTACATCAAAAACAGAACAGAACTGAAGTTACCATGATCATCACCACCATCTTCTTCTGTTCTTGGGTGGTGCTGATGCTTCTTCCTCGAAATGTAACCTACTTTTAAACATGTAGGACTAAGACAGGTATTTGTATAGACTATAGATATACACAAGCAAGACAAAACACTATCTTTTTTCTTGCAAGTTCTGTATCAATAAAAAAACCAAATTTTTCTGATACTTTTAGTCGAAAGTGTTCTCAAAACAACTTCACAAAACCAAGAAATCTTGGACAATACAACAAAAGAAAAATTCACTCATTTCCGAAACCCTAACCAGAGAAATCCCTTAAATTGCTTTCCAATCACACTCTCCACTAACATAAAAACTTCATTTTTGCAGTTTGGTCATCGACAAAAACAGAACCAAACTCACCGGTCTTGTCCTGATCATTGTTGCTGCCTCGAGCTGGTAAGTCTCGAATCTCACAGCGGCTAGGTCCTAAATCTGACGAATTTAAAACCATCTCTCAAACCCACTTTCCACAGTGCGTCATCTTCGAGAACAAATCGGCAACCCAAGAAAACAGAAACCCTAGAAATTGCTGTCTTAGGTGAAAAAGACTTTTCCTTTTTTTGAGGGCAGAGAGAAAAAAACACAACTTTTTGTTCTTCTTCTCAGAAATTGAGTTTTAGTGTTAGCAATTTTAAGAAAATTCGAAAACTCGGCGCGTATCCTTAGTAATGAACAGTTCAATTTGATTGATGATTGGGGAATTTGATCGAGCAAATTAAATATTTTTATATCCGGATGTGAAGTTGAACCGTATAAAGAATTTGGGTTTTCGGTTTATTTGGTTTGGCCTGGTTTAGTTCCTTAAAACAGATCATTCAACTTCTGACAGATTTGCCTCCATTGAAACGAACTTGTGCACGTCCCAGAGCTTATAGAATAACAAAATCACAAGTTCATAAAAAATAAAAATAAAAAATAAAATAAAAAAAATCACAAGTTCATAATCATATAGCCATTATAACATACATACTGTTTTTAACTTAACAAACAAAAAAGGGTTTTAATTAAAACTTTTTGGTCTTTACTCTACGGAGTTGGAACAGAATTTAAGCACAGGAGTTGTGTCTTGTTCATCAATGTATTCCAAAGTGGATGACTCTCCTGTCTTAACGCCATTAGCCTCACAGAAGCCCTTCCAACCAGATCCCAAAGCCAAAATTCCATCTTTTGACATTAGATATGCAAACCACTTCATTTTGTTTTGACCCAACAAAGTTATCATCCCTAGCTTGTTGATGCCATTAGCATTCATGAATTGACCTGGAAGAATCTGTAAAATATTTGAGTAAACATATCTTTGAAACAAGAGTCGTTTGATGAACTTACTAGTATACAGTCTCTGATATCTTCAGGTGTGAATGTCACAAATCGATTTTGGCTTGCTGAAGACGAGTCTCTCTTCTCCTCTCTCTTGCTCGTGGCTTTCCTCTTCTTGTTTCCTTTGCTAGGTACTGTAGAAATCGACTCTTTCTCGCTATCTTTTGCGCACTCTCCTTCCTGGCTTCTATATCTTGTGGACTGTGTACTGACCAAACTGAGCATAGGAATTCCATTCTCCAAAATTGCCTCCAGCGTGAACAATTCGCCACTCCTCAAGCCGTTAGACATAGCGAACTCTTTCCAGCCCTTTCCGAGACACATTATTCCTGTGTTTTCCCGTAGAAGATTTGCCTCCAACTTTGTACCATCATTGCCAACCAGAGTTATTATCCCAGGTTCGTCCAAGCCATTTTCTCTTGTGAACGACAATGGAAGATTCTGGAACATAAATGAACGGATAACATACTTAATATGAGTGCAAGAGATGAAACTAACATACCCTCTGAATCAAGGGGTTGATTGATGAACTCACCCGTCTACTATTTCTGAGGTTGTCATATGTAAGTCTTAATGTCACGAATGGGTTCCGGCTTGCTGGATACGAGTCTCTCCTCACGTCTCTGTTGATTATGGCTTTCCTGGTCTCTTTTCCACTGCTATGTTCAACAAAAATCGACTCTTTCTCGCTATGTTTTGAGTACTCTCCTTGCTGGCTTCTATCACTTCTGGACTGTGTACTGAACAAACCGAGCATAGGAGTTCCGTTCTCCAAAATTGCCTCCAACGTGAACGATTCACCACTCTTCAAGCCGTTGGACATAGCAAACTCTTTCCAGCCCTTTCCGAGACACATTCCTCCTGTGTTTCTCCGTAGAAGACTTGCCTCCATCTTTGTACCATCATTGCCAACCAGAGTTATAATCCTAAGTTCGTCCAAGCCATTTTCTCTTGTGAACGACAATGGAAGATTCTGGAAAACATAAATGAACGAATAACATACTTAATATGAGTGCAAGAGAAGAAACTAACGTACCGTCTGAAACAAGGGTTGATTGATGAACTCACTCGTCTACTATTTCTGAGGTTGTCATATGTAAGTCTTAATGTCACGAATGGGTTCTGGCTTGCTGGAAATGAGTCTCTCTGATGCGGTCATCTTATATCACTCTCCTCACGTCTCTGTTGTTCATTGATTTCCTGGTCTCTTTTCCACTGCTATGTTCTGCAGAGATTGTCGCTTTCTCGCTATGTTTTGAGCACTCTCCTTGCTTGCTTCTATCACTTGTGGACTGTGTACTGACCAAACTGAACATAGGAGTTCCGTTCTCCAAAATTGCTTCCAACATGAACGATTCGCCGCTTTTTAAGCCGTTTGCGATAGCGAAATCTTTCCAGCCTTTTCTGATACACATCATTCCTCTTTTTTCCCGTAGAAGATTTGCCTCCCACTTTGTACCATCTTTGCCAATCAAAGTTATCATCCCAGGTTTGTCCAAGCCATTATCTCTTGCAAATGACAATGGAAGATGCTGAAATATAATTGAACAGATAACATACTTAATATGAGGGTAAGAGATAAAACTAAGAAACACTCTAAAACAAGGGTTGATTGATGAACTCACCCGTCTAAAAAATCTTAGGTTGCCATGAGTAAGTGTTAATGTCACAAACCGGTTTTGGCTTGGTGAAGTTGAATCTCTACATCTCATACGCTTCTTCTTGCTCTTCAGCTCCATACAATTGTCTTTGTTGTTCTTGTCTCCGTGTATTCCCTCGTTGATAGCTTCAGCGGAACAGAAACTGAGCACCGGAGTTTCCCAGTTTCCAACTAATTCAAAAACAAAAACGCTTCCTGCTTTTTTACCGATTTCATCACAGAAACTTGTCCAACCTTGGCTTATGTAGAAAGTATTAAATGATTTGTTGAAACGTAGATCCAATGCCCATGATCTTTCCCTTTCATCTGTTACAACAATCTCACGACAGTTTCTTTTAAGACCAATTACTCTTGTTAAATCTTGTGGAAGATACTGCAACAAAAGGGTTCAGGCATTTTCAGCACAAAACTTTGTTCAGCAAATGTGAGAGAACACTTTCTTCAGTCTCGTGATATATACACAGCAGGCAAATAGGCCAAAACAAACCAATCCAAATGAAATCAAACTAGACTAAACAGAATCAAAATGTGTTTTACTTTGATTCATAGTAACTTTGAGAAGCCACATTGAAGTTAACATTAGAAACAAAGTGCCCAACTTTAGTTCATTGATTAAAGCACAATATGCAAAAAAAAACAAGCACCAGAGCATCGTTGTGTAGATTCGAAGCTGTGACAAGGGCAACAAAACAAGAGTGGTCTGATGAAGAAGCCTCAGATTCTGTTTCAGTATTGCTCCTCTTCATTTTCTTCTTTCTCACATGTTCTGAATCAGTAAAAAAACCAAACTTTTAAACCCTCTAATACTTTTATTTCAAACTGTTCTTGAAACCAAGTACTAATGGACACTACAACAAGATAGTTTAAAATCTAACTCACCGGTGTATTCCTCATAATCACCTTCTTCTGTACTTAGACGCTGATGCTTCTTCCTCGAAATATCACCTGCGATTAAACATGTAGGACTAAGATTAGACACACACAAGACAAAAATTTCATCAACGGTGCTAAATTTCACTCATTTCCATACCCAGAATCATACAAATCCCTTAAATTGCTTTCCAATCAGAGTTTCCTCTAACATAAAAACTTCATTTTTGCAGTTTAGATCGTCTAAACAAAACTCACCGGTCTTGTTCTGATCATTGTTGCTGCTTGGAGCTGGTAAGTCTCGATTCTCACAGCAATTAGGTCCTAACTCTGAAAAATTTAAGACCATCTCTCAAACCCACTTTCCACAGTGCGTAAGCTTCGAGAAGAATCGGAAACCCTAGAAATTGCTGTCTCAGGTGAAAAAGACTCTTCGTTTTTTTTTGAGGGCAGAGAAAAAAACACAACTTTTGTTCTTCTTCTCAGGGATTTGAGTCTTAGTGATAGCAATTTACAAGTTTTGGAAAATTCGAAAACTCGGCGCGTTTGTCTTTGTCAATTGTTTATCGGATGAGAAGTTGAACCGGTTAAAGCTTTTGGGTTGTCGGTTTATTCGGTTTGGCCTGGGTTTAGTTTTTTTTTTTTTTTTTTAAATAAAACATTTCATTAATTAAATCATCCCAAATAGACATTTTTTAAAAAAGATATGTATAAGATCATTCAAATGGATTAAAACTTTTTAGCGGTACGAAATACTGAAAAAATGTAAAAGAGTATGGTAAACGAAAAGGGTACTAGACTAGTGAGAACGATAAATATTACTACAATTTATAAGATTATTAGTATGATTAGTGTGAATGTCAATTAGGATCACAGTCATGCCCGATATGACCTTTAAAAATATTGGGATCAAGTATAGATATATAAATTCGAAAAAATCGGATTTTTTGAACTTAGTCTGCTTAGACTATATTGATTTTCAAGTTTAGTTCGGCTAGATTCGGGATAGTCCAAAAAAAAGAAAAATGGGAATTTTGATTATATAGATATTTATGGTGTCGTGGCAGATTTAACTAGCCGCACTTTACTAGGAGCACACAATGGTTGGTTCCTCTCAGAATATATAATTGCTAGTTTAAGATAGATAATATCTTATTAGAGAAAGAAATGTTGTACATTGCGACGATAGCTACTATTTTATGCTTGATTTCGACCATTATTATATTTGTATGATCGACTTACTCACAGAACCAACCATGTTCACTGTTATAATCATATATGGTGAATTCACTATCATAAATCTCTAATTTTTAGTTTATTTATATTTAGTTTTGGTGTTTTTAATGGTTTAATTGAAACAAATAAAAAACAAAAAAAATTGTACAAAACTCGTAGAAATATGTTGGATAGTCTTTGATTGATTGATTGTTTCCCCTCCTTGTAAATGTTAATGATAATGAAAACTTGTTATTTTCAAAATTATGGTGGAAACTATATTAATCAATTTTTACTACACCTAATAATGATTCACAAAAATTGTGAAAATAGGTAAATATAGTTGGTCAACGTTAAATTATGACTTATGTGCATTTAACCATGTCATTTTTTTTTTTTTTGAATTTTGTTACATATTATTACCTTTCTAAAATACAATATGGATATACGTGTAACCGACGTTTAGGCGTTGTTGGGTGACTTATGATACATGTATTTTTAATGGTAGAAAAAATACATTTGTATAAGACGATTAAATGACTTATGCTTATGTGCTATACATTTTTTAAGTTTTCTAAATAAAAAATGTTTTTTGATTCTTCTTTTGTAAAAAGTAATATTAAAACTACATCGTTTGTGAAATTTCTACACAAAAAAAAAATGAGAAATACAAATGTTTGACCATTATGTTTAATAAGTGATATAGTTTTCTTTTGAACTTTGAAAAAAAAAAAATCATCCATGCCATTTTGCTATTTATTTGGGTTAATTCATAATAGTAAATTTTCAACATTCCACTAATTTTTTTTTATCATTGTCTACTACAAAAATTATGATTATATATACTCTGCATAGATAGCCGTATATACTTTCAGACATAGTCCGTCGTCTAGTTAACGCCTAGCATAATTTAAAACATTAGTTATGATTGAAGAGATTATATTTAGCCGAGAAGATTCTAGTAAATTTGTATTTAGAAAGTTTACTTATATAAAAAAAAAAAAAATTGGGTTAGTTTTTAAATGACAAAAACTTAATCACTTTCTAATATTTTACCCATCCTTCGGGAAGTGGGTTCCATTGAGTGCTATTGTCTCTCCGTCGGTTATGTGTTTGCTGATTTTGATTGATAGTGTTATTGCTGATTTCGGTCCATAGTGTTTTGTATTCCATGCATTGAGCCGTATACCTTGAATCAAGGAGCTTCTGCGTGAGGCTTCGCCAAATATTAGCCGAGTATGGACATTTCAAAAAGAGATGGTTCCGTGTTTCCACTGGTTACGGACAAAAGGAACAAGCCACAGAAGCACCAGTGTTCCAACAACAAATTCGGTCTCCCGTCGATAATCTGTTATGAATTGTGAGCCATGCAATGAATGAGTATTTGGGTGTGCGTGAGTGAACCATATACCCTTATACCATTCCTTTATTGGCTGCGCTTCTTGAGTTAATAATTGCCATGTAGCTTGCGAACTGAATTTGGGCTTGAATTTGTCTTCTTTATGTCTCCATAAAACCACATCCTCCCCGATCAATGAACCTCTTTGACGTTGTAAAACGATCACTTCTTCCATATCATTCAAATAATCCACTCTATGATTTTGGCGTCTTTGTGTTGCCAACACACTTTCCACTTTCAAATGGATGTGTACCATAAGCCTCGGCTGCCCTGTGATCCTGTGATGTCAAGTAGTCTACCCAGCGGTGACCATCTATCAAACCAGAATGATGTGGATGCTCCACTATAGACTTCTACTTTATTCAGTGAAGCCGCTAGCTCTCTGTATTTCAATAATTTTTTCAATGTCCATGAGCCAAGAGATGAAATTTCTTTAATCGACCACACAGATCCTTAGCGTATTAAATACATCCGAACCCAGTTGACCCATAATGAAGAGTGGGCAGATAAAATTTGCCAAAGTAGTTTCACACTACTCACCTTATTCGCCTCAGATATTGATCTTAACCCCAAACCTCCCTCTTCCTTTGCTTTGCAAACATCTTTCTTTTATGAGATTTACGATACGTGAAAATCGTAAATTCTTCCACTTCTCTCGTGGTTAATATCAGATACATATCGATAATGCATTATCGTAGTATCCATCGTCCAAAGGTGATCCACAATGTTGCAGCTTCCTACTGATAAACCCAAAACAGTGACTCCAGCTCGATCCAAATGGAAATTAAGGACCCTCATAGTCACCACCATTTAGAATCAAGACATAAACCAACCCATCTTTGAAACAAGAGTTGTTTTATGACTGAGCTTTACCAGATGATAATCTCTAGCATCATCAAGTGTAGTCTCCTTCCTACCTGATATCATTAGTGGACTTCAACGTAAAGAATTCGTCAGTCGTTAAGCCATTTGCTTTAACTGTTTTAGCAAATGCTTTGCAGCCCATCATTCCAATGATATAAGCAGAATCTGTCATGTGATATCCTGAGAAAACATTTGAGAAACCTTGAAAAAGTACTAATTAACATTTATCTATTTGGTCTCCGTAGCTGGAGTAGAACTTAAATACATGATTTGTATCTTCTATGGAAATGAATTCCAAAATAAAAGACTCTCCTAACATCACGCCATTCGCCTCGCAGAAACCTTTCCAACCATTTCCCAAAACGACAGTTCCATCTCTTGACAATAAATATGCAAACCACTTCAAACCGCCTCTACCCAACAAAGTTATCTTTCCAGGCTTGTTGATGCCATTAATTCTCATGAATTGAATTGGAAGATGCTGCGAGATATTTGAGCAAGCACATCTCATTACCAAATGAAATTCAAAACAAAACCTCTAAGAGCAGGAGTTGTGTGATAAGCTTACCAAATTACCATCCTTGACATCTTCAGGTGCAAGTGTTAATGTAAGGAATCGGTTTTCGATCTCTGAAGATGAATCTCTGTTTTTCTCTGCTTCCCTTGTCTTGTGTCCACTGCTAGCATCTATGAAAGGAGACTCTTTTGAAAACTCACTTTGCCCTGACTCTATATGGAGCAATTTGAGCACAGGAGATGCGTCTTCCCAGATTGACTCCAACGTGATGGAATCGCCCGTCTTTAAGCCGTGTTTTTTAGCAAAATCTTTCCAGCCCTTACCCAAACTCATTCTTCCTCTTCTTTCCAGTAGAAGACTTACCAGCCACTTTGCACCATCTTTACCTAACACAGTTATCTCTCCGGGCTTATTCATGCTATTCTCCGTCATGAATTGCAGTGGAAGACGCTAGAAAAGATATGAACAGAGAATACGATATGAAACCCATTCGATATGCGATAAAAAAGAACAATAGTTGATAGATTAACTTACCAGTCTACCATGTTTGAGACTGTCAGGTGTGATTGTTAATGTCAGAAATCGGTTGTGGCTCGATGAAATCGAATCTATACATATCCGATGATTCTTCTCTCTCTCAAATGAGCTGCTCTCCTCTATGTTGTTTTTGTTGTTGCTTTTTTCCTCTATGTCGTTTTCCTCTTTGCTACTTTCATCTTTGTTGTTGTCATCTATGCTAGGCTCTATGGTTATAGACTCTTTTACTGCTAGGCTCTGGGATGATAATATAGCCAACGTGAAAGAATATTTTGGTTAGGTTCATGAATCAATATGAAAGAGTAATAAACCAAATCGAGCCAAACAAAATCAAAAAGAAATTTGGTTTTCCTTAGCAAATTCTTCTCTTAAACCAAAGTTAACCAAACTGAAGTAAAGCTCATATAGTTAAACAAGCTGTTACAATCAATGGATACCAGAATCTAAGTTATCATTGATATGATTTTACTTCAACGGAAATTGACATAACTATACCAACACCAAAATGCTCATCCCTAGAAAACTGTTCACTCAGTCCCAAGCATTTTAACCAAGCTGAAGAACCTAAAAGATTATCAAAACCAAAATTTCTACCCCGAGAAACAATAGTCAATTAGCTAATGAATATGCAAAACCTTTAGCATGAGATATCAGTTAATGCAGGAGTAAAATAAACTGAATTTTAAAAACACACCAATGCATTTGCGTGTAGACTCGAAGTTGTGACATGGGCTACAGAACAAGAGTGGTCTGATAAATAATCTGCTTCTGTTTCTGGATTGTTCTTCTTCACTTTCTTCTTACTCGGATGCTCTGTATCAAAAACACCCTACATGTTAAAACCTCAGATGCTTTTATATTAAAAGGGTATGTCTTTTCAATTTGTAGCTGTTCGTGACAATTTCACCAAAGTAAGAAATCATCCATATATGGTACTAAAATAGAAGAAAACTGAATATACCAAAGTTTTCATGAGCATAACCATCATATGATGAAAAGCCTGCTTCTTTTCTTAAGTGTGGATGCATTTCCATCGAAATGGTACCTGTATCAGGAAATAATCATCAGATTGCATTTAACAAACTTGTCTACGTTACAGTGTAATTGAAACATATCTCCAGATTAACTCCAGTTCGTAGAATAAATATTATCAAATTTACCGATGTTGTCATGATCATTGTTGCTGCTTGGAGCCGGTACATCTAGAATACCACAACAATTGGGTCCCAAATCTGAGACTTGTAACATATTATCTCCTTCATGTCTGAAAATGATGACCTCGCCAATTCGAAGATCATGAGCGACCTGGCTAATTATATCACATGAAGGTGTTAATGCCATGAATTGGTTTTCGATTGCTGAAGATGATTCTCTACTTCTAGGAGGATACTTTCTGCTTGCTTCTCTGTTTTTTTCTGCTTTCTCAGTCATGTTTCCACTACTAGGTTCTACGGAAAGAGATTCTTTAGAAAACTGACCACTGCTAGATTCTATACTAATTAACTTGAGCACAGGAGTTGTGTCTTCCCATATTGACTCCAAAGTGATGGAATCGCCCGTCTTTACGCCATTTGCTTTAGCAAAATCTTTCCAGCCCTTCCCCAAACTCATTCTTCCTCTTCTTTCTAGTAGAAGACTTGCCATCCACTTTGCACCATCTTTACCTAATAGAGTTATCTCTCCGGGCTTGTTCATGTTATTCTCCGTCATGAATTGCAACGGAAGCCGCTAGAAAATATATGAACAAAGAATTTGTTTTTATAAACATTTTATGATAAGACGAAATTGAACAAGAGTTGATTGTTGAACTCACTAGTCTACCATGTTCGAGACTATCAGGCGTGATTGTTAATGTCAGGCTCCGGTTCTCGCTTGGTGAAGTTGAATCTATGCATCTCAGATGATTATCCTCTCTCTTCCATAAGCTGCTTTCATCTTTGTTGGATTCATGTTTGTTGTTGTCATCTTTAACGACCTTTTCTTGGCTACTAGGCTCTGTGGGAAGAGACTCTTTCGAACACTCTTCTCCTACTCTTGTGTCAGTGTTGTACTCTTCAGAGCACAAACTAAGCACAGGAATTGTGTCATCCCAAAATAACTTGAATGTATAAGTATCACCCGTCTTTAAACCGTTTGCTTTAACAAAACTTTTCCAGCCATCTCCCAAAGTCATTCTTCCTCTGTTGTTTTCCGAAAGAAGATTTGCAAGCCACTTTGAACCATCTTTACCCAACAAATATATCTTCCCAGGCTTGTTAATCCCATTCTCCCTCGTGAATTGCATCGGAAGACGCTGTAGAAAAATCGAACAAGAGTCACAACAGAAAAAAAGTAGAATAGAGGAAACTAACAGGTACAAGTTCTATGATGATCTCACCAGTCTACAATGTCTGCCATCAACAGATGCAAGTGTAAATGTTACGAACGGTTTCTCGCTTGACGAATACGATGCTATAATCTGTCTCGGACTCCTGCTACATTTTCTGTTAAGAGCATTTGAGCTAGTGAAATCTTGTGGAAGATACTGCAAATTAACACCAGATTATCACAAGAGTCAGATTAAATCAGTTAAGACCAATCAACAAAAGTGTCATAACTATAAGCTAAACGTATCAAATTCAAAAGCACCAGTGCATCTGTTTGTTGACTTGAAGCTGTGACAAAACAAGAGTAATCTGCTTCTGTTTCAGAACTGTTCTTCTGTCTTTGAAACTCTGTGTATCAGAACACACCCAAAATGTTAAACCTTAAATGCTTTAATTTCAATATGTAACTGTTTCTTGAAACTCATTTCTATATACCAATGTTTAAAAAGCCATGTAATTGCTTTAAAATTGCAGATTGGAATCGAATTAACAAACTGGTCTCAAAGGTTAATTAACATCGATTAAGTTCGTAGAATAAAGAAAATTGATACTTACCGATGTTGTTGTCATGGTGATCTGAGACCTGGATCATCATTTCTCCTTCTGGATTAATCGGTAAGCCCAGAACGAGTGAATTCGCCTTAAAAAAAAAATCACAAATCACTCGAATTTTGAGACGGTCGCAGTTTTTTTTTTTAATTTATTATTCTTTCTTTTTTTGTAATTTTTGACAAACAAAAATAAATTAGGGAAATTTGCAAATATACCCAACAAAAAACAATAATTAAGAAAATAACCCAAACAAAAAAAAAAATTCAAATGAATTAAAGACAAAATTACCCTAAAGATTTTAAGAGCTTCAACTTTTACCCTAAATGAACCATGAGGAAATTCCAGTGTTGAATCAGCTTATATCAATCATTGGATGATTACTTGATTAGCGTGCTTAGTCGTGGTGGTGTCTTGAATCTTGGTCTGGATACACTCAATAAAGATGTGATTACACTGCCATTAGAGGAATTGATATTGATATGGTCCCTGATAATGCTTCTCTTCCAGCTCTGAAGCCTTTGTATCTCTTTTTAGTTCGGTTCTCTGTTTGTCATGAAGATAATATATCTCGACTAGCTTTTATTTGCTTTGATTATTGTTTTACTTCTTCTTTGGTAATTTGATTATTGTTTTACTTGTAAATGTGACTTATATTTTTTTTTTGTATGAAAATGTGACTTATATTTTAGGTAACATTAAATTTTTAATTAAATGTAACTAATTAGGGTATACGGCTTTTATAAAAATAGTTTCATACTATTTAGATAGATAATATAACCAATACATTGATAAATAAAAAAGATAACATACTGTAGTATATTTTTATATTAGAAAAATTGCATTCTAGACCCTAAGACCAACAAATGTAATAATGTAGTTTTGGTTTTCAAAATGTAACAATAGATATATGTCAGGCTAATATTATAAATGAAAATTTAATTTGAAACAAATATGGCCATTCCAATAACATATAAACTCCATTAAAAGATATATGATGAATCATATTTATTACTTGGCTTCTTAAATTTAAGGGATTATTGTCTAAAATGCCATTTTTTTGGAAAACTTACGCAAAATACCATTTTTTGAATAGTTTACGGATTTTGCCATTTTTTAACACTTAAAAATGTATGTATTTATTATTTTTTTTGCAAAAATACGTACTTTATACCAAATACTAAACCCTAAGAACAAATAGAACCGACTAAACCCAAACATAACGAGTGAAACACATGTTAAATCATATTTTTGGAACCTGAAAAATGGCAAAATCCACAAACTATTCAAAAAATGGCAAAATCCACAAATGCCATTATGAAAAATGGCAAAATCCGTAATTAATTCTAAATTTAATAAACAAAATGAGTACTTCTTTAGAGTTCTAGCACTTTACATGCTTTTAGTTAAAAAAATCTTTTTTTAGTCTCCGGAGTTGGGACATATCCTAAACATCGGACTTGTGTCTACTTCTTCAGATACCAATTCTAGAGTAAACAAATTTCCTGTCTCGATGCCATTAGCCTTACAAAAGTTTGCCCAACCAATACCTACAGCTATAGTTCCATCTCTTGACGATGGATATCCCCACCACTTCATATTAGCTTTACCCAAAATAGTTATTGTCATATGCTTGTCGATGCCATAAGCTCTCATGAATTCACTTGGAAGAATCTACAAAATATTTGAACAACACCACTAGTTATTCATTATAATTCAAGATAGAAACTAACCTTGTTTGATGAACTTACTAGATTACAGTCTTTGACATCTTTAGGTTTGAGTGTCAATGTCAAGACTCGGTTTAGTGTTTCTAAAGATGAATACTTTTTGTCCTCAATGTTGTTCTTTTCTTTCTTGTCTCTGTTACCACTTGGCTCAATGCAAATAGGCTCTTCCTCGCAAGCTTGCGAACAATACTCTCCTTGCCTTTGATCACATTCAGAATCTGTACCAGTACTGGAAAATCTAAACATAGGATTTGAATCTCTCCAAATCAACTCCAGCGTGATGGATTCACCAATTTGAAAGCCATTTACTAAAGCAAAGTCTCTCCATCCTCTTCCCAAACTCATTCTTCCATTTACATCTTTTAGAAGATTTACCATCAGCTTTTTACCATCTTTTGCCAACATACCAATCTCCCCAGGTTTGTTCAAGCCATTTGCCCTCATGAAGGGCAGTGGAAGACCCTAGAAATTATTTAAATGGAGATTATATTTATAACAAATAAATAAGAGTGACATTTTATTGATAAAACTAACTAACAATCTAAAACAAATTAAAGCTGATTAACGAACTCACCACTCTACTTTTTTTGTGGCCATCATTTGTAAGTTTTAGAGTAATGAAGCTTTTCTTGTCTCCAAGCTGTACAAAACTTATATTAGTTTCTTGACTAACAAATTTTACAATAATATATCAATCATGATTGTGTTGTGAAAATGTTGTTTCCAGAAGACACTCATTAATATACATACACATATATTAATGTATAAAAAATATGTAACATACGACTGAACGTTCCCAATTATCACTAACAGAAAGAACACTCTCTTTAAGACATTAAGAAAAAAAAAAAAAAACATTTTCTTTAGTTTCATGATTCCATATGAATGGAATCGAGCCTATCAAAAGTAAACCATATGATAGGAAACAAAGGAAATACAAGAGATGTGACTGTCATTTGGATACCCATGACTAACAAATATGGGAAAATACCATCCATCCCTTAATACTCATAATATATGAATTTAATCCACCAACCCCAAATCTCTTAATTTCCTTGATTTCTATTTAGAAGAATCCAAACAAAGTTTGGTATGACTTCAGTAAAATTAACACCAATGTAAATCAAAATTGAAGGTAAAACAAATTGAAAAAGTACTTAATAAAGATTTACCTAAGATAGTGTGTAAAACAAAACAAAAACCATATTGAACTTATTATGGTAGAGTTACAAGTTTTCTCCTAAACCAAACTGGACTAACAAGAGACAGTAATCTAGAAACAGCAGTTCATATGTGACTTTAAGTAAACTCACCACATCTTCGTTCAGATTTGATTTGTTGGATGAAGACGAACTAGCTTCGGATTGTGAATTGTTCTTTCGAATTCTTTTCCCTCTCCCAAGTACTACTGTGTCAAACAAAAATCCAACATGTTAAAAACCAGCTTTTAATCTTAAACTCATCAAACTAAGATAGAACGGAAGTGATCATGATACCGGTCTTGTCTTGATCATCACCTTCTTCTGTCCTTAAACGCTGATGCTGCTTCCTCGAGATGTTACCTGTGTAGAACATGTAAACACTCTCCCGTCACATAGATCCATGCACACGGATAATAACAAAATCTTTCTTTAAAGGATTGTTCTCTCAACTCAGATCTGACTATAGGTCGTCGTAGATTAAAAACCAAAATTGGAACCAAACTCACCGATCTTGTTGTTGCTGGGCGTAGGTAATTCTCCAAGGCCGCACGCACTGACGTTAAACATCATCTTTGTCGGAGAGAAGAGAGATGGAAATGAATTTTTTTTTATGTCCGAATGATTTTAAACCCAACAAATTAACCCTAATGCTAAGATATAAGAGCAATCATCTTTTACTTTTTAGAAAGCATGCAATTTAAGGAAATTTTAACGCACCCTTTAGAATTAAGAGGTAAATTTAATGGAAGCTTTTGTTAAAATAATTTGACCAAACCTGGTTTTTTTTTTTTTTTTTTTTAATTTGGGATCGATGGGGCTTCTAAAAGTTCAGTTTCCTCTACTAGATAATCTCCCGCGCAATTTGGTATGATTTGCTAACGGTAATGTTTTTGTGTTTCAAACAAATTGATGGATTTTTTTTTTAAATGGATAAGTTCCCGCCCAAAATTAATATATTTTTAAATCGGTTGAAAGCTGAATCGCATAAGTTATTGGGTTTGTAGTTCATTTTCTTGTTTGGTTTAATTTCTAAGATTTTTTTTAGAAAAGTTGATTTTTCTTGATTAGATGAAAATCCACGACGTATCAATTTGTCACCTCTCAAATTGACACGTGTCATTTTTTCAAACACAAAATTTACCCTAATACATATCCATATTAGCTAAACATGTAATATTAGCTAAACATGGACCTAATTTACTATCCATATCTACTGGAAACTATCATTGGTAAGACAATCATTAATATTAGCTAAACATGAACCTAATTTAGCTTAAAAAATCAAAATTTTTATTTAGTTAAATAAAGTAAATTAGTAAAATACTCATAGTAAATGAAACCAATTTTTCACATTAACTAAATAACCAAATGATAAAGTAGTATTAAAAGATAGTCAACTTTTTTACTAAAATATTTATTACATATCATTAATCATATCAATTTATTAAATAACTTGTTGTGACTGATTTGCTTGTTATTTTTATAATGCATGTAGTTTTAAGAACAAATACCACAATATTTTGTAAATGACGGTACATAACCTTGAGTCACTAAAGGTTCTTTTGTGGTTTAATCCATCAAACCTTAGGAATACGGGTTCGCATAAAAGTCTCTGCTTTGGTTGGATCCAACTCATGAAGCTCATGTCATTGTTATCAAGTGAGCACATTTTAAAGAAAACAAAGAATTACACAGACGAATTTTCAGCATTTCTCTCACACAATGTTGGACAAAACATCGGAAAATTAAAAAAGAATTGTCTAATATAAATTAAATCCAACTCCAATAAATACGAGACCTTCTGGAAAAGAGCCCAACAAAAAAATCCGTGCGGGTTTGGCTACTTGGCCCAAAAGGGAGTTGGCTTGGGTTTGGAAAGCCCAACAATTGGTATCAGAGTCTAGGTCAAAAAAGGTGGATCAAGAAGATGGGCTTGGGCTACATGCTCTGTGTGGAGGAGTTCTCAATATGACACGATTAAAAGGGAATCTCAAGGAGACCTCGCGAATAAGGGGTGTTTGTGCCTGGGTGCCAAAGTTTCGCTAGAGGGGAGGCAAAAATTTCATGGTCCTAGGTTTGAGAGGAGGATTGTTGGGAGACAAACCAACGTCCCATATAGGAAGGTTAGAAAAGAATTGTCTAATGTAAGTGAAGTCCAACTTCAATTAGTATGAGATTTTTTGGAAAAGTAACCAAAAATAAATCTATGCAAGCTTGGCTACTTAACCCAAAACAGACAATATCATACTAATAGAGGAGTTGCTTTGGACTATGCAATTTCCTTTCAATTTCTGTTCCTCTGAAAGAAAATTGTTGTTTGTTGTCGTGTTCGTTTTTTTATTTTTTGTCCCCTCAATACAACTATGCTCGCTCGTTCACTCCCTCTGAGTATTGGGCCTATGCCTGGGCATTGTCCTCTTTTGGGCCCTTTGTACAAGTATGTCCGTAAGAACACAAAAGAAAAAGCTTCTTGTCCTGTTTGGTCAAGTAAAACTAGTTTGTATGTCCGAAACTTGTTAAATATCAGTGGAAACTTTTCTTTTGTGTTCTCCTAGTATGTTAGTTTCTTTGTGATCGTGAGATTCTAATTTAGCAAGCAAGATAGGATTTAACCTAATTCAAGTTTGTCCTAATATTTTATCTGAATCGAATTATAAGTTAATATACTTTTTATTTGAAATATAAATAAACTGATTATATATTAGAATAAGTAATTTAATTATTTACATTACAAGAAGAAAATAGTTGCGAACTAGCATGTTCGTGATATGAGATCATCTTTAAACAAACGCACCATAAACACTCCAAGATCATTGTTTTAGTCTTTTAATTCACAATGTCTTTGCTGATTACTTGTTGAAATTCTTATACACAAATAATACAAATGAATATCACCTTTTTATTTTTCTTTACTGTTTACTTGTACGGAAGTTGTAACAATAAATATATAAGGGTATTAGGGAGAACGGAATAGCCTTCTTTATTAACGATGAATGAGAAAACAATAAATTAAACGGAAAACCGAAGTACAGAACGGAAAACCGAAATACAGAATAGAAAACCAGAAAGTAAGAGATAAATGAGCTAGGCAACAATTCTCTCTTAAATTCTCTGAGTAATGACTTTAGGTCCGGATCCCCTTCTCAACGGTTTCTTCTACTATTTATAGGCTAGGAGGTGACCTAGGATTCCTTTGATCTCTCTTGTGATTTCCCTCTTCTGCCTTTTTGATTCCGTTGGGCCGGGCCGAGCTGATACGTTACTGAGCCGAGCCGACGTTTTGATGGGCCGTTGTTCTGATGGGCCGTTGTTCTGATGGGCCATTGTTATGATGGGCCGTTATTCTGATAGACTGTTTTTTTTCTGTTAGTAGACTGTTTGACTTAGTCAATCTTTGATTGGGCCGAATCAGGGATACAATCAGGCATACAGGGCAAAGCCTGTTGTAAAATAAAAGAAAAACGATTTTTAAGTCTTTGATCTAACAATCATAGTTATCTAGATCTAGATGCATGCACGCTTCAAAGATGTTGGGAACATGCTCGGTCTAAAGAGGTGGGCAAAAGTGCCACGGCCCAAGATCTATAACCATTTAAAAAATAATTTTTTTAACAAAAAGACCCATTTTGTAGAAGAAGTAAATAAATAGACCTAAAAATTTAATTATATTGAAAATTTGGGCTAAAATTTAAAAGTTTTAATGTGAATCTATCAAGGATTGGCAAAAAAGTTTTTTTTTTCTTTTTTCTAAATAAGTGGTCTAATTATAATGTTTTAAGGGTCTGATTTCTTTTTGCTTAACTAGATGCAGCTGAATATAGCCATACCGTTAATTTTTTTTTTTTTTTTTATCAATTCAAATTTGCTCAATGGCTTGGTGAATAAGAATTAATGATCGTGTAGTTAAGCTTATCAAAATAATAGACTTCAATGTGCACATAAGAATGGGAACGTGGAGGCTTACCTGGATTGCAATTTCAGCAGGTGTAAAGTCTGAGACACTTCTATAGCCGAGCTTCACTGTATATTTGAACAACGAGAGATATTAGACGTACTAGTCACAAAACAAAGTTATTTACTTGCAATAAAAAAATATCTTAAGAGCAATGGTGTTTTGGTTTGTAACAAAAGCATTACCACAATACCACTGTGTATGCATCTCAAACTCATCATCTTGTAACAATTTTGTTTTTAATCAGTTCCTACAGTGAACAATTTTATGTGATAAGGCTTCTAGATTCACAACAATCCAAATGGTAATCCCTTATACACTTATACATATTCTCCATTATTCATAACTAAAATTAAACCAAACAATATCACCAAATGATGTGAGTTTCACATTCTATTCTTGGTGAAAAGAAAACATACCAATTGGTGGATCTTATAACTACACTTCCTCCGATTGAAACAACAACTTGGATAGTATATCAAAGAGAGTTTCTTTGGTGCATCTGTTAAGCAAGAAAGCATGTGAAAAAGCTTTAACATACAACATAAATACATTAGAAGATAAGAAGCCCAACCTCTAGCTCTGGGCATAAGGGTTTTTTTGCTTAGTTTGTTTCAGATTTTTGGAGTTTGGAAAAATTCACACTAAATATATAAATGAATTTTAGTTCAGTGTGGTACTGTTCATTTTGGTTGTCTGATAAAACATTATAACAAAAAATAATTAATGAATAATTTTAGTTAAATTTTAGTATGTCGAATTGGAAATCCTATATAATTTTAATTATTTAATAAATTTCGGTTAGTTCAGTTTTGGAATTCAATATACAACCTTTATACCGTTCGAATTATAAGAAACTGCTTTTCAGATTTAGATTGATCGATTTCTGTTCGATTCGATTTTTGTTAAACCGTTAGATTGTTAGCATGAGTCAAGACCTTTTGTGGTGAAGCACCTGATAGACGAAACTATGGATTGGTGGTTATCATGTACTGTTTTCTTGTTGCATGATAGATAACGTGTTCTGGTGTTATAGAAACGGACAGTTCAAATGGTATGAGACTAAGTTAACTAGGTCTTGTGATGTGCGGATTAAAATATCATAATTATAATACATTATGATTTATTTTGATTTGATAACACAAACAATATGTATTCAACTGATCCCTTAAAACAATGTATATACATTCGGGAAGTTTCAAATACATATCAATAGTTGGATTGTTAAAAACACTTATTGTATTATTTATTGATATTTTAAAAAATAATTTTTATGTTCGAATAAAAACAAACCATTTAAATGTAAGAGATACTTTTCCATCTATTGTCCTTTAATAAATAGAATGATATAAGAAATAATAAAAATTGTTGACCAAAATTATTGTAAACTTTTCAGTTATGGAAAACACAAGATGGAATATATATATACATACACACTCAAGACAACCACAATAAGTTCTTAGTAGTAAGTAACAAAATATAAGAAAATCAAAAGGTAAATATATTTGTTCAATTATCGTAGCAAATGTTAGAAGTTTTATGTTGAAGAAGAAGACTATTTTTATTAAACAGTGAAAAGAAGTCTTTGATTATTTCGATAAATACTTTTTAATATACATATATATATATATATATATATATATATTGTTTTGTTTTTTATGTGTATATATGACTCTTATACAAACATTTCTTCATATAATAGCTTTGAACCTTACTTTTTTATATATTGCTGGTTTTGAAGGATATTCTGATTGCATCATCTAGAAACATTTCTAATGGCAACCAAGAAAACTTCATCTCTTTTAATACCTGTGTTGATGGTTTTCGCACTAATCCTTATACCCATGGTTGCAGGTAACATTTTATTTTTTTAGTATTATATTGTCCGAATACCAAATATATATTGTTCGTTCTATAATTCTTTTAGATCTTTCAGATACCCTATATACAAAATTTTTTATTTCCCTTTGCAATTTAAATGTTAAAATCTTATATTAATATTTTTGTATTTAAAACATTATTAATGTTTATGATCCTAATAGGCCAACTTAAGGCTACATGTCGTATTGCGGAGTTATGTAAAGGTGCAAAGGAATGCAATGCAAAATGTGCAGCACTAGGTACCAAGAGAGGGGGTGTTTGTACAAAATTCCTAGGTGATGTTTACTGTTGCTGCTGGGATTAATTCCTAATCAAAATGTACTCTCAATTTACAATGAACAATATGTACTCGCATGAATAAAAGTACGTTTCTGCCCATATATATATATATATATTTATATTATCTCATCCTAATTCTATGATACAATTATTTACTCGCGATCTAATAAATACAACAAAAAGTATAAAAGAACGTCCAAGCCAAAGCTTATAAAATCATCCTTACAATATGTACAAATCTTCATGATATATTACACTAAATACTCTATTAAAAGTATGCAAGTATAAATGTAGTTGCAATTATCAAAAATTTCCATGGCCAAAGAAAAAAGGTCTAAAAGATGGTTTTCAAACCTTCAAAACCACATAAAGTTAGGCATGTCAATCGGCCTAGCTCGGTCCGGCCCAGCCCGAAGCCCGCAAAACCTGCATATGTTTGAGTCCGGCCCGGTCCGGCCCGTAAAAATTCTGAGCCTAGATTTTGAAGTCCGGCCCAGCCCTAACAGGGTTATAGAGCTTTACGGGTTTTTCTTTCGAGAAAAATAAACCCTTCTAATGTATAATATCTCTTGAAAAAAAAGAATCTATGTATAAAACGAGTCAAACGAAACTTAAATAACCTACTAAAGCCAATTTAGTTTTAAAAAAGTTTAAAATCAAATAAATAATCCAAATAAATTGTTTAAACCCACACTAAATAAAATATAAAATCATAACACTTATTGTAAGACACAATTAGAAATCTAGGTTTAGGATTTTTAACTCTATTAAAAAAAATCTTTAAACAAATCTCTTAATTAAACAATAATATTAACAAAGAAGCCCTCTATAGAGGGTATCAAATGGGTGTGATTGGGGAAGAGCTCACGGTGGTAGAGTTATACATATTTTATCTGATTTCAATGGGTACAGCTCAAAGGAGTAGAAGAATTCTACGATATCAGTTTCTATGGACAGGAGTGGAGAGTCGGGTGTTAAGACCAGAGATGTTTTTTCATCTTATTTGGGAGATTGATATCTCTCGGAGATCTCAGGTGAGTCACTTGGTTTTAAATGAGCTCAATCTTTCATATCTGGAAAGGTTTATATCGGTAGCGATCGTGGTGCAAAAGGGCAAAGGTTTACGGCTGGAGAAATTATTTCCGGTTGTAATTTCATTGGGTGAGTTTTGGTCAATTGATGAGGGAAATTCAGAGGAAGTACAAAGAGTAAGCGAGCGGAGAGAGATTCTAGAAGCCTTATCAAGGTTTCTTTACTATCTGATAAAGGCTAGAAGAGCTAAGATTTCACGGTGGGGTTTAATGGTCATAATAGTGATTGATTTTTGCGGTTCCATGATTTACTTTGAAGGAGATATAGATTTGAAGATGGGTGTATATAAATCAGTGTCACAGCCTGGTGGTATTGCTCACCTCATCTCATTTTCAGCAATTCAAAGCATCAACGATTTATTTTTAGCCTTGGACTTCATAATTCTTGGGTTTTATTGGTTGTATCTTTTTCTTGGGTTTATATTATTCTGGTTTCTTATTGTTTTGGTGGAAGTGATGCCTCAAAGCTCCATGGTTAGTCAAGGATCCCATGGAAACATCATGAGCAACATGGTTAATAATTCTCTCTCGGTCTTTATTTTAGCCTTTTATGTTGGTTTCAATTCTCAGATCCTATATGTAAGCTATATTATCTGTGTTATTGAAATATTAATAAAAGGAATGTATCGTTTGGACATGATGGTTATTGATGGTGGTCGGAATTTGCTTCGATTATGGTTTTTTTTCCGGTTGTATTTGGGGTTTGAGTTTTTGGGTTTGAGCTTTGGTGGAATATATATTGTGGATTGGGAGGTGTTGTTATTGGAATTTGAGATTGTTTCAGTTGCAGGTTGGTCTTGGACTACGGATCAAAGAGGTTTTCGGTTGAAAACGATTGAGGAGAGAAGGTCAGGTGAAGGAGTTTTTAACAGATGGTTTTCCGGTGATAGGAGAAGGAGGGCGTTGAGTACTCTTCCATGGGCTATTGTGGGTGGTCGGAATATTTCTAAAAGTTATGATGTGGGTAGGTTGATTTTGGATTTTGAGTGTATGGAGTGGAGTTTCATTGGTTGTAACAAACGTTTTTACAATAGTTTGATTTCGGGTTTTTCATGGTTGGATGTGGATACTTTAAGGGTAAGAATATCAATGGTCAATTGTAATTTGGTTTCTCTAAGAAATAATCAAGGGAATGAAGGGCATAACCCGACGCACCATGGCACGGTGAAGAGATTAACAGGTGGACGCAACCCACTTAATCGAAAGGTTGATAATAAATGAAAGTTTTAAGTTGGAATTGTCAAGGGTTAGGAAATAAGGCAACAATTGGGTATCTTCGGGATTTGTGGAAGCAACATAGGCCGGATTTTTTATTTCTGTCGGAAACTAAACAATCTTCTTCTTTTATGGAAAAATTTGTAGGTCACTTTGGTTATAAAAATTTAAAAACGGTGGATCCTATTGGTTGTAGTGGCGGTTTAGCCCTTTTTTTTAATAATGATTATCATGTTTCGGTTTTATTTGCAAGTAATCGTGTGATCGATATTGAAGCAAACTTTAAGGGCAAAGTAATTTATCTCACTTTTGTTTATGGAGACCCGGTTCCTAGTAAGCGGGAACAAGTGTGGGAGCGGTTAACTAGAACCGGTTTATCTTGGGATTCTCCGTGGTTTTTAATTGGTGATTTTAACGAATTAACTGGAAATCATGAAAAGCGAGGGGGTAAATTAAGACACGTGTCTTCTTTTATCCCGTTTAATCTAATGATTCAAAATTGTGGTCTTCTGGAATTTCCTTATATCGGCGATTGGTTGTCTTGGCGGGGGTGGCGGGATAAAAAACCAATACGATGTCGTCTAGATCGGGCTCTAGCGAATGAAGATTGGCATGAATTATTCTGCAACACATTTGTAGAATATTTACAAATGGTAGCTTCTGACCATTCACCGGTCTTAGCTACGATTGCGGATAAGATGCCACGCGGGAAACATAGTTTCAGGTTTGACAAAAGGTGGATAGGGAAAGAAGGTTTACTGGAGACAATTGCAGATGGTTGGAATTTTGATTCTGAACCAGGCGACGGGAAATTTGTGGAAAAGTTGACTAATTGTCGGCGAGCTATTTCGCAATGGCGACGAGAGTTGACTCCCTATGGTCGGCAAACGATTGAAGATTTAAAATCGGAACTATATGCAGCGCAAAGAGACGATAGGCGATCACGGGAAGAAATTACGGATTTAACATTACGGCTGAAAGAGGCCTATCGGGACGAGGAATTGTACTGGCACCAGAAAAGCAGAAGCTCTTTGATGCAATTAGGGGACAATAACTCAAAATATTTTCACGCTTTAACGAAGCAGAGACGGGCGAGGAATCGAATCACGGGTTTACATGATGAGAATGGGACATGGTTAACGGAAGATAAAGAGGTTCAAAATATAGCGGTTTCCTACTTTAAGACTTTATTCACTACAACAAAACCTGAGGTTTTTGAGGATGCATTGGAAGAAGTACAAAGTCTGATCACGGATCAGAATAATGATTTTTTAATAGCCCCGGCAACAGAGGGTGAAGTGAGAGCAGCACTTTTTATGATGCACCCGGAGAAGGCACCGGGGCCAGATGGTATGACGGCATTGTTTTTTCAGAAAGCATGGGCTACCATTAAAGTAGATCTTTTATGTTTGGTTAATTCTTTTTTAGAGGATGGGAATTTTGACAAACGGTTAAATACGACAAATATTTGTCTTATTCCAAAAACGGAAAGACCGACTCGGATGACGGAACTACGACCTATTAGTCTCTGCAATGTTGGTTACAAGATTATATCAAAGATTCTTTGCCAAAGACTAAAGACAGTACTACCAAAACTGATCTCGGAAACACAATCAGCTTTTGTAGAAGGACGGTTAATTTCGGATAACATTCTTATTGCACAAGAGATGTTCCATGGGTTACGAACTAACCCATCATGTAAAGGAAAATTCATGGCAATTAAAACTGACATGAGTAAGGCTTATGATAGAGTGGAATGGATTTTCGTTGAAAAAGTTTTAACCAAACTGGGGTTTTGTGGAAAATGGATTAGTTGGATAATGTGGTGTATCACTACTGTCCAATATAGGGTTCTTCTTAATGGACAACCTCGAGGACTAATAGTACCAGAGAGGGGTTTACGGCAAGGAGATCCGCTGTCTCCTTATCTATTTATTCTTTGTACTGAAGTATTAATTGCGAACATACGGAAAGCAGAACGGGATAAATTAATTACGGGTATCAAGGTGGCAACTGCAAGCCCATCGATTTCTCACCTGCTTTTTGCGGATGATAGTCTATTTTTTTGTAAGGCTAACAAGGATCAGTGTGGGGTAATCTTGGGGATCTTAAAGCAATATGAAGCGGTCTCGGGACAACAAATAAATTATTCCAAATCTTCGATCCAGTTTGGGCATAAGGTAGATGACGGTGTGAAGGAAGATATCAAATCTACCTTAGGTATCTCTAATATTGGTGGTATGGGTTCATATCTTGGGTTGCCAGAAAGTCTCGGTGGTTCAAAAACAAAAATTTTCTCTTTTGTTAGAGACAGGTTACAGACAAGGATTAACGGATGGTCGGCAAAATTTTTATCAAAAGGTGGGAAAGAAGTGATGATTAAATCGGTAGCTGCGGCATTACCAACTTATGTTATGTCGTGCTTCAGACTACCGAAAACAATCACTTCTAAACTCACTAGTGCGGTTGCTAATTTCTGGTGGAGCTCGAATGGTGCCTCCAGAGGTATGCATTGGATGGCTTGGGATAAATTATGTATTAATAAATCGGAAGGAGGGATAGGATTTCGAAACGTCGATGATTTTAATTCGGCCTTACTTGCAAAACAGTTGTGGCGGTTGATCACGGTTCCGGATTCTCTCTTTGCGAGGGTTTTTAAAGGGCGGTATTATAGGAAATCCAATCCTTTGGAAAATATAAAGTCATATTCCCCATCGTATGGGTGGCGGAGTATATGCTCAGCTAGATCTCTGGTTAGTAAAGGACTTATTAAAAGAGTCGGATCTGGGAATTCCATCTCAGTTTGGGAGGATCCGTGGATTCCAGCTCAATTCCCGAGACCAGCAAAAAGTAATGGATCTATTAATGACCCATCTTTAAAAGTTAACATGCTTATAGATAGTCGATCTAATTTTTGGGACATTGATCTCCTTAAAGCGGTCTTTGACCAGGAAGATGTCGAGTTAATAAGTGCCCTACCGGTGGGTGCGCCAACCAAGGAGGACACCTTGGGTTGGCATTTTACAAAATCCGGCAAATATTCAGTTAAGTCGGGGTATCATACCGCACGGTTGGATAAGTTGGAAACCAACTCATCTTTCATTGGGCCAGATTTCAATAAGCTAAAGGCTCATACTTGGAAAGTGCAGTGTCCACCTAGGATACGTCATTTTTTATGGCAAATCTTAACGGGTTGTGTACCGGTTACAGAGAACTTACGAAAAAGAGGAATTGATTGTGACACTGGTTGTGCCAGATGTGGTGCACTGGAGGAAACAGTCAATCACACACTCTTTCAGTGCCATCCTGCAAGACAGGTTTGGGCACTTTCTCAGATTCCTACGGTTATGGGGACTTTTCCCACAGATTCTATTTTTGCAAACTTGGATCATTTATTTTGGAGAATACCATCGGAGTTTGATTCTATAGCTTTTCCTTGGATTATTTGGTATATTTGGAAAGCACGGAATGAAAAATTGTTTGAAAATGTGGATAACGATCCGTTAGAGGTTTTACGGTTAGCGGAAAGAGAGGCACAATTGTGGCACTCAGCTCAAGTGGAGCTTCATACTGAAACTCAGGCTTCAGTGGAATTTCCAAATCGGCCTCAAACGAGGGGGGTGTCCCTAGATTCGGATTTTACAGGATACCGTTGTTTTGTGGATGGATCCTGGAAAGACAGCGACAAGTTTTCCGGGATAGGGTGGTTTTGTACACCATCAAACGGTGAGCCATCAACAATGGGAGCTGCCAACCTCCGTAGAAGCCTATCTCCGCTACATGCCGAATTCGAGGCCCTCCTTTGGGCGATGAAGTGTATGATTGGTGCAGATAATCAAGAGGTAGCATTCCTTACAGACTGTTCTGACCTGGTGAAGATGGTGTCTTCCCCAACCGAATGGCCGGCCTTCTCAGTGTATCTGGAGGAATTTCAGAGCGACAAGGAAGAGTTCTCTACCTTCTCTTTATCTTTAATTTCTCGTTGTGCAAATGCAAAAGCGGATAATCTGGCACGAAAAATTCGTACGGAACCGCTTCATATCACTTATGTAAACAACATTCCACAAGAATGGCTCTTTTGAGCACTATTTAATTACAGATGACAAAAAAAAAAAAAAAAAAGCCCTCTTGGCCCATTGGTTGACCAAGGGTTGATTAATGCTTCTATACCAAGAGGTGTAGGGTTCGAGTCCCAGGTATTGCGATTTATTAACAAATTTGCAGATTAATGGAGGCAAGTGTGCAAGAGATCTCCAACGATGTACAATTATAGCCGTTCGCCAGGATTCTACGCAGGGAAGGAAGTGTCGCCAGGTCGTGGATCATTGAAGGTATTCATCAAGATTACGAAGAAGAAAGTGTAGTCTGTCGTGAATCTAGTAAGGGTTGGAAGGAATTGTCAGTTGTAGAATCGTCTATGTAACAGTTCTCATAATTTGCAATTAATAATAAATCTAGACGACAAAAAAAAAAATAATATTTAAAAAAAGGTAAAAATCTCTTTTTAAGGGCTTTTCGGGCCGGCTCGAACCCGGCCGGGCTAAACCCTAAAAACCCTTTAGCCCAACAGGCTTAGCGCAAAAGACCCAATTTTTTTCTGGACATATATTTTTAAATCCGAACCCGCTGTTTTTCAGGGCTGGGCCGGGTTTTGGCCCTAATTAACATGCCTACATAAAGTAGGTTTCTATTTCTAATAAAGTACATACATTTGGGAAGTCTGGAATACATCAGTGGTTTGATTGTTTCGGACACTTGTTGTATTATTTATTAATGTTTTAAAATATAATTTTTATGTTTAAGTAAAAATATATCATTTATTTGAGCAAGATATTTTTCCATCTATGGTCGTTTATGATATACCAAAATATTTATTATAAAATAATAAATTATAGAACTTGTTGACCAAAACTATAGTAAAGATTTTATGTTATGGAAAATTCATTACATAATAGTCATTACTCAATATGGAATATATATACTCAAGACCAGCACAATAAGTTCTTAGTAAGTAACAAAAAAAAAATATATCTATGAATAAGACTTTAGTAATCCTTTGGCGAAGTAAGTGAAAGTTTGAATAATATTAACAGCTTATCATTAATTGTAGATCAATGCTAAAGGATGGATATTTGAGTGCATTTTCATTTTTTAAAAATATTTTTGGAATAAATGAGATTGAACAAAAATATATAGTGGAAGCCCCCTTGGTCCATTGGTTGACTAAGGGTTTATTAATGCTTCTACATCCAGAGATCTGGGGTTCGAGTCCTAGATACTGCGATTTATTAATAAATTTGCAGATTATTGGAGACAAGTGTGCAGGAGATCTCCAGCGATGTACAATTATATCCGTTCGCCAGAATTCTACACAGATAGGGAAGTGTCCATCAAGAGCATAAAGAAGGAGGTGAGCATGAAGAAGAAGGTGAAGGAGGTGTCGTTTGTCGTGAATCTAATAAGGGTCGGAAGGAATTGTCCGTTGTAGAATCGTCTATGTAACAGTTCTCATAATTTGTAATAAATAATAAATCCAGACAATAAAAAAAAAAAGAACAAAAATATATAATCATAATAAAATAGAATAAAAACTAATTTCGCGCATAAACTCATTTGCATGCTTGATAAAACAAATAATGGGGAGAAATGTTTTCTACACTGTTTCGTGTTTCCACAGTTGTGCACGAGATTTTCCTTTAGCGGCTAGACCCTCTCGACGAAAAAATACCTATACATTCATCATGTTAATAAAAAATTATGATTTTCTTAAATATCTCTTTATTATGAAAATTATAATATCAATATCTACACAGTTAAATCGATAGCTGCGGCATTACCAACTTATGTTATGTCTTGCTTTAGACTACCAAAAATAATTACTTCTAAACTTACAAGTATGGTCACCAAAATTTTGGTGGAGTTCAAATGGTGAATCAAGAGGTATGCACTAGATGACTTGGAATAAATTGTGCAGTAAGAAATCGGAAGGTGGGCTAGCATTTCGGAGTGTAGATGATTTTAATACCGCATTATTAGCAAAACAGTTATGGTGTTTGATTACGGTTCCAGACTCACTTTTTGTGAAAGTTTTCAAAAGACGATATTCTCGAAAATCCAATCTTCTGGATAAAATAAAATCATACTCTCCATCCTTTGGATAGAGAAATATAATGTCAGCTAGATCTCTGGTTAATTAAAGACTTATTAAACGAGTCGGTTCTGCGGCGTCCATCTCAGTTTCGGATGACTCGTGTATTCCAGCTCAATTCCCGAGACCAACAATAAGTAATTGTTTAATTATTGACTCATCTTTAAAAATCAAAAATCTTATAGACAGCCGGTCAAATTTTTAGAATATTGATCTCTTGAAAGAGCTCTTTGATCCGGAAGATGCCCGCTAATAAGTGACCTTTCTTTGGGTGCGCCAACTAAGGAGGATGCCCTAGGTTAGCATATCACAAAATCGGGAAAATATACAGTTAAATCTGGATATCATACAGCGCATTTAGAAAATTGGAATGGCAATTTGTCTTTTATTGGCTCAGATATCAAATCACTAAAAGCATATTTGGAAAGTGCTATGTCCGTTTAAGTTACGTCATTTTTTGTAGCAAATTTATCAGGTTGTGTGCCGGTCACAGAAAATCGGCGGAAAAGAGGTATAAATTGTGACACAGGATGCGGCAGATGCCACTCAGAGCGAAAAATTTGAGCACTTTCGCAGGTTCCTACGGTTCTAGAGAATTTTCCTTCGACTTCTATTTACGCGAATTCGGATTACTTATTTTGGAGATTACCTTCAGAGGTCGATTCATCTTCATACCCATGGATTATTTGGTATATTTGGAAAGCAAGAAATGAAAAAAATCTTTGAAAATGTGGATAAAGATTCATTAGATATATTATGTTTAGGAAAAAAAGAGGACAATCGTGGCAGTTAGCTCAAGCCGAGCTTCATACACGTAAATAGTATTAGAGACTTATTTATTCTGAAGATATGTCGTAATGAAAGTTTTGTATTTTTGTTCTCAAAAACTCAGTCGTTCAGTAGCTGATTTGTTGACTGAAAACATAATTACTAAACGAACGCATAGTGATAACAATTTGATCATAGGTGATAGCATAAATTAAACAACTAACAAATGAATGTTTTTTCCTTTCGTATCTCCTTCTTGACAAATGTTTCTCCTTCCTCATCAATAGAAGCATCCTTTATGGTCATCTTCATTTTATTCTGTATCTACTTTCGGTTTATTCTTTTTCAAAGACACTGCTTTTACTACTTCTGAAGCATTAAGTGGTAAAAGAGTAAGAATGATATGGTTAATCAAGTTTTCTAGCTCTGAACCCTTATATATTCTCCTCTACGTCACTCCATTTCGGTGTCGTACACGAACCGAAGAACCTAATAGTAGTCTTGCATTATCAATGTTGGTGTCGTGCACTCTTTGATCGATGTCATCATCATCTTGAAAGAATTTCTAATGTGTTAATATGTTGTCTGGCAGCAATCATATGACATAGTAGCTCGATATCTCCCATCTGCATATCAAATTAATACTTACACTTAGATCCAAAAATATAGATCACACATACTGTTGATATGTTTACCCGCTAAAGTGCTTGAATATAAACTAGGGAATCGATGTAACTGTGTGCTTAATTACCAAACAAATTAAAGAATCCCTAAAAGCTCTACGCAACTCTTTGACTAACCATTAGATCCTGAAAGCCATATCATTGGTAGATTGTTTAGTCGCTAACATGTATACAAGTTATCAGTAATATGCATAGATAATTTAAAATGTTTTATCTTTTTGAAACAAAAACTTTTTCTAGAAAATAGATTGACAAGGAACATATGGATAAAAAAAGTTTTATTTTATTTGTTTTTGAGAAACATTGTGTACCACTGTACCCTATGCCCTTACACTCTCTAACATAGGAATAAGTCAATAAGCAATAGTGGATATAAGAGAGAACTATAGTTTTCTATTCTTCTACAGTTAGTTTTTGATATTGCACAACAAAGAAATACACCATTATGCCTGTGATAGAAGACTACAAAAACAATATGGCCATTTTGATAATACCTCTTTAACTGAACAACAAAGACTCCATTAAATGAATGATACATGATGATACTTATTTATTTATTAGTTAGACCTTTAACTTAACAACCAAAAAGGACTGGCTTTAAAGTAGGACCTGAAGAATTAAACATAGCTTTTACTCCCCGGACTTGGGACAAATTTGAGTACCGGCCTTGTGTCATACTTATACATATATTCTAATTTGAAATATTGTCCAATCTTTACGCCATTAGATTTACAAAAGTATCTCCAACGACATCCTACAGATACGATTCCATCTCTTGTCAATAGATTTCCCCACCACCACTCCATTTCATTTGTACCCAACATATATATTTTTCCAATTTTGTCGATGCCATTAGCTTTCATGAAGTGACTTGGAAGATACTGCAAGATATTTGATAAACATTGCTTGTTATTGATTAGATTCAAGATAAAAACAAAATGAACTTGTTTTTAAAACGTACCAGCATTCCGGCTTTGGCATCCTCAGGTTCGAGTGCTAATATCACAAATCGGTTATCGATTAGTGATGATTGATTAATCATCTCCTCTGTGTTCATGTCTTTCTCGGGTTCGTTTCCATCGCTAGCCTCAGTGGAAACAAACTCTTTGTGGCTAGCTACTGGAAAGTTCTCTCTATGCTTCCTTTTATCACTTTTGGAATCATTTGTACTAGACAATTTGAGGATAGGACTATCATTTGCCCAAATGGACTCCAGTGTAAAGTACTGACCTATCTTCAAACCATTTGCTTTCACAAACTCAACCCAACCCCTACCCAAGCTCATTCGTCCACTGGTTTCCCGTACAAGATTTGCCAACCTCCTTGTACCATCTGTTCCCAGTAGTGTTACCATCTTTGTTTCCCCCAAACCATTATTTTTCAAGAACCGCCTTGAGAGATACTGAAAAATATTTTGAAAGGAGAATTAAATAAAAAGAACACTATATTGCAATAAAACCAACAAGAGTTATTGTTTGATGAAAAAAAAAACTCACCAGTCTACAACGTTTGAGACAATCAGGTACGACTCTTACAGTCACAAATCTCTTCTGGGTTGGTAGCTTTGTATAATTGATAGTAGATTCAGAGGGGGAGAAATAGAGCAAAGGTGTTCCCTCCTTTATCGTTAGTTCGAACACAAAGAAACTTCCTGCCTTTTTGCCGTTTTCGTCACAGAAATGTCTCCAACCTCTCGTTATGTAAAAACTACCCAAGTTTTTCTTGAATTTCAGTTCCATTTCCCATGATCTACTCCCTCCATCTGTTAAAACAATCTTGCGGCATTTTCGATTCAGACCATTAGATCTTGTGCAATCTTGTGGAAGATACTGCAAAACAAAACAAAAATAGGTTTCACAATTCCAACCTCTCTGGTTCACACATTCGGGCTAAACAATTTAAGTAAACGCACCAGAGTATCTTCCTCTAGATTTGAAGCCTTGACAAGGGCTACAAAAGAAGAGTTATCCGATGAAGAAGTACTAGCTTCGGATTGTGAATTGATCTTCCTCACTTTTTTTTCTCTTTCAAGCAGTACTGTGTCAAATAAACAAATCCCACAAGTTAAAACCATCTTCGGATACTATATGTTTTTAAAACTCATCAAACTATGATAGAACAGAAGTGATTATGTTACCGGTGTTGTCTTGATCATCACCTTCTTCGGTTCTTAGACGCTGAAAATTCTCCTTGAAGATGTCAGCTGTGACAGTTGTGTAGAGAACATGTAAACCGAAATCAGATCTTTCTTCAACAGATTGTTCTCTTAACTCAGATATGACTAGATTAAAAACCAAAATCATCATAACAAAACGTACCGAGCTTCTTGATTTCAATGTTGCTGGGGCTGGGTTTGTCACGGATGTCACAAGCGCTGACGTTAAACATCTTTGCCGGTGGAGAAGAAGTAATTTTCTGTATAATCTGTGGTCGGAGAGAAAATGAGATTGTGTGAATTGTGATGTCCGAAATGATTTCAAACCCTAATGTTCAGATAAGAAAGAATCTTCTTTTACCTTTTAGAGAGCAAGCACTTTTGGGAAATTTTTAAACATGGGCGCGTAGACTATATAATTAAGAGGTAAATTTAATGGAAGATTTGTTAAAGAAATTTGACCACAATTTTTAGTGTTTTTCATATATATATATATATATAATATTTTTAGTGATTTTCATAAAAATAATTAACCACAATTTATTATAAGTTTTCAAAATTTGAATATGCATAACTTTTGTTTTAATCGTAGTTTAGGTTTTCTAAATACAACAATAGATGTCATTATTTATAAATTTGATTTATGTATATCGTTTGTATATGTGAATTTTATAATCTCTGTTATTCATTGTCAAAATAAATTGAAATCTCTTTGAAATATTAAATGTTTAAGTCTAAGACTATAAAATTTATAACATCCAAAACATTAATTTTATATACATAAAAAGGTTTAAAAGCATCATTTTCTAAAAATGTTTTAACAATTAAAACAAATAAATAAATAATATTGGGAGTATAATATTTTATTAATTTATGGTGATAATAATTTATCTATTTTTTCCATTTTTGTTTCTGCAATATATGGGATAATATCTTACAATTTGTTTTTGCTTTTTCTCTCTTCAATTTAATATAAATGAGAGACATTTTCCCTATAATTTATCTTTATTTTCTTGACATTAAATAAAATACAAGTAAAGATCAAATCATTTGATAATAAAATAATAGATTTTTGTTCATTTTTGATTCTGCAATATATGGAATAAAATCTTACAATTTGTTTCTGTTTTTTCCTCTTCACTTTAATATACATGGACATTTTTCCTATATTTTATCTATGATTTTTACATCACTTAAAGTAAAATATAAAGATAAAAAAAAGTATATGATGATAAAAATATATATATACAGTATAAGACGTTAATTAGTTTTTGCTACCCCTTGAATTTATTTTTAATATCTTTCTCTACACTTCAATATATATATATATACACAACATTAGTATTTTATTATTTTGAAATATCATTTTAGTTAGAATAATCTGACTTACATTTGCTTCTAAGTGGTGGTCATATATATATATATATACACACATACACAAACACACACAAAGTTAGTTACTTCAAAAAGTAAAGTACTTCATAGACGGGAACACAACTTTGTGGTCTTCTTTATGATCTATTATCTGCAAGAACGTTACCGGTATGTCCTTTTCTCATTAAGTTGATCCAAGATGGAGAAGATCCGGTTCGATTGTGAGAACCGATGGAAACTCGACATTTGGTAATGAAGACAAATCTTCTTCCAAATGAGTTCATTGGAAAAAGGCTCTTGATCAATAGCTGTCCGGATTTGGAAACTCTCACGTTCCAAATGGTTGCTCCTAGGCCTGTTCCAACTTCCAACCACGGGCTTCTCGTATCGATCCTGATACTTATTGGAAGTTTAAAATAACCCATAGGTGTTTGAAGAAGACATTGAAGGTTGTGGAGCTACTTTAGGGCTTATGGGTCAATTCTACGGGGATTTAAGCATTTTACAATAGCCCTAGTAATTCGGTAAGTACACATGCTTTTGGATCCTTATCAATCTATTGGTGTGGTCATATCTGACATAAGCAGAGCTAGGAGTTTAATGATAAGAAAAAGACATGATATGTTCCTAGCCCGACCCGAGTATTAAGATTTTAATTAGATAAGTTTCATAGCTCACTAGCTTTTAAGGGAGTCGAAAATATATTTGAGATAATCAGTTCATTAATATAACTTAGAAACCGGACCGGACACTGACTAGTCGAATCGGGTTTCATTACTAGTACTATGGATCAGGAAATATTAATCTCTTCTTCTAGTATGTTAAAGTGAGATTCGATGTAAAACCTTCATTAATTAATATCAATAAAAGTACACTCATGATCGAAGAAAAAATAAATGTTCAATGAGACTCGAAAAAATAAATGATTTACCAATCCTCATCATCTGATGTCATAGGCATGTTTAAGAGCGCAATGGAGAAGTTGTTATGAGAAAGTGTTGGAACGACCAGCTCTTCAAACTTAAACCGAAGGTAACGCTCATTCAAAAGTATGACTATCTTGTCTAACTTCAATGTCTTTGTGTTTTTAAGCACAAGTTCCACAAATGAAGTCGCGTGCTTTGACTCTAAATCCCAACGTAAATTGTTGAAAACGACCCCATCTTTTGATCTCCAGCATTGATCTAGGTTTAAGCCTTGCAACTTCAAGTAGTTGTTTATATACTCCTTCTGCTCAACAGAAAGAAAATACAAAAGTGGTTCTTGGATATATTTTCGAACTTAGTGAAAGTTAGAAGAGAGGCCAGGGAAGATAAAAAGCAGTTAACTAATTAATGGTAAATATATATACCCGTATGGTGTTGGTATCCCTTGCGCGTATAGTTAGCTTCTTTAAATTAGGTGAGTTTTGTAACAGTCTTTCTATACCAGGAATAACATACTGAAAGATCACTGTCTCCAGAGTCAAATCTTTCACCTTGAACATCGGAAAACGAACACCACGAACCTCGGCAAGAGATATAATCTAACAAAAATCAAAGAAAATCAATTTCTAATGAAAACTAATCCATCCGAAAATGTTAGATTTTGCAATCAATTGAGAATATAGGTATTAGAGAATTAATCCAAGGAGGGCGGCAATACATACATGTAGAAAGTTTCCCCCAAAAGTAAGCTTCTCTACATTCTGCAACTTTTCTAACATCTTTAGTACCATGTCTTGAAGAAAATCAGCCTTGAAGGTTCGGGTTATTGGGACAATGCAAATGTCCAGTCTAGCTTCGGCTAAAGACGAGAGATCAACAAAAGTACATGGTAACTGAGAGTTTCTCAATCTGAGACGATAGATATGTGGTGCCACAATATGTGTTGGCCCCGGAACCCAAATTTTGCGGTTTATCTTCAACGTTCTCAAACGCAGTGATTTACTGAGATCCAGAACCCTTAGTTCATTGCAGAAATACAATGTTAAGCTTTCGAGAAGGGGAATACCAGATAGAATCTTAGCCATGGATTCATCAGAGAGATTACAATTACGTAAGTACAACTTCTTCAGGGATGTCCAAGATAGGGAGCATGCGGGAACCATAAGATCAGTAAAGCTTAACTTAATGGTGAGTTGCTTAACAGATGAATTGACGTAGAAGAAATCAGGAATCTCAAACTTGTAACTGGAACTAGGGTTCCAGAAATCCAGGGAAAGATTCTCCACGTTGCGGGATATGGCGAACTCGACCCACTTGTTGATATGGGGAATATTCTGCTTCATTGTGGTGTTGAGATGAAAATTCATTATCTTCAGAGAAGTGAAGCGATTTAGGGTTATTGAAGTATCCTTCAGTGTCTGGTCATCTAAGGAGAGAGAAGGTATATCGCACCATACATGTCTCCATCGTTTGGACAAGAGGGAGGCTCTGATGGCTAACTTGGTCGGAATAAAGGAGAGGATATGTTGGAGGATAGAATCAGGTAAAGAGCTTATTAAGTCTACTCCTTCGGTTTTCCGACAAGGATTGTTGCCGTTGCTAGGGACTCTTGTACCGTCGGTGAAGCTCTCGTCCGCCATCTCTAATTTTTTTTCTAAAGCTAATTTGCGATTTTCTTAGGGTTTTGTTATTATGAAACAGCTTATATATGTGAGTCTACGAAAAAAAAGGGAATGAATTAAACCAATATTATCTGAATTAATGATGCTTTAAACGGCATTGTTTAACATTGAAATGAAATCCATTGAATGAAAGAAAGTTTCTTTGAGCCATAAACTTCCTTGATATGGTTTTTAAACTTTGGAACAAAACTTAAGAAGAGGAACTGTGTCTTCCCATATCAACTCCAATACAAACGACTCATTCATCTTAACGCCGTTAACCTCACAGAAACCTTTTGAACCTCTTCCTAAACTCATTGTTCCTCTCTTGTCCATCAGTAGTGACGTCGGCCATTTTGCATCGTATCTATCAAGCATTGTTATCTTCCCCGCCTTGTTGATTCCATTCCCCTTTATGAATTCCACCGGAAGATTCTGTAGATTCCATTTTCAGATTATACGTAGAGAGTCCAAGTGAGAAAAAAACAAGAGAAAAACAGAGTTTTCTTGTGAAACTTACAAGTTTACTTGAAGGTGTAAGTGTTAAGGTCACAAATCGGTTTTGGCTTGTTGAGTTATTCTCTTCTGTGGAAACATATTCTTGTTTAATAGCTTTTGAACATTGTCCTTTCCTTATATCTTCATCGATAGCTTTGAAGGAGTCATTACGGTAAACTTCTTCGCCAAGAAACTTCTTTTTTGTGGCTTGTAAACAAAGAAACTCTTTTTTGGTAGCTTCTAAACACTTTCCTTGCCTTGTGTCATTGTTAGGCTCTGTAAAAGAACAACCTGTTTCTGTAATTGATTTTTCTTTCAACATTTTTCTTTTTCTTGAAAGAATAAAAGATAACACAACATACCAAGTTTGTGTAGATCTTCACTGTTCAAGGGTACCAACTGGAGCACAGGTGTTTCTTCATTTTGGCCTAATTTGAATTCGAACAAGTCTCCAGGTTTCTTCCCATTAGCCACACAGAAACTTCTCCAGCCTCTTATCGTTAAAAACCGGCCTGAATGTGCCTCATGTTTCATGTCTATTGTCCATGATTCTCCCTCTTCATTCATTAGACGCATCTGAAATTTCTTCAACAAACCATTTGACATAATGAACGTCTTCGGAAGATACTGCAGTAGTATACAATCATCATGAATATCAATTAGAACAGCTCTCACTCAAATCAAAATCAATCTATGTAAGTCATGAGTTATATGGAAGTATCATAACCAGTCTATCGCGGCTCAGATTTGAAGCCGTGACAGTGGCTACAAACGAAGAAGGGTCTGGTGAAGGAGGTGCTTCTACTTTCCGACTCTTTTCTCTTGGAACGCTCTCTGTATCAATTGTAGAATTTGATTAAGAAGATTATCAATAATCAAGGAAATATGAAAATTAACTTACGAAGTTTGTCTAGATCTTCAATGGTCATAGGGAACAACTGGAGCACAGGTGTTTCTTCATTTTCGACTAATTTGAATGCGAACGAGTCTCCCGGTTTCTTCCCATTCGCAATACAGAAACTTCTCCAGCCTCTTCTCATGTAAAACCGGCCATGACTATATGTCTCGCGTCTCAAGTCTATTTTCCATGATTCTCCTTCTTCATTCATTAAGACAATCTGAAATTTGTTCATCAGATGATTTGACAATGCAAAACCTTTCGGAATATACTGCAAATGCCGCCACAAGCTAAGTTAGCTAGAGTTATCAAGGATATACTAAAACACATCTCACTCAAATCAAAATGACTGTAAAGAGTATATGGAAGTAACATAACCACTGTATCGCGCTTTAGATTCGAAGCGGTGACAGTGGCCACAAAACAAGAGCCTAGCGAATGTTCTGGTGCAGAATCTGCCTCTCTCTTTAAACTATTTTTCTTTCTTGAAACTTTCTCTGTATCACAAAGCTTCTCTGTACATAGATAGATTAAGTAAATCTTATTAGAATCACTCTAAATATAGTATTAATATAATATAAAAAACTAAGGTTACCTATTTTGTCCTCTTCAGGGTAATTGTCTCTGTATTGAATCTCGCAACAACTTGGTCCTAAAGCAGAGACATGGAACACTAACTCTCCTTCTTGTCTGAAAACAACAATGTCACCAACTCGAAGATCATGTGCGACGGTGAAATCTTCCCAACCGTTAGAGAGTCTCCGGCCGTCTATCTTCACTCTCCATGTCATCTCTGATGCGTCTGATCTTAGCTCAGCCGTGGTTCCTTTGTTGCTTCCCACTAAGTGCTTCAAGAAGAACGCCACTGGAATGTCCTGAAACAGCATGGAAGATGAGTTAGAAACCGAAACAACATGGTCTGAGAGAGAGAGAGAGAGAAATAGAGAGATGGAGAAACAGAGTACGAGGTGGTTGGTGAAACCGGGAAGAAGTGGTTGGAAGAAATGTGGGTTGATCGGAGAATAGAGAGGTGGATCCGCCATATTCTAAACGTTGAAAGTTTTTTTTTTTTTTTTTCGTCTTCTGAGAGAAGATAGCAACTTTGTCGTTCTATAGTCTATACCCTTGTTTGAAAAATCGCTAGGCGCTAGTCGGGCGCTCGGCATGGGCCTAGCGATTAATCGGAAAATCGGATTAAAATCGGGGATTAATCGGGGATTAGTTTTAGGGTTATTTTAATATTTTTAAAACATATTAATCCAATATTATTTTTAAAATTGCAGTAAACAAATAAAAATGTATTTTTGAGACAAATATTTATGATTTTTATTAAAATATGAACATAAATTATTGTAAAACATTACAAACTCCCAATTCAAATGATTGAATAACAAAAATAAAAAGTTTTTTTATACTGGCAATCTAAAAATAATCGGGGTATGTAAGATTAGGCGGGGAATAATCGGATTAGGCGGGGAATAATCGGATTAGGCGGAGAATAATCGGGTTACTGATTTTTTAGGGGATTAGTCATTAATCGAGGCGGACAGGGTAGGCCTAGCGATTAAGCGGGGAGTAATCGGGTCTAGGCGGGGATTTTTAGAACAGGGGTCTATACTACTGTAATATGGCCCATGGAGCAATGTCAGAAAAAAAAACTTTCTTCAGCTTTTTTACAAAAAGTAATGTAAAAAAAAACGTTTCTCAGCTTTTCCAAAAAGTAATTGTTTTCGAAAAAACAAGTTTTGACTATGAAATAGTGTTGGGATTGAACATAAAGACCTGACTGACTGGTTATGGAAAATATTCATCAAATAAACTTAACAAATATCCATGAACGATGAAAAAATAAATCTTGAGAGACATTGGTCTTTAAACCAAAAAAACGGAAAAGTTTGATTAAATATGCTTAACTTTGATTCACATTCGGATTAACTTTGATTAAATATGCTTAATTTTCTGTTAGTGAATTGTTTGGATATAAACTCAGCTAACTTAATTTGAACACGTAGGCACCAATGCATACTACTGTACAAATAGTTTTCAAGAAATTGAATCTTAGAAAGTGAAAACATTCAAGTTTGCTATCTAACTATCAAATGGTTTGACAGTAAATTAGTTAGTTGAGGATTCGTTTTTTGTCATAGAAGAATAAGAAATCGATTATCTGTTTGCATATACGTTTATATTTTTTAAAAAGTGAGTTTATTGTATAGCTGAAATACGTTTTGTATTTTTAACAATGTAAAACAAAATTTCATGTACAGTGCAAAAAAAATTCTTAAAAATTGTGTGTTCACTGTGTGTAGGCAAAATTTCTCTTGAAACCACAAACAAAAATCACGAGAGGAAACTAATTGTACATCAGTAGCAGTATCACGTGCAGCTAGATTCTAGGCTATGACTTTATTCCCCAAAAAGCAAAACAATTCACTACAAAGCGCAAAGCACCAAATGTAGAAGAAAACTAGAATGACACAATATTTAAATATAAAGACCAATAACTCATTTTTATCATTTCTATTATTTATTAAATAAAAATAAATAAACAGAAAATAAAAATAAAAATAGGATAAAAAAACAAAATCAATCAAACATTTTACAATCGACCAAAAAAACCTTCAACTTTCATCTCCGGCAAAGAATAGAAACTCTAATCACTATATAGCAAATCGGCTCAAATTGGTGCTACCCAATTTCATGGCGGGAAACCAATCGGCTTTTGTAAAAGACCGGTTATTGATAGAAAATATGTTGTTGGCAACAGAACCAGTCAAGGACTACCACAAGGACTCTATCTCGAGTCGATGTGCCATAAAAATTGACATCTCCAAAGCTTTTGATTCAGTTCAATGGCCGTTCCTCAGAAATGTTCTTTTATCTATGGATTTTCCCACGGAATTTATTCACTGGATCATGTTGTGTGTCACCACAGCGTCGTTTTCAGTCCAAGTAAATGGCGAGTTAGCGGGTTTCTTTCAAAGTAAACGAGGGTTAAGACAGGGATGTTCTCTATCTCCTTATTTATTCGTTATGAGCATGGACGTTCTCTCCAAGATGCTAGATAAAGCTGCTGGTTCAAAAAAATATGGCTACCACCCGAGATGTAAAGAAATAGGTCGAACACATCTTAGCTTCGCAGACGATCTCATGGTTCTCTCTGACGGTAAGGTGCGATCTGTCGAAGGAATTGTGGAAGTTTTCGATGCTTTTGCTAAGCGATCAGGGCTTAAAATAAGTATGGAGAAATCGACGATCTACTTAGCGGGTGTTTCAGACTTAACTAGTCAGGAGATAAAGGATAGGTATCGGTTTGATGTTGGTCAACTACCGGTAAGATACCTGGGGTTACAGCTGGTCACCAAACGGCTCACCGCGATGGATTACAATCCCCTGCTAGAGCACATTAAGAAGAAAATAGGCTCTTGGACTGCTCGATATCTCTCTTATGCAGGCCGCTTGAACTTAATAACTTCGGTTCTGAGGAGCATCTGCAACTTTTGGCTAGCTGCTTTTCGACTGCCTAGAGAATGCATACGAGAGATTGACAAACTCTGTTCTGCTTTTCTCTGGTCCAGATTTGAATCCACACAAAGATCTGTTGGGACACTGTTTGCAAGCCGAAAATAGAGGGGGGGCTCGGGCTGAGACCTTTGAAAGAGGTAAACGATGTCTGTTGTTTAAAGTTAATCTGGAGGATCGCTTCCCATGCAAACTCACTATGGGTCAAATGGATTGAGAGGTATTTACTTAAGAAGGAGACGTTCTGGTCAATTAAAGCAACCACAAACAGAGGCTCTTGGATGTGGACAAAGTTACTTAAGTACAGAGACAATGCAAAGCAGTTTTGCAAAGTGGAAGTCAAGAATGGAAGAAGGACGTCATTTTGGTATGAAAATTGGTCAACTCTGGGCCCTTTGTTGGATGTCGTAGGAGAACGGGCAATGATTGACCTCGGTATTAGAAGGCACATGACTGTGGCTGACGCATGGCCTGGTCGGAGGCAAAGACGACATCGAGCAGCACTTCTAAATCGAATAGAAGAGGCTCTTATGTTGCAGAAACAGAACCGGGTAGATGAAGAAGATAAGGTACTGTGGAGGGGAGTAAACGAAAGTTACAAAGACAAGTTCCTCACAAAAAAAACTTGGAGACAGACACTTTCAGTTTCAAACAAGGTACCATGGTACGAAGGAATTTGGTTTGCGCACGCAACACCGAAGTATTCTTTCTGCGCTTGGCTTGCAGTGCAAAACAGGCTCTCTACAAAGGACTGAATGCTCCAATGGAACAGAGGGCTGCAAGCAACGTGTACACTCTGCAACAACAACTTTGAAACAAGGGACCATTTATTTTTCTCTTGTAGGTTCGCAGCTGAAGTTTGGGAAAACTTAGCCAAGAATATCTACAAGGCAAGATTCTCTACAAACTGGTCGGCTCTGATTGCTACGGTTTATGGTCATTGGCAGGATAGAATTGAGAGTTTCATTGCTCGAATCTTCTCCAAGTGACAGTTCATACCGTATGGCGGGAGAGAAACGGAAGAACTCATGGCGAACCTCCGAATCCCGGCTCTCGCTTAATCCAATGGATTGACAAGAAAGTTAGGAATCAAATATCAACAATCAAAGCAACTGGGGATCGACGCTACGAAAAGGCCCTCCAAATTTGGTTTCAATCAAGACCTTGACCACTTCAGTTTATAAGCTAAAACACTTTCACTATTAATTTTTCAACAAAAAGTTGCACTTGATGTAAAAACGTTATTTTCTTTTTTGAGTTTAGTTTAACATCAAATTCAGAAAAAAATATATAGGTTATCAGAATAATTTCTTGTTAAAATTTACTATCAAACTCCAGATTTTTTGAAACCTAAAATGAATTTGTCATAACATAAAATACACTTAATAACATATAGACTAATATCCCAAACCGATTTTTCCGAACCAAACCGAACCGAGGTTTGGAGAAATCGGTAAGGATTTGGATATAACAGGTAAACCACTCGGACAACATATAAATTAGGATCGGTTAACCATTCGGTTTGGTTCGGCAGCTGATAACCGAACGGTTAACTGGAACTATTGATCTAAACATAAACCATTACATGAGTCTTCATCATTCGTCGTTGTCTTCATTGTTGAGTTGTCATCGTCTTCACCATCTCATCGCCTTTATTGCCGATGTCATCATCAGCCGCTGCACTACCAAGTTTCTCTAGTTTTAGGGTTTTGTCCGTGAATTATACTCATCTTATGAATTAGTTCAGCAGATTGTGTGCCTGTAAGGATAACTCTAATTCTAGTAGTCTATCGAAGATAATACGCTACTAGTTGTTAGCATATGTGAGAAACTTTAGCCTTAGGTTAACTATCTTGCAAAACATGTAACGAAATCAACCTCCATGGTGACTTGATAGTCTCTTATATGGATTAGATCATCTATTTCTGAGAATCGTTGTTTACACAATAAAGTACAAAAGTTTGGTATAACAAAAGCACATCCTTTTTTGTCCTTTTTTTTTAAAATGTTTTGTTAAATTAAAGACAGTCTTGGTCATGAACTTGTGCCTGGTTTGTTGCTTTATTGCTGTCCTTACGCGTTTGTTGACTTGATGAACACGGATTTTTCTCTACCCTATCGAGGTACGAATCGTTGTAGAATTTTGGTAGGAAATGATATGTGAGTGCTATAACACACACAACTAACACAGCAATAAACATGACCAAGAAACTGTCTACGCCAAGCTGCCTAGAGGTGAAAGAGGGATTTGGATCTGGATTAGTAATTGGATCAGGACACCTTTGTTCTTTCTTCTTGAACCATGCACGCTCGAGCTCCATTGCCTTTGGAGACTCTGCTACTTTTAAGATAGCCCTTGAAAAATCGGCTACCAAAGGTGATCCGATTGGAAAAACCTGCGAAAAAGGACTTACGATCTCTCACCATTTAATGCAATTTCACAAAAGTTCTGATATAGGAACTTACAAAGCCAAATCCATCAACATTGAATGGTTCTTCAACCATTTTATATGTGTTGCAAAATTGGCCAAGAAAGAGTCTCAAGTAAGGTATTTCCAAGAAAGCTCCTGCGACACCACCTTTTTTTGTTCCTTTACTTAGAAGCTCGTCGCATTCTTCTGCGGTATCAAAGGGAACAAGCCTAGATTTCGGGAAACCTTCTTCTTTAAGCTTTCCAAGGATGAAGGATGTTCTCTGATAACCCACTGATTCTCCTTTATCAAGCAAGCTTCTCATGCTGGTTATGGTTGGATTTAGTTGTTGTGATGTCAAAAGCGATGCCAAACTAGCTGTGTAACTCTGAGTTAACACGAGAACAAGAAAGTACCATGTAATAACCAGGGCCCTCGCCCAAAAGCTAAATACTCTTTCTCCTGCAGACAAGGAATCAAAAATAAGAATCAAGCAAGGTGCATGATATATAGGAAAATATATGTGCTGATAGGGGAGATTAAATGTACTTGGAGCAAAAACCATGGTAGAGAAGGCAAACCAACAGATGGTACTAGCTTGGAATCTTTTCGGTCCACGAAAGTCCGGATTAACTGTATGTTCAAGAACCCACACAGTACAACCGACAAGGAAGAAAGAGAAAAAGGAAGTCAACCACAGTTTCCATGATAAGGGTTTCACTAAACTAACACTGTCTCTCTTTACTGCGTCTGTCATTGAGACGATCAATCCCACACCTGATTTAATAAATGGGAATGTGAAGTCTACATAAGAGGACCTGTTTGCCAGTACGGTTGTATCTCCCACAACTGCATCATATCTCTGTGATAGAGAAGCAAAGAAAAATTCACTTAGATGGTTATAAATGCTATATTGAGGAATGATTAGTATGTGATCGTACTCACCCCGAGGTAAACTTGGTAGACCAATTCGTTGTAACTACCGCCTGCTTTACCGTCAGGTTTTTCAAAAGGAATGAACTCATAAGAGACGTCATACGGCATTGCTTGAATCACAGCCTCGAAAAAATCTATGCAGAAACCTGTGACTATAGTTGAATTGGTGATAGGATCCCTTGTGACCTTCACGAGATCAGTGAAACCGATTTTTTTAGGAACTCCAATGCGCAACTTCTTCCCATTAGTCGGGATCTCCCATCCTTTCGGAATAGAATCAGCCTCTCCAGGCCATATTATCTGTTTAAGATGATCTTGCCAAGTAGATAAAGCGCTCATGCTACTTGGTTGTTGATCTAGTTGCTTCACAAGACCATTTCCCTCCGTCCAGAATCCTATTGTCTTTTCTCCGGTTCCAATCATATTGACAATCTCAAACACCGATGGTTGCAGTTGCCCGTTGACAAAATGGAAGTCTCCTCCAAGTCCTCTGAACTGAACTTTTGAGAGCGTTTCGAGAAGCTTTGGACCGAATTGAGATAAACCAAGAGCTTCAAGTTCAGAAACATTCCTCCCCGTATCCACCACATTACTGAAAGTCATGTTATTTATTCCTGCTTCTTCAATGGCCATGGCTAACGCAGTGGTACCATCATAAGCCCACAATCCATAGACATTCAGCTCCAACCGTGGGAATATCTTCCTCCATCGAGATATAAACTTTTCAAGATCTTGGGATTTTTGAATATAAGTTTTTATACCCAATACCCCATCCATAGCCTCAATACCCGTCTCATTTATCGAACTTAAGTCATCTATAACTCCATTCGTAAGGATCCAGACATATCCTGCTTTCATCAAACCAATCTCCTTTGCTTTAATGAAGACTCTTGAGGCTAGAGAAGCGTACATGTGGACAATGAACACTCTTGTGGGCCTGTTCATCATCTTAAGAAGCTCCACGGAGATTTCTTGATCCGTGGCATTGAGAGCGATAACGGATCTATAAGGTATCCGGACATTAATATCTTGTAATGCATCGGTGAGACGAGGCATGATACCTTCTCCAAAGGTGTTGTCGATGTAAACTGGCACAACTTCTCTCCACCCAAATAATTTGATGAAGCCTTTTATGGCTTCCACTTGAGAGGAGTCTTCGTACGTAGCACGAAAGAAGTATGGACTACGAAGGGAATTAAGAAATGGGCTTGTTGCAGAAAAGGAAACAATAGGAACCTGCGATTTTTGGCCAATCTCGATTAAGAAATGAGCTTGCATAGATGTCCATGGCCCCAAAATTGCTTTCACTTGCTTGTTTTTTATTAGATCAAGAGCTGTGACAATGTCAAAAACAAAGAAAATTAGGATTGAGTATATCAAACGTGTACAAACTAAAAAGTATATTACACACAGTAACATTAACATTAACATGATGTATCCAAACGAAATATGTATAGAGATAAAGGGAGAGAAGAATAGAAGGTACCTGCAATTGCGGCACCTACAACGTCCTTTTTGGAGTCACCAACGTTGACGACAAGCCTTGTCCTAAACTGGGGACGAGAAGAGTAGAAATCGGCAAGAGACATGTTGATGCAGAGCATGGCAACCTCCGAGTATGAAGTACCGACATCCGTTACAACACCGACATTGACTTGGGTTTTGCCGTTGTTCTGTCCTCTGCTGAGTTCTAGGCAGAAGAAGAAGAGAAAGACGCAGAAGAAAAGCTTATCGTTTCTTTTACCAAAAAAAAAAAAAAAAAGCTTATCGTTTCTCATTTGGAGATTTTTCTTTCTTTTAGGTGGTAAGTGATAGATGCTGCTTATTGGTTTGTGTTTGCACACATATATAGCAAACTTTTGGATAGTTGCTGAATTTTTTAATGTCTCATCCTAATAAGCAATGAAACATTCTGAAGATAAGAAGCAAATACGATTTCAAAGTTCCCGGCAATTTTTGATGCAATTTTTGATAAAATATATATATATATATATATATATATATATATATATATATATTTAGAAGGTTTCGTGTTTTGTAGGAGATGACTTAGCATTATTTTATTGTAAGAAAATAATGTTATGAATACATTTGACGAAAAAATAAAACATAAAATATAGTACTACTCCCTGTTCTAAAAATCTCCGTCTAGGCCCGATTACTCCCCGCTTAATCGCTAGGCCCACCCTATCCGTCTCGATTAATGACTAATCCCCTAAAAAAATCAGTTAACCGATTACTCTCCGCCTAATCCGATTACTTCCCGCCTAATCCGATTACTCCCCGCCTAATTTTACATATCTCGATTATTTTTAGATTGCAAGTATAAAAAATTTTGTTATTCAATCATTTAAATTGGGAGTTTATGATGTTTTACAATAACTTATGTTCAAATTTTAATAAAAATCATAAATTTGTAAGAAAAATCATAAAAATTTATCTCAAAAATACAGTTTTATGTGTTTACTGCAATTTTGAAAACAATATTTGATTAATATGTTTTAAAAATATACTATTAAAATAATCCTAAAACTAATCCCCGATTAATCCCTGATTTTAATCCGATTTTCTGATTAATCGCTAGGCCCATACCTAGCGCCCGACTAGCGCATAGCGATTTTTAAACAAGGTTACTACTTGATTGAAAGTAACATAAAAAAATTAAATATACTTTATTGTTTTTATACATTTTCCTTGTAATTTTCTTATTGCAACTAAAGTTTACTTGTATTGTGTAACTAAAAATATGACATTTTCTTTTTTTCTTTTTTTTTTTTTATGGGCAAACAAATATGACATTTTCATTTATATGAAAGTCAAGCAATAAATTATTATTTAGTGGGAGATTTATATTCGAACTAAGAAGTAATCTAAAGACTGGGCAATTAATAAATTTAACATAAAAATAATCACGAGTGTAATAAAACGCTGACTGATTAAGTAACAACAACAACAAAAGAAAGAAGTAAAAATCTTGCGACTTTGATTGGTCTCTGAGACAGAGGGAAAAATAAAATAAAAAAAGCTGTCTAAAGGTTGCAGCTTTTACTGTTCCACACCGAGCCACTTTCTGCAGTTATCAGCGTAGTCACTATCTGATATCATAGACTTTGATTGGTCTCATAGCCACGCTTCTCCTGCTGATTTGATCTTCAATGCCTTTTCCTACAATACACAAGGATTAAGAGAAGATCAATGACTAATTCAAAACCCTCGCATCAAGTAGATCAAATCCATTCTTAGAATTTTATTAATCCATTGTATGTGATTGTAAAAACAGTTCAAAGATATATAGTGATTAAATTACGTTTTTGATTTTTGGAGGATTGATATGTATTTTTGGAACCCGAGGATATAGTTGCAAAAAAATAGCAACTTGAATAGTCGGTGTATAAAACGCACTGCGCATTTTCTTGAGGTTACAATTTCTTGTACTCTAACTCAATATGCTACTAATCTTTAGAAAATGCGAGATATCATAGTCCTAGGGTTAATATCTTTGTCTTGGGGAACACGTAACATCATCAACCTCATGGTGACTTGTTCGTTAATCTCATTTGTACATAATACATCTGAATGTGGATAGTCCTTCCACGAAAATAGTTATTTTCATCATCTTATACATAAAAACACACGCCTTTTTGTTTGTTAAATTAAAGAGTCTTGAGACATTCAAACATTATAGTTGCTCCCTTGTGTCTTGATGAATATCATCATCAGCAGGTGGATTTATTACATCTTCTTGGTTTAACGAACACGGACATTTCTCCACGTTGTTGATATACGAAATTTCATCTGGTTCATGAAACTCTTGCCACAGACTATTACCCTGATTATTCTTGACAAAAAAGAAAGCGAACTTTCCAAGGGTGAAAACACACATTAGGAAAGCAATGAGAAACAAAACCCAGAAACTGTCTACGCCGAGCTGCCTCGATGAAATAGACGGATTTGGATCTGCGGTTGTGACTGGATTTGGACATGTTTCTTCTTTCTTTTTGAACCACGCGAGCTCAAGCTCCTTCCCTTTTGGTGATTCTGCCACTTTTAGGATGGCCCTTGATACATCAGCAACCAGAGGTGATCCAATTGGAAAAACCTATGAAAATGGACTTATGTTATGATCTTAGCATATAGTTTTGGAAATTGTAATAATGGTTTTGTTATGAAAACTCACGAAGCCGAATCCATCAACGCTAAAGGGTTCTTCAACCATTTGATAAGCGTTGCAGTATTGTCCAAGAAAGAGCCTCATGTAGGGTACTTCCAAGAAAGCTGCAGCAACACCCCCTTTTTCAGATCCTTTTCTCAAAAGCTTGTCGCAGTCTTCCGCGCTATCAAAGGGTATGAGGCTGGATCGAGTGAAACCCGATTCTTTAAGTTTTCCAAAGATGAATGATGTCCTTGGATATCCCACATTTTCTCCTTTCTCAAGCAAACTTCTCATGCTAGTTATGGTTGGATCAAGTTGTCGTGATGTCAAAAGGGACGCCAAGCTGGCGGTGTAACTTTGAGTCAACAAGAGCACGATGAAGTACCATGTTATAACCAAAAGCCTAGCTCCAAAACTGAATACTCTTTCTCCTACAAACCGCAATTCGATAGAGTAAGCATTAAGGAAAGTATATATATAACAATCACTATGTGTTGAGATATGTACAATGGGAGACTGAATTTTACTTGGAGCAAAAACCATGGTAGAGAAAGCAAACCAGAAGATTGTACTAGCTTGGTACCTACGTGGTCCACGGAAGTCCGGGTTAACCCTATGTTCAACAGCCCAAACAGTAAATCCAATTAGAAAGACGAAGAGAAATGTAGTCATCCACAGTTTCCATGTTAAAGGCTTCAAGAAACTAATACTGTCTCTTTTTACTTGGTCTTCGACGGGAACAATCAATCCCACACCTGATTTAATGAACGGAAATGTGAAGTCGACATAAGAGGACCTGTTTACTAGTATAGTCGTATCTCCCACAACCGCGTCATATATCTGCGATGGAGACAGAAAAACATATTTAATTAGCGAAATCTCTAATTACGATGACCTCCTTAATCGTAGTGTGTTACTCACCCCGAGGTAGACTTGGTATACTAGAGAGTTGTGGTCCCCAGCTGGTTTACCATCAGGAGTTTCAAAAGGAATAAAATCGTAAGAGATGTCATAAGGCATTGCTCGAATCACAGCCTCAAAGAAATCTATGCAGAAACCTGTAACTACTGGTGAATTGGTGATAGGATCCCTTGTGACTTTTACAAGATCGGTGTAACCGGTTCTCTTTGGAACTCCAATGCGCAACCTCCTCCCGTTCGTTGGGATCTCCCATCCTTTGGGAACAGAATTAGCCTCTCCAGGCCATATTATCAACTTAAGATGATCTTGCCAAGTTGATAAAGTACCTATGCTTCGTGATTATTGGTCAAGTTTCTTCACAAGACCATTTTCTTCCGTCCAGAATCCAATTGACCTTTCCCTTGTCCCGATTACATTAACAATCTCAAACACCGATGGCTGTAGTTGCCTGTTAACAAAACGAAAATCTCCAGCGAGTCCTTTGAACTGAATTGTTGAGAGTGTCTGGAGAAGCTTTGGACCGTATTGAGATAAACCAAGAACTTCAAGTTCAGAAACATCCCTTCCAAGATCCACATTACTGAAAGTCATGTTATCTATTCCAGCTTCTTCAACAGCTATCGCTAGTGCGGTGGTAGCATCATAAGCCCACAATCCATAGACACTCAGCTCAATCTGTGGGAAACTCTTCCTCCATCGAGACCTAAACTTGTCCAGCTCTATGGATTTCTGAATATAAGTTTTAACACCAAGTACGCCCTCCATAGCCTCAACATCCGTCTCATTCATCGTAGCTAAGTCATCGGTTGCACTATTGGTAAGGATCCATACATATCCTGGTTTCATCAAACCAATCTCCTTAGCTTTTATAAAGACTCTTGAGGCAAGAGAAGAGTACATGTGGACAATGAAGACTCTAGTGGGCATGGTCATCATTTTGAGAAGCTCCACGGAGATATCTTGATCCGTGGCATTGAGAGCGATAACAGATCTATAAGGTATTCGAACATTAATTTCTTGTAATGCATCTGTGAGACGAGGCATTATACCTTCTCCAAACGTGTTGTCTACGTAAACAGGTACAGCTTCTCGCCAGCCAAACAACTTGATAATAGCTTTTACGGCGTTTACTTGAGAGGAGTCCTCGTATGTAGCACGAAGGAAGTATGGACTACGGAGAGATGTAAGAAACGGGCTTGTTGCAGAGTAGGAAATAATCGGAACTCGTGACTTTTGGCCAATCTCAACCAAAAAATGAGCTTGCATTGAAGTCCATGGCCCCAAAATCGCTTTCACTTTCTTGTTCTTTATCAGCTCAATAGCTTGTGACCAAAGTCAAATCCAAGAAAATTCGGTGTGAATATTAAATGCCAAATTTATTAAGTTTTCTTGTCAATCCAATTTTTGACGTTAAGAAAAGAAAGTACCTGCAGATGCGGCACCGACGACGTCTTCTTTGGAGTCGCCAACGTTGACGACAAGCCTTGTCTGGAATTGGGGACGAGAAGAGTAGAAATCGGCTAGAGACATGTTGATGCAGAGCATGGCAACGTCCGAGTATGAAGTTCCAACATCTGTTACAACACCGACATTGACTTTGGTTCTTCCGTTGTTCTGTCCTCTACTGACTTCCACCTTGAAGGAGGAGAAGAAGAAGAGCAAGATGAAGAAGAAAACTTTCTTGTTTCTCATTTGGGGTTTCTTTTGAGAGGAAAATGTGTTTCAAGATGATTATTGATATCTGAGTTTTTTTTCAATTCAAATTCGTCAATCTTTAGACTATACCCGAAAATAGCATAATTTGTAGCCATTTTTAAAAATCAAAATATTCCTTTAATGTACGTTTTGTTTGGTAAGAGACAACTAAGCTTTCTATATTGTATTAAAATAAATTCTGTATATATTCGACAAAGAGTTAAATTTAGTGTTGAAGTCAAATATATTATTATTCTGTGCACTACTTGATTAAAAAGTAACAACGAAATAAACGTCGTGCATGACCACATAGTTTACGTGTATTGAAAGAAAATAAGTATGACATCTTAAATAATTTCAATACGAAGGTCAAGCAATAAACCATACAGGTATTGAAATGTCGAGCCAAACCCGTTCCGCCATGAATAACAATATTTTAAATTCTAGTTTTGTTTGGTAAAAAGCACTTAATGACAATCTTGAGAGATTCAAACATAATGGTTGGTTACAGTGCCTCAACCGTCAGCTGTTTGATTAGTTTCTGGAGTGGTGTTCTCAGGCATGAGTTGACTTGACGAACATGGACATTTCTCGACTTTGTTGATGTACGAATCATTGTCTGGTTTTTGGAACTCCTTCCATAAGCCATCAACATGTGTAGGCTTCTTTAGGAAAAAGAATAATGATTTGCCAAGGGTTAGAACACATATAACAAAAGCAACAAGAAACAGAAGCCAGAAACTATCTACGCCGAGTTGCCTAGATGATGTAGACGGATTTGGATCTGGATTGGTGACTGGGTCTGGACAACTTTCTTCTTTCTTCTTGAACCATGTGCTCTCAAGCTCCATTGCTTTTGGTGACTCTGCTACTTTTAAGATGGCCCTTGAAACATCGGCCACCAAAGGTGATCCGATTGGAAAAACCTACAAAAAAATGTGAATTATATTCTCACCATATATATAATGTAACTTTCATAGAAGTTTTGTTTTGTTATGGAAACTTACAAAACCGAATCCATCAACGTTGAATGGTTCTTCAACCATTTTATAAGTGTTGCAATATTGTCCAAGAAAGAGTCTCAAGTAAGGTGTTTCCAAAAAAGCTGCAGACACTGTGCCATTTCTGAGAAGCTCATGGCATTCTTCTGTGGTATCAAAGGGCACAAGGCTAGATTTCGAGAAACCTGTGTCATTAAGCTTTCCAAAGATGAAGGATTGTCTCTGATAACCCACTCTTTCTCCTCTTTGAAGTAAGCTACTCATGCTGGTTATGGTTGGATTTAGTTTTTGTGATGTCAAAACTGACGCCAAACTGGCTGTGTAACTTTGAGTCAACACAAGAACAATGAAGTACCATGTGATAACTAGAAGCCTAGCTCCAAAGCTGTATACTCTTTCCCCTGCGGATAGAAACATGAGAGTGAGCATCAAGCTAGAAAGGTGATAAATGGAAACATCAATATATGTTGACATGTAGAGAGGGGAGATTAAATGTACTTGGAGCAAAAACCATGGTAGAGAAGGCAAACCAAAATATGGTACTAGCTTGGTAATTAGCTGGTCCACGAAAGTCCGGATTAATCCTATGTTCAAGAGCCCAGACAGTAAAGCCAATAAGGAAGAAAAAGACAAAGGAAGTCACCCACAACTTCCATGTTAAAGGCATCAAGAAACTGATACTGTTTCTCTTCACTTCGTCTTTCATTGGGACAATCAATCCCACGCCTGACTTAAGGAATGGAAATGTGAAGTCGACATAAGCGGACCTGTTCGCCAGTATGGTTATATCTCCCACAACTGCGTCATATCTCTGTGACAGGGAGAAGAAAAGAGGATTAGTTCACTAAGATGGTTTTTGTAAATGTTATTTTGTGGGATAACTATGCTTACTCACCCCGAGGTACACTTGGTACACCAATTCGTTGTAATCACCGGCTGGTTCACCATTGGGTTTCTCAAAATGAAATAACTCATAGGAGACATCATAAGGCATTGCTCGAATCACAGCCTCTAAGATATCTATGCACAAACCTGAGACTATCACTGAGTTTGTGATAGGATCCCTTGTGACCTTCACGAGATTGGTGTAACCACTTCTCTTTGGAACTCCGATGCGCAACTTCTTCCCATTTGTTGGGATCTCCCATCCTTTCGGAACAACATCAACCTTTCCAGGCCATATAATGGGTTTAAGATGATCTTTCCAAGTAGATAAAGCGCTCATGCTCTGTGGTTGATGGTCTAGTTTCTTCACAAGACCATTTTCCTCTGTCCAGAATCCGATCGACCTATCTCCGGTTCGATTAGATTAACAATCTCAAAAACTGAGGGTTGTAGTTGCTCGTTGATAAAACCGAAATCTCCTACAAGTCCTTTGAACTGAACTCTTGAGAGTGTCTGGAGAAGCTTTGGACCATATTGAGATAAACCAAGAGCTTCAAATTCAGACACATTTCTCCCAGGCTCCCCATTACTGAAAGTCAAGTTAGTAGTTCCAGCTTCTTCAATGGCAATTGCCAGCGCAGTGGTTGCATCATAGGCCCACAATCCATAGACATTCAGCTCTGATTGCTCGAGTAATTACCCGATACACTTAACCGCAAGGTAGTATATACGGGGTCGATCCACAAGAACCAATGGTACACTAAAGACTTCCGAGACTCGTTCTTAGCTAAAGCGAAGAGTTTGTTTGGTTATCAGATTTGTAAAATAAAAATGCAAATAAATTAAACGATTTAACTTCAAGATTTAAAGACATTGGGCATTAGGGTATTTCAGAGATCAATAAACAACGGAAACATGAGACAATGAATTCAATAGTTACGAACCGTTCTTGAACATGAACACATTTAGACCAATTCTCTTTCAAGACATTAATCACTAAATTTGACTATTCGATTACTAAACTTTCACATGCAATTTCCTAGTCAAATTCGCATTACCAAACAAGTTCATTAAGTTCACAATGCGTCCTAACGTCAACTTTCGTTGGCTAGAAAAAAAATTCCTCAATCCACATTCTTTCAGGCATTCTATCGAACACTTTTGATGCATAGAAAAACCTAGAATCTACAACAGGGTGATCAATCCTATTCTAGCATTAAGAACATGTGAATCAAAAAACCTAGAGAATGAGAATTCCTAACACAATCAATCCATTAATCCATTGAATCTCCTAATTGGAACCCTAAAACCCAATTGGAGAACTACTCACACATAGAGAAAGAGAAAAGGCAAATAGATATGAAAGAAAACATGATTCAATAAAATAGAAAAGGAATAGGGTTTAGAAATCTTCTCAAGTGTCAAGAGGATGGATTCCTTTGCCCAAAGTTGTTTACAAACAGAACAAAGTTTAGAACTCAAAAATATCAAAGATAATGTGTAAAGAGTCGAGCTTAGGGTTTTAAAACAATAGGAGACGAGCCGGGTCGGATCTGGAGTGACTCGGATCAAATCTGGGCCAAAAATACGTCTGGGGAAGGGATCGATCGATCCAAAGGAGGACCGATCGATCCAGCAGTGTCTGGAACGTTTCTCATCTGTAAGGGAAGTGGATCGATCGATCTACAAAGGGATCGATCGATCTGGAGCTTCTGGTCTCTAGCTCTGCAACTGCTTCAAATGCTCGCCAGATTGACCTATCTTCACTAATTCGGGTGTAACTCTAGGATACACCGTTAGATTTCCATCAAACAACTTGAAAAATCAAGCTAACATCTTCATCTAGCTTGTGTCAAAAATTCAGAAAGATCTAACGGTGGGAAGTCTTCCATCTGAGGCCAAACGTCTAACACTTCTAAACGAAACTGCATCTCCAAATGTGTGTTTATATCCCAAAACAGCTCGTTTTCCTCCAAAGCAACCTAAAACCTGTAAAGACTCGATAAAAGACTAAAAGACTCTAAAAACACACTTTGACTCTATAAAACATATGATGTAGGAAAGAAAACAAAGACTCAAAACCGATAAAAACACAACATATCAACTCCCCCCAACTTAGATCTTTGCTTGTCCTCAAGGAAAGCAGAAATCCTTATCAAGAGAAGAGGTTTGAAAACACGAGAACTCACATTTTCTTCGGGATCATGATCTTATCAATTGCCTGCAAACCACTATCACAAAACTCATCAAACCGTACTAGACTGTACTTCGCCATAACCGTAGCAACAAAATTAAGTCCCGAGATCTAAAAGAACTTTCAGAATCAGATAACTTAACCTTTTAACATTTATTAGCAGTGGCGTGTATTCTCACAAAGGGGGTATCGAACACGTTATGGGCTTGGTAAAAAGGCTAATATTCGGTGGCTCTAAGTGTTTCGGGTTCTCAAACAGTGTAAAACGGATGCATGTCATTATGCGAAATCACAGTGAGACACAGACCAACTAGGAGGTACATAGCTTCCCTTAAGCTCGGATCACACTAACCAACACGGACCCCGATCGAAACATTAAGTACCCTTGATGCTTATGAATATGACTAAAAATAACCTGACATTTTTGGTTCCAATCACTCTCATTTCCCGCTCTTTCTTTTTATTTTCGTATTATTTTTTTTTTTTTTTTTTTTTTTTGAATAGAAACGGGGGGAGTGGAACCGG